>NC_053439.1:17045042-17363262 GCF_007990345.1 Gossypium hirsutum | reverse complement strand
AACACCCCGAACCCGAGACCGACACCGGAGTCGGACACGAGATGTTAACAACTTTGAAAAAATTTTCCAGACACTGCCCAGTCTGAGTAATAGTCGCTTCAAAAATCATATCTTGAGTTTCACAACTCAAAAATCAGTTTTGTGATTTTTCCCTGAAACTAGACTCATGTCCCCACCTATGGATTTTTTCTAGAATTTTTGGTCGGGCCAATTAGTACAGTTTATTAGTCAAAGTCTCCCATGTTACAGGGGTCGACTACACTGACCTTTTCCCATTACGACTGGGATATCTCTCTGCACAGAGCTTCAATACTGATGCCGTTTGTTTCTATGGAAACTAGACTCAGAGAGGAATCCATACATATATGGTATGACCCCTAATTATCTCTGGTCAATTTATAGTGAATTTCCAAATGCGGAACAGTGAATCCAGAAACTGTTCTGGCCCTGTTCCACAAGAACCCGAATATCTCTTTCTGTACTGTTCCTATAATTGTTTCGTTACTTCCATATGAAATAGATTCATCAAGGTTCGATTACATAATTTATTCACTATTTAATTCCACTCCTACGAATTCTTGTGATTTTTCCAATCCACACCACTGCTGCTATCAGCTTCTGTTTTCAAAGTGAACCTTACCTAATTTGGGTTTCATGGACCAACTAGGCCTTGTCATACATAAGCCCACATATGATCATACTTAGCCATTCTAGTGGCTGATCATTTGCTCAACACTTCCATTCCAACATAGTTACATC
The DNA here is from genome assembly GCF_007990345.1 of Gossypium hirsutum. Classification (NCBI taxonomy): domain Eukaryota; kingdom Viridiplantae; phylum Streptophyta; class Magnoliopsida; order Malvales; family Malvaceae; genus Gossypium; species Gossypium hirsutum. The sequence continues at coordinate 17,362,503 of NC_053439.1, read as the reverse complement.
ATGAAACCATCTATACATTCATAAATACGAATGGTCTAATGCCATACTCCACTTCTACAAGCCATCTTCGCATGGCTGTACACTTATACATTTCATAAAGTACTCAAAAGACAACAATGGGTAGTCCTATACATGCCATAACAAAATTCAACCAAAATAGTACCCAAAAGAGCCTTTGATAGTGTGGGCGACTTCGACTTCAAGATCCCGAGTCCGATAGCTAGAGAACCAAAAATCTATAAAACAGAGGAGCAATGTAACGAGTAAGCAATTTATGCTTAGTAAGTTTGAGCAAGGAATTCCAGCATGCACAAAGAATAGCACACATTTAGCTAAACGGAATATTTCATAATACGCAATTTACCGATATCAAACTTGCTTCACAACATTAACAACCATTATGTACATACACAATAAACTAACTTGGCGAAGGCCGGTAGCTCGTTTATCAACTGAGCGAACATTTATTTGTAAGGGCTCGATTAAATTCAACACATACGTAACATATCCCCATATTGGGATGTTTTTCGAGTATTCGCTGGAATTTTACAGCAAGCTCATTCATTATCAAATCACGTACCTTCGGGATTTAACCGGATATAGCTCCTCGTTCAAATGCCTTCGGGACATATCCCGGTTTTAGTAACTCACACAATGCCTTCAGGACATAACCCGGATTTAACAACTCGCACGAATGCCTTCGGGACTTAACCCGGATTTAATAACTCGCACGAATGCCTTCGGGACTTAACCCGGATTTAATAACTCGCACGAATGCCTTCGGGACTTAACCCGGATTTAGTTCTCGCACAAAGGCCTTCGGATCTTAATCCGGATATATTCACTTAGCACAAAGCCTTCGGGACTTAGCCCGGACAGCATTCAATTAATCATGCACATCTAACAATAATTCATAGCACATTCATATTTCATTTTCGTTTACGAAACTCAAACACAAGGCACATATTGTCCTTGCACATTCGGCTCAATAGCCACACATAGAGCATGATTTAATCACATCGAAATTTAAGCTCTCTTACTCAAGAACTTACCTCGGGTGTTGTCGAACGATTCCGCTAGCTATTCAACCACTTTTTCCTTCCCTTTATCGGTTTTATTTCCCCTTTGCTCTTGAGCTTAATCAAACAAATAAATTGATTTCATCATTTTAGGCATCAAAAGATGAACACAAGGCACTTAGCCCATATTTATACATTAGACATTAAAGTCTCATACATGCAAAAATCATGCATCAACACCACATATTAGCTAATTTCTTGCCCTTGACCGAATATGCATGTCCATTTTTGGGGTCGATTTCAACACTTAATACACACATGTACACACTAGTAAAGCATCCTCCCCCTTTTCATCAATTTAACACATGCATTGCTCATTAACATGCAAAGTTACATTCGGCCTTAGCACACATCTTGCTAGCCGATTCTTCTCCATTTCGCAACCAATGCACATATGTGCTCACACAACAAAAAATGCTAAAAAGGAGGTTCAAGAATCATCAAGCCATCATCACATGCATCATTAACAAGCTTCATATTTTGCATGCAATGGCATTAACACAACCTCCACCTAGGCCGAATCTTAACTCATCCTCATGCCTCATCACCACAACATCAAACATCAACCAAGAATGATTCATCCATGGTCAAGTGCCATTTCCATCACATAGCAAGATTTAGACCATGGGTTAGGTAGAACTCAAGCTAACAACTAAAACATGCATGCCTCTCATGGAACATCATCAAACATACCTTAGCCTAGCTACATGCATGGCCGAATCTCTTCACCTTTCTTCTTCTTTCCTCCTTAAAATTTTTGGCCAAGGATGAACCAAAGGATGAGAAAATTTTTCTTTGTTTTTCTTTCTAGTTTTTGGCAAGCATGAAGATGAGAAAAGGATGAACAAAATTCTCCCTTTCTCTTGTTTAGCTCACGGCAATGGGGGACAACACCACACACACATTTTTTTTTCTTTGTTTCCATTTCTTTATTACCCATACTCCTTATTTTATTCTTCCACTAACAAACATGTTTCATGACATGTTTTGCCCATCCTTCCTTGTCATGGCCGGCCACTACTCATTAGGGGGGAATTTGACATGCAAGTCCCCCCTTTGTCCACATGCACTAGTAGGTCCTCACACATTGACCTATCACATTTTAGAATTTCTCACATAAGTCCTATTGACTAAATTCACATGAAATCAACCAAATTGAAGCTTGAAATTTTCACACATTCATAATTACATATTCTACACAATAAGTATCACATTCAAACATTTCGGTGACTCGGTTTAGCGGTCCCGAACCACTTCCCGACTAGGGTCAACTTGGGCTGTCACAACTCTCCCCCACTTAAGAAATTTTCGTCCCCGAAAATCTTACCGGTAAATAGGTTTGGGTATCGTTCTTTCATCGAGCTCTCGGTCTCCCAAGTTGCTTCCTCGATCCCGAGTTTGAGCCATAACACCTTTACTAGCGGAACTCTTTTGTTTCGCAACTCCTTCACTTCACGAGCTAGGATACGCATCGGTTCTTCTTCATAGCTCATGTCGACTTGAATTTCAACCTCCGATGGGCTAATTATATGCGATGGATCAGATCGATAGCGTCGAAGCATCGAAACATGAAAGACGTCATGAATCTTTTCAAGCTCCGGGGGCAAAATCAATCTATACGCAACCGGACCAACTCGTTCGGAGATTTTGTACGGCCCAATGAATCTTGGGCTCAACTTGCCCTTACGGCCGAACTTGAGTATCTTTTTCCAAGGTGAAACCTTAAGGAACACTTTGTCTCCCACCTGATACTCGATGTCTTTTCGTTTCAAATCTGCGTACGATTTCTGACGATCCGTGGCTACCTTCAGACTTTCACGGATTACCTTTACTTTCTGTTCAGCATCTCTAATCAAATCAACTCCGAAAATTTTGCTTTCACCGAGCTCGGTCCAAAACAATGGTGTACGGCATTTACGACCGTACAAAGCCTCGTAAGGTGCCATCTTAATACTTGATTGAAAACTATTGTTGTAAGCGAATTCAATCAAAGGTAAATACCGTTCCCATGAACTACTGAACTCGAGGATGCAACATCTCAACATATCCTCAAGTATCTGAATTATCCTCTCGGATTGACCATCGGTTTGGGGGTGAAAAGCAGTGCTAAAATGCAGCTTGGTACCCAGAGCTTCTTGCAATTTCTTCCAAAATCGTGAGGTGAATCTCGGATCTCTATCCGACACGATAGAAACAGGTACCCGGTGTAATCTCACAATTTGATAAACGTACAATTCAGCTAGTTTATCCAATGAAAAATCCGTACGTACGGGGATGAAATGAGTCGACTTAGTCAGTCTATCAACAATAACCCATATCGCAACCCTCTTACTTGCTGACAAGGGCAGTCCGGACACAAAGTCCATTGTGACTCGATCCCATTTCCACTCGGGTATCATGATCGGCTGGAGTAATCCTGAAAGCACTTGATGTTCCGCTTTCACTTGTTGACATATTAAACATCTCGAAACAAAGTCGGAGATGTCCCGTTTCATACCATGCCACCAAAATTGACGTTTCAAATCGTTGTACATTTTCGTACTCCCCGGGTGAATTGACATTCGGCTACAATGGGCTTCGTTCAGAATCATCGAAATGAGTTCCGAATTCCTTGGAACACACAAACGATTTCTGATCCTCAAACAATCATCATCATCAATTTGAAACTCCGATTCCTCGTTCGGAAAACACTTAGCCCGTTTTGCAACCAATTCATCATCGACTTTCTGAGCTTCACGAATTTGGTGAGTCAATAATGGTTTAGCTTTTAATTCAGCTACTAACACACTGTCTGGTAGAACAGACAAATGCACGTTCATCGCTCGTAAAGCAAACAATGACTTCCGGCCTAAGGCGTCCGCAACCACGTTAGCCTTTCCCGGGTGGTAATCAATGACAAGCTCGTAATCTTTCAACAACTCAAGCCAACGTCTTTGTCACAGATTCAAGTCTCGTTGAGTCATCAAATATTTGAGACTTTTGTGATCCGAAAATACATGGCACTTCTCACCAAACAGATAATGTCGCCATATTTTTAAAGCAAACACGATGGCAGCTAGTTCGAGATCATGGGTCGGATAATTCCTCTCGTGTGGCTTCAATTGTCTCGACGCATAGGCCACGACTCGACCTTCTTGCATCAATACGCAACCCAACCCAAGTAGGGATGCGTCACTATAAATGACAAACTCTTTACCTGATTCGGGTTGCACCAAAATTGGAGCTTCAGTCAAATGAGTTTTCAGTTGGTTGAAACTTTTCTGACATTTCTCCGTCCACTCGAACTTAACATCCTTTTGAAGTAGCTTCGTCATTGGTGTGGCTATCATCGAGAAACCTTTCACAAATCGTCGGTAATAACCGGTGAGCCCCAAAAAGCTCCGAACTTCAGTAATATTTCTCGGAGGTTTCCAGTCAAGTATGGCTGAAATTTTGTTCGGGTCAACTCGAATACCCGACGCGGATACCACATGACCCAAGAAGCTAACCTCTCTTAACCAGAACTCACACTTACTGAACTTAGCATATAACTGCTTATCCCGCAAAATTTGCAGCACTAGCCTCAGATGCCCAGCATGTTCGGTCTCATCTCTTGAATAGACCAAAATGTCATCAATGAACACAACTACGAACTGATCCAAATACGGTCTGAAGATCCGATTCATCAAATCCATAAATACCGCAGGGGCATTAGTGAGCCCAAACGGCATCACTAAGAATTCGTAGTGACCATATCTCGTTCTGAAGGCAGTTTTGGGAATATCTGGATCTCGAATTCGCAACTGATAATAGCCCGATCTCAAATCTATTTTTGAGAACACTGAGGCTCCCTTCAGTTGGTCGAACAAATCATCGATGCACGGCAACGGATATTTGTTCTTTATCGTCACTTTATTCAGCTGACGATAGTCAATGCACAACCTCATGGTTCCGTCCTTCTTTTTCACGAACAATACTGGTGCACCCCAAGGTGAGAAACTTGGTCGAGCGAAACCTCTATCCGTCAGTTCTTGCAACTGAGCTTTCAACTCCTTTAACTCAGTTGGTGCCATACGATACGGAGCTATCAAAATCGGCGTAGTCCCAGGTACAAGCTCAATACCAAACTCTACCTCCCGAACAGGTGGTAAACCCGGTAATTCTTCCGGAAAAACATCCGGGTATTCACAAACCACCGGCACAGATTCGGGTTTCTTTTCTAATTCTTTGTCATCAAGCACATATGCAAGGTATGCTTCGCACCCTTTTCTTACATATTTCTGTGCCAACATTGCTGATATTACAGCTGGCATCCCCTCCAAGTCCGCAGACTCAATTCGGACTACTTCGTTATTTGCGCACCTCAAATCAATAGTCTTGCTCTTGCAATTCACAATCGCATCATGCGCGGTCAACCAATCCAACCCAAGGATAACATCAAATTCATCAAACGGCAAAAGCATCAAGTCCGCTGGAAAACAGGAACCTCGAATTTCCAGGGGACATTTCTTACACACTTTGTCGACAAGCACGTAACGACCCAAGGGATTTGACACCCGAATTACGAACTCAGTAGACTCAATAGGTAAAGTCTTACTGGATGCTAAGGTTTCACATATGTAAGAATGAGTAGAACCGGGGTCAATCAAAGCAATTACATTAGTATCAAAGAGGGTGAATGTACCGGTAATAACATCAGGCGAAGAAGCATCCTCGCGGGCACGTATAGCATAAGCTCTAGCAGGCGCACGGGCTTCGGATCTGGTTATATCATCTCTAGATCCTCTCTGACCACCACCAGCATTGCCCATATTTCCAGATGGTCTACCTCGAGCAGTGGTAGCACCCGGTCTCCCACTCTGATTTGCATTCTGTCCCGACAACCTCGGGCAATCTTTAATGAAGTGGTCCACTGATCCGCATTTGTAACAGGAGCGGTCAGGAAATCTACAACTCCCCGAATGCCATTTACCGCAATATCGGCATTTCGTCCTGTCTCGACGTTCATTCCCAACACTGGCGACCGAAGTGCCTCGTGTACCCACAAGGGGTCGATCACGATCTCGTCCAAAAAGGCCCGAAGTGCCTCTAAACTGGCCCGCATCATCTCGAAATCTCTTCGATGTCTGTTGAAGAGACCTCCCCGAGGATGTTTTACGAAACTCTCCAGTTCCCTCATCAACTCTTTGCTTTTCTTTTCTAAGCTCTTCGGCTTTACAAGCTCGTTCAACAAGTACCACGAACTCTTGTATTTCAAGAACGCCAACGAACATTTTTATATCTTCATTCAGCCCATCCTCGAAGCGTTTACACATAACAGCTTCGGACGAAACACATTCCCGAGCGTATTTGCTAAGTCTAACAAATTTTCGCTCGTAATTAGTAACCGACATGGAGCCTTGCTTAAGCTCAAGAAATTCCTTCCGTTTTTGATCAACAAATCTCTGACTGATATACTTTTTCCGAAACTCAGTTTGGAAAAACTCCCAAGTTACTTGCTCTCGGGGCACAATAGAAGTCAGAGTACTCCACCAATAGTAGGCAGAATCACGTAGCAAGGAGATAGCACACTTTAGGCATTCATCGGGTGTACAAGATAGCTCATCGAGTACCCGGATAGTGTTGTCCAGCCAAAATTCAGCTTGCTCGGCATCATCGCTATCCATAGCCTTAAATTCAGTAGCCCCATGTTTTCGGATTCTGTCAACTGGGGCTTATGTGACCTTATTTGGTCCGTTACCGGCGGTATTGTAGGTGCGGGGGTAGTATTTGTTCGGGAATGGAGGTTGTGGAACAGCCATATTAGTTCGAATGTATTGGTTAAACCAATCATTCATCACGCTATAGAATGCTTGTCTAGCTTCATCATTCTGATTACTAGCATTAGGTTGAGAGTTTGCCGGCACTGTCCCTTGTGCGGGAGCAGGCGCTACACTCTCAAGATCATCAGCTACCTCTCGGTCACGATCGGGATCCATTACTATAAATAAACACATTTACAATTGTCGGAAATCACCACACTATCAAGTAATCACATAAAATGGCATGTATAGCTAGACCCAAAACATTACGGTAGTCCTAGAATCGACTAAACCGTAGCTCTGATACCAATAAAATGTAACACCCCGAACCCGAGACCGACACCGGAGTCGGACACGAGATGTTAACAAACTTTGAAAAAATTTTCCAGACACTGCCCAGTCTGAGTACTAGTCGCTTCAAAAATCATATCTTGAGTTTCACAACTCAAAAATCAGTTTTGTGATTTTTCCCTGAAACTAGACTCATGTCCCCACCTATGGATTTTTTTCTAGAATTTTTGGTCGGGCCAATTAGTACAGTTTATTAGTCAAAGTCTCCCATGTTACAGGGGTCGACTACACTGACCTTTTCCCATTACGACTGGGATATCTCTCTGCACAGAGCTTCAATACTGATGCCGTTTGTTTCTATGGAAACTAGACTCAGAGAGGAATCCATACATATATATTATGACCCCTAATTATCTCTGGTCAATTTATAGTGAATTTCCAAATGCGGAACAGTGAATCCAGAAACTGTTCTGGCCCTGTTCCACAAGAACCCGAATATCTCTTTCTGTACTGTTCCTATAATTGTTTCGTTACTTCCATATGAAAGTAGATTCATCAAGGTTCGATTACATAATTTATTCACTATTTAATTCCACTCCTACGAATTCTTGTGATTTTTCCAATCCACACCACTGCTGCTATCAGCTTCTGTTTTCAAAGTGAACCTTACCTAATTTGGGGTTTCATGGACCAACTAGGGCCTTGTCATACATAAGCCCACATATGATCATACTTAGCCATTCTAGTGGCTGATCATTTGCTCAACACTTCCATTCCAACATAGTTACATCATGAAACCATCTATACATTCATAAATACGAATGGTCTAATGCCATACTCCACTTCTACAAGCCATCTTCGCATGGCTGTACACTTATACATTTCATAAAGTACTCGAAAGACAACAATGGGTAGTCCTATACATGCCATAACAAAATTCAACCAAAATAGTACCCAAAAGAGCCTTTGATAGTGTGGGCGACTTCGACTTCAAGATCCCGAGTCCGATAGCTGGAGAACCAAAAATCTATAAAACAGAGGAGCAATGTAACGAGTAAGCAATTTATGCTTAGTAAGTTTGAGCAAGGAATTCCAGCATGCACAAAGAATAGCACACATTTAGCTAAACGGAATATTTCATAATACGCAATTTACCAATATCAAACTTGCTTCACAACATTAACAACCATTATGTACATACACAATAAACTAACTTGGCCGAAGGCCGGTAGCTCGTTTATCAACTGAGCGAACATTTATTTGTAAGGGCTCGATTAAATTCAACACATACGTAACATATCCCCATATTGGGATGTTTTTCGAGTATTCGCTGGAATTTTACAGCAAGCTCATTCATTATCAAATCACGTACCTTCGGGATTTAACCGGATATAGCTCCTCGTTCAAATGCCTTCGGGACATAGCCCGGTTTTAGTAACTCACACAATGCCTTCGGGACATAACCCGGATTTAACAACTCGCACGAATGCCTTCGGGACTTAACCCGGATTTAATAACTCGCACGAATGCCTTCGGGACTTAACCCGGATTTAATAACTCGCACGAATGCCTTCGGGACTTAACCCGGATTTAGTTCTCGCACAAAGGCCTTCGGATCTTAATCCGGATATATTCACTTAGCACAAAGCCTTCGGGACTTAGCCCGGACAGCATTCAATTAATCATGCACATCTAACAATAATTCATAGCACATTCATATTTCATTTTCGTTTACGAAACTCAAACACAAGGCACATATTGTCCTTGCACATTCGGCTCAATAGCCACACATAGAGCATGATTTAATCACATCGAAATTTAAGCTCTCTTACTCAAGAACTTACCACGGGTGTTGTCGAACGATTCCGCTAGCTATTCAACCACTTTTTCCTTCCCTTTATCGGTTTTATTTCCCCTTTGCTCTTGAGCTTAATCAAACAAATAAATTGATTTCATCATTTTAGGCATCAAAAGATGAACACAAGGCACTTAGCCCATATTTATACATTAGACATTAAAGTCTCATACATGCAAAAATCATGCATCAACACCACATATTAGCTAATTTCTTGCCCTTGACCGAATATGCATGTCCATTTTTGGGGTCGATTTCAACACTTAATACACACATGTACACACTAGTAAAGCATCCTCCCCCTTTTCATCAATTTAACACATGCATTGCTCATTAACATGCAAAGTTACATTCGGCCTTAGCACACATCTTGCTAGCCGATTCTTCTCCATTTCGCAACCAATGCACATATGTGCTCACACAACAAAAAATGCTAAAAAGGAGGTTCAAGAATCATCAAGCCATCATCACATGCATCATTAACAAGCTTCATATTTTGCATGCAATGGCATTAACACAACCTCCACCTAGGCCGAATCTTAACTCATCCTCATGCCTCATCACCACAACATCAAACATCAACCAAGAATGATTCATCCATGGTCAAGTGCCATTTCCATCACATAGCAAGATTTAGACCATGGGTTAGGTAGAACTCAAGCTAACAACTAAAACATGCATGCCTCTCATGGAACATCATCAAACATACCTTAGCCTAGCTACATGCATGGCCGAATCTCTTCACCTTTCTTCTTCTTTCCTCCTTAAAATTTTTGGCCAAGGATGAACCAAAGGATGAGAAAATTTTTCTTTGTTTTTCTTTCTAGTTTTTGGCAAGCATGAAGATGAGAAAAGGATGAACAAAATTCCCCCTTTCTCTTGTTTAGCTCACGGCAATGGGGGGACAAACACCACACACACATTTTTTTTTCTTTTGTTTTCCATTTCTTTATTACCCATACTCCTTATTTTATTCTTCCACTAACAAAACATGTTTCATGACATGTTTTGCCCATCCTTCCTTGTCATGGCCGGCCACTACTCATTAGGGGGGGAATTTGACATGCAAGTCCCCCCTTTGTCCACATGCACTAGTAGGTCCTCACACTTTGACCTATCACATTTTAGAATTTTCTCACATAAGTCCTATTGACTAAATTCACATGAAATCAACCAAATTGAAGCTTGAAATTTTCACACATTCATAATTACATATTCTACACAATAAGTATCACATTCAAACATTTCGGTGACTCGGTTTAGCGGTCCCGAAACCACTTCCCGACTAGGGTCAACTTTGGGCTGTCACAGGGAAAAGTTTCGATTAAAAGGAGGTATTTGCCTCGATTTGATGATTCAGATTAAAACTAAGTGTTTATGTTTTGGATTTGTAGTAATTTATTTTTGATGATTTTAAATTAACTTTGTAGGAGTATGATTAATAATAGATTATTAGTTGTTTTGTGTTTTCTTCTAATTTTCTTTGTAAGAACCCAGCATGAAAGAGGCACAAGTAAGTCAAGCTTTAAACGATCAAAGGAGGAAGCACCCACCAATAGCCTATAGAATTGTCACGGTCAATCAGGTAACTTCTTTCGTTATCTTATTAGGGGCTACGCATTGAAGAGAATGTGTTATCTAAAGTATGGGGGTAACATAGAAAATTTTTGTTTTAAATTTTTATGCTTTTCTTTGATTTTTCTTATCATTTGTGTGCTTGAGCTTATAGAAATACAAGCCATTAGTTAGGTGCATGTACATAGATTGCTTGTATTTACAATAAATTTGGCATGAGGATAGGTGATTTTAGTTTTTTTTATTAGACTACTAAGTTTTGTATATTATACAGTAAATAGGCATTAAAGCAATTAAATGTACCAAACGATATAGAGGACATAAGGAAACGAGCATGCTAGTATCAATGATAAATTGTGAATTTACGGTTGTTTGGTTGATTAGAGTTGTGACTATTGAGATACCTAGAGATAACCTAAGGTATTGTTTGGAATACACCCAGAGCCAAAAAGCTAACCCTGTAATTTATCCTCATACATATTTTTGAGCCAAAAAACATTTCTTGATGAACCTTTATACAAAACCCAAGCCAAAATTTAAATTTATACTTATCATTTTTCGTTGGTCTTGAACTACACGATAATAGACATCTAGCCATACGTATTGAGGGTTAAGTAGATACATTATAGTGAATTTGGTAAAAATAGAGTGAAATAGGAGGATCAGTGCGATATACTGATTATAGGTTAGCCAAAATATGCAACAAAATAAAATTTGAAAAAGAAAACCAAAATGAGTGGAAAAAAATACTTGAAAAGAAAAAGCATTTGTGAGTGAGATGTGTTAGAAAAAAAAGTGTCAAAGTCATAAAAGTAGAAAAAAATCATTATTCATGCACAAAAACTCATTAGCTAACCATGGTTGTTATATTATGTTGTGACTTCATATGTGGAGAAATAAGGAAGGTTAGAAAAGGAGATAGAAGGTAGTGAGCGGGAAAGGATTACTAAGGGAAAGAATAGGGGATAATATGATGTGTCAAACTATTTTCGTGCTTGAAATTATTTGATGCTTATCATTCTTGAAATCCATACCTGTCCTAAGCCTCAGTACGTTACAAGTTGAAAAGTCCTATGTGATCTAGGTAGACTAGTTCACAATTTGAAATCATATTAACATTTGCATTGATGACTATTTGTATTCTGCTAGGATAATCAAATTAATTGTATAATTTATTGATGGATTCCTACATTTAAGACCCTTAATGCTTGTATACTTTGTAATATCCTGAACTTATATATTTGATATCAAAAGTGGTAAGTCAGTTATATATCATGCCAAGATTATATGTGAGTATAAAATGCCTATGCATGTGCTCCAAAGCTAACACTTGTACCATATTTGTTCAAGAGTCAACTTTTCATTTATTGTTTTTGTTTATGTTGCTTGAGGACAAATAATGACTTAAGTGTGGGGAAGTTTGATCTGTCATAATTTTGTGTAGCGGATTAAACTTGTTTTCGCACTTTGGGAGCTTGAACATAAGCGTTTTAGTTATCTTTTAATTATATTTCAGCAAGTTTAGTTAAAGTGTAAAAAAATGTGTTATTCGAGTCTTTTATTGACCTTAGGGGCCAAATGAGGCCTAAGGGTGAGCTAATATGTTTTGTGAGTGTTCTAGAACTATTAGAAGGCGTATTAACTCAATACTAGTTGCTAGGTTGAAACATGGAGCATTAGATGTTGCAACATAAGTAGCAGAACTAAAAAAGCCCAAGACTGCCTTCAATGTCGCAACACAGCCTAAGGAGGTCATCACATACCCCTGAAAACACCCTGAAGCTGAGCATACTACCCTAAATGTTGGGACACAGGACTTGGTGTGTCGTGACATCACCTTTGGACGGGAAACAAATATGAGCCTGTGGCGTTTCGTCCCTCACAATCTAACTTTAAACTCAGGAATGTCAGCTGACCTAGGGTTAAGGACGACGATGATCCTAAGCCTATAAATAAGCCCATCTAACACATGTTATGGACACCTTTTATAATTTTCTCTCTATATCTAGACTTTAGATTTTCTCTGTTCTTAGGTTTTAGATTTTTATTCTTGTTATTGTCCATTGGGAAAAAAATCAGATTCTAGAATTCTTCTCAAAATTTGTAAGAATTATGTGCTTACTCAATACAATCAAACTTCTTCTAAACTTTCCTCTTTAAACTATTATTTATATTCAATCTTTCATTCAAGTTTACATTGCTTATTAGATCCATAAGGAACTAATCCTCTTGTCGGGGATTAACGAGTGGAGGTATGAATAATTAACTATTTCGTTGGGATTTCTTAACGAATCAACTGTTCAGGAGAATAAGAACCTAAACCCTAGGCCTGACAACCCTAGAAAGTCACCAAGGTGGGAATTAACCCAAATTTGGTATGACTCATCCATGAACACCTTAAACCTAAACTAATCTGGACTATGAGCTCAGAAGATAAGTACTTCTTCCTGACTCAATATTTCAGTGGACGTATCGAAAGATCCTATAGGGGTACTAACTAGTTGATTAAATAAGAAAACTCGAGACGAATGTTACTTATGACTATCGAAGCGAGCTAATCACTCACGCCCAGATTTGATACATATTTCCATATTTACCCACCTCGTGACAGTACTTTGCAAGAGCATAAAGGTTCCAATAGAGGAAAATGAGCAGTTCATGCATCCAACAAAGATCTTAATAGGTGACTCTATGTACAGTTAGTATGTAGAATCCAACGAAACTAGATTATAGATTGGAACTAGAGAATAAAAGAAAAGATGGATGTCCCGACTTCACTCAAACAAGAAGAAAAATCGACACCTAGACAAGAGATGGGGGACAAAAATAGTGAAAAAATAGATAGAATGATACGATGGATGCAATCAACAGGTTTAGTCCTTCAAGAATTTTCACAGTGAAACAACATGAGAGTACCTAATTATTCGTCGAACATATTTGAGCCGATTCAGACCCACCACGGAGAGAAAGAGCAAGGGAGCAAGGAAAGAGAAGATGCAGAAAAAGTAGCCTATAAGGACCTTTGCCTTTTTACACATGACTATTATAAGATGCGGGAAGAGTAGTCCCACTTTATCTTCTCGAATGCAGCGAATCATGCTCCTATATATCCATGTTCCAACACAAAGCTTTTCTTTCTACAAAATAGTGTAAATCATAATAGCTAGGAAATGGGTAATGTTAGAACCATTCACAGTAGGGTATATTTGAGTACAAATAAATTGCACCCATAGTTTAGCTATAGGGATCATGCTCAATGGACGAAATGTTATAGGCAAATTAGTACCCAAGTCTCGTTGCATGCTCGATGGAGGAAACGTTATAGGTAAATTAGTACCCAAGTCTCGTTGCCTTTCTCCTCGCCCCTCAGTTAAATAATCTATGAAATTATTCACATCAATATGTGGGCAGAATTTCAAGTCAATTCTTTGTATGAAATCGTACATGTAAAATGGGATATTATAAAATCTACAAATTTTCGAGCTCAAAATTAAGATTTCCTTCCCTCTAACAGTTACATACGACCATGGTTCGCCCAATGGTCTTATTACTTCGAATGCTTTGAGCGAAGCATAAAATTCTTGGACCACTACAATGAATGACAATTCGATTGGGTGTTTGCCAAAATTTTCCCTCTTATAGGAGCGCACTATGTTCCATATTTTGCTACCACTATCCATTTGGAATTCGAATCCCCATTCTTGGAGGATCATTTTCTTTTGAATACCTTTAATGTATGTTTCAAGCTCGTTCCTTTTCATGCTAATAAAATTATCAGGTATAGATGACTCATCAATTAGTACTCCCTGTATGTTTTCGGGATCTATCACACAGACTTTACCACTTTCACAAACCAACCAATGAATGGCAACATAAACAATTTCACCAATAGAAAATGTAACCTCTTTTGTCGCCTTCTTGAAGTCATCGATGATTTTTTTAATTTTTGATACAACTCCTTGTATATGCAACCAAGAGAAAAGAATAAAACAATGATTAATATGTGGCAACGCTTTAAGGAAAAATACTCAACTTGTGGAAAAACACAAAAAAATGGTAAGAGAGGATTGAGAGTATTTTGGGGATGGTAAGTATATAATGGGGTTTTAAGAGGGTGTTTAAGAGGTTTAATAAGGGTTTTAGGTTTCAAAGGACATGGGTTTTAAAAGGAAGGTTGGTTGATTATATGAAAATCTAGACAAAATCATGCAGATTCGACTTGGTGTCACGACACCCATACGTAGTGTCGCGACACCGAACTTCGAATGCTCTACGTTTTTTTTATTTTGGTGTTTCATGCCATGATGTTGGGCTACTATGTCGTGACACTAACCTTGTATGTTGGAATTATTTTGGTTTAATGTATCATGTCGCAACAATATAAACTCGAAATTATATAGGATTTTTCTATATATTTTTACCACTTTTTGACTTAATAAATATGTTAATCTTCAGTAATTGTTATTGAATTAAGTGAATTTTACTTAAATATTAATATTGGACATGAATTTAGAAAGTATGTGAAATTATTTTTAATTACATGATTTTTGTGCATAATTCATATTAATTCATGTTAATTATTAATATGTGAATTTTCACTATGCAGTAGGACCATGGAAGATAAGATTAATATAAAATTTGCATGGACATGCACATACCCACTCTATTTGGACGGTAAGACCATGTAAAACTAGGTCATAAGGATGTTAATGTGACCCAGTCAAAGTGTGCTACATAATGGACAAGTCTGATTATTTATTGGACTAAGAAACTGTCCAATAAGAGGGAATTAAATCCCAATTTTGGCACAAGCAAATATCTGCCCAAAAATAAGCTTTGGGATATTTTTTTGAAGGTCCCTATAGTTGGAAAGATGTTAGAAATCAACACACAAGTTCACCCTTTGAAACCGTCCACCTAATGGCTATTAATAGCAAAGTTTTGAATACAAAATGAAGCAACCAAGTCATCCACTTTTGCACAATTTGAGGCCGACCAAGCATGAGAGAAGAAGGAGGGATTTCAAATTCTATTTGTAGTAAATTTCATCCTTACCTTCACCTATAAATACCACACTCCTTTCACCTTTCAAGGCATCCCTTAATTCATTCATTCAATAGCATTCTATCATTTCCTCTCTTGTTCCCTTTTCCCCACGCCTAGCCCTCCTGTTTTCCTTTCCATTCTTTAGCCAACAAAAGCTTTATCAAGACATTACCTTGGCTGGCCACATTAAGAAACCTTAGCAAAATAGCAACGAGTAGAATAGAGGAACACATCAGTTAGAAAGATCCAAAAGGATACTTAACTGAATTAGAGTTTACTCTTTCCTTCTTGTTATTTAGTTTAATTATGTTTTGTAACACCCCAAACCCGGCCTAGACATTATGGCCGAATCTGGCGATATCATATTGAAGTGTTTTTCAAAAACGCAGTTTCATTGAAAACCCGTTCCATACTAATTCATGTTTATTGAAAACTCAAGTTGTCTTTAGCAGTGTGTTGATCATATTAGTTTGTTACTATATTTAAAATGTTGTTTGATGCGAAAACTTTTACAGTATTTTATGAAAACGTGGTGTCTTTGAAAATAGTTACCTTTTTAAAACTCGTCTTTTTCTAAAACTAGCAGTTTATATCAAACTAAATAAATAAAAACCCCAATTTAAAGTTTATAACTTTAAAAATCCTTTTTAAATAAAAAAAACCGAAATTCAGTTACTTATAAATCAAAAGCTAAAAACGAAAGCCGATGCTGTTGTGTGGCCATCATTGAGTCCCTCGCAACACCGACCTACCTATAACTGGGATTACCTGTATAGTTAAACAGAGGGGTGAGTTTACAAAAACTCAATGTGTAATCCCCTAACAAGCAAACAGTCAATTATACAGTAGATAAATGCAGTTTGGGCCTGAGCCCGTTACAGTAACAGTCTGGTTCAGTGTGGGCCTAAGCCCTTTCCCGTAACAGTAAACGATTGGGCTTGAGCCAATCACAATGCCACAGTAGGGCTTTTGCCCAATTTCGGTAATAGTGTCAGTGGGGCCTTGGCCCATAACAGTAATAGATATCAGTCATGCAGTGAACAGTATGTAATATCATTAATCGATGCAGTAACAGTACAAAATCATTAATCAGTGCAGATATGCAATTATAAATCCTACCTAATCCAGCCTCTACACACCACTCCGTCCGGCCAAACACACCATGTGGGGATAAAATCGACCCATCCAGCTAAACACACCAAGATTAGCACTGGTTGTGGCACGAAACAGTATTGCAGCAAAGCTGCCAGTAAAATAAATGGCATATAGCCATCAGTAGGTCCACAGGCGTCTTGGGCGACCCGTGCAACCTTATCAGTACATAATATCATACGTGTATGCAAAATATAATATCATACGTGTATGCAAAATGTCATGCTCAATCATAGTCATAAATATCATAGAGAAAATCAGTCATACATAACATAAAGCCATAACAGTCATTTCATCTCCTAGAGATATACCAGTCATTTTACCCTATGGGGGTATTTTGGTCATTTTACCCTATGGGGGTATTTTGGTCATTTTACCCTATAAGGGAATTTTGGTCATTTTACCTTATGAGACTATTTCAGTCATTTTACCTTATGGGGGTATTTCGATCATTTACCTTATAGGGGTATTTCGGTCATTTTACCCTATAGAGGTATTTTGGTTATTTTACCCTATGGGGGTATTTCATTCATTTTACACTATAGGGTATTTCAGTCATTTTACCCGATAGGGGTACTTCGGTCATTTTACCCTATGAGGGTATTTCAATCATTTTATCCTATGGGGGTATTTCGGTCATTTTACCCTATAGGGCTATTTCGGTCATTTAACCCTGTGGGGGTATTGTAACAGCCCAAAATTGACCCTAGTCGGGAAGTGGTTTCGGGACCACAAAACCGAGTCATAAAAATAATTAATTTCCATATTCTATGCTTATTATGTGTGTACATGAGTATGTGGAAGTTTCATTCTCCAATTTTGCCAATTGTATGAGAAATTATTAAATAGGGATCGATATGAGACATGGTGAAAATATGATAGGCTAATTTAAAATGGTCTATTAATGCATGTTGTGAAAATGATGGGTTTGCATGTCAAATTACCCAAAATTTGAGCTAGTGGTTGGCCATGCTATGGGTGGAAACATGTTGGGAACATGTTGGCCTAGTGAGGTATGTAGGAAAAAAATAAAATAAGGAGTATGGGTAATAAAGAAAGGAAAAACAAAAAAATGAGTGGTTGTTTCCCCCCCCCATTGCCGTGAGCTAAAGAAAGGAAAAGAAAAACTTGTTCATCCTTTTTCATCCTCTTTTGACCGAAAATTCTAAGGGATGAGGAAGGAGTTCTTGCTTCATGTTTGGTTTGGAAGAGAATTAGGAGGAAGTTTGGCCATGCATGTAACTAGATTGAGGTATGTTTGATATTATTCTTTGAGATTCATGTATATTTTAAGTTGTAAGTTTGAAATCTACCTAGCCATGGTTCAAACTTTGTTAAATGATGGAGATGATATTCGGCCATGCATGTTACATTCTTGGTTGGTATTTTGATGTTTGATGTTGTGGTGATGAGGCATGAAGATGAGTTAAGATTCGGCCTAGGTGGAGTTTGTGTTAATGCCATTGCATGCTAAATATGAAGCTTGTTAATGATGCATGTGATGGTGGATTGATGATTCTTGAATCTCTTTTTTTTTAGCATTTTTGAGAGAGCACATATGTGCATTGGTTGCTAGATGGGGAAGAATCGGCTAGCAAGTTGTGTGCTAAGGCCGAATATAATTTTTGTAGGTTAATGAGTAATGCATGTGCTAAATTGATGGAAAGGGAGAGGATGCTTTACTAGTGTATAAATGATATAAAGATTTTAGAAATTATTTTTGCTTAGGTGTATGTATGATTAGGTATATTCGGCCATATGAGTAAATATATAGATGATGTTAAATTTGATTATGTATAATGGGCCATATAGGGTACACATTGTGATATTAACTTTGATTCTCCATAATTGATCAAGTGGGTGATTAGTAAGGGTGATTGCCGAATATACTAACATACATATGCATGTGTCATTGGATTGTAAATATTTAGCAAGGCGGTTAAACTAGTTGATTTATTGATTAAGCTCAAGGAGTTAAAGGAGGAGAATCGAGCAAAGGCAAAGAAAAGATCATCGAGTAGCCGAGTTGGAACCATCTTACCCAACACAAGTAAGTCATTAAGCATATCTTTGGTATTGATTTAAAGGATCGTAATACCTATACCATTGTGTTTAATGAGATGAAATGTATACAAATGTATATGTAAGTAGAGATGAAATTTGTCGAATGTAAAAAGGAAGTGAAGCCTATTGAGTGGCTGGTTTTCGGCACTAAGTGTGCGGGCAATAAGTGTTCACGGTCATGAGATTGGCACTAAGTGTGCGGGTTTAAATTGTACAGCACTAAGTGTGCGAGTTTAAAGTACATGGCACTAAGTGTGCGTGGTTGATTATTAAGCACTATGTGTGCGAACCCAATATATATTTTCTATAAATTATTTACATTAAGGGTGCGACCTTACCGAGTCGATTTTGGACAGCGGAAAAGGTAAGTGTGCGAACTTGAAATGCATGGCACTAAGTGTGTGAGTTTAAAGTGCATGGCACTAAGTGTGCGCGGTTGATTATTAAGCACTATGTGTGCGAACCCAATATATATTTTCTATAAATTATTTACATGAAGGGTGCGACTTTACCGAGTCAATTTTGGACAGCGGAAAAGGTAAGTACCTTGAGTTCATGGCTAATAGGCGCTATGTTTATATTTGGAGTTGAGCTTGGTAAGTTTTGAACCTATGTGACGATTATAGTTGAAGTCACGTACATAAGGTTCATTGTGGAATAGGTGAAAGTTCGTTTAATTGTATGATTATAACGAAAATAAAATGATGTATGAAAGGCCAATGTAGGACTTGGTATGAGATTGAACCATAGGGTTTAAGGAACTATGGTATAGTTTGGTATGGATGGAGTACTTAACCTCATTTCATTGTTTCCTGTTGTGATAATTTTATTAATGGATGGTTGTGGAATGCTTATGGCTTACTGAGTTATATACTCATTCGGTGTTTGCTTGTCACCTATTCTAGGTTTCTTGGACTCGTCTCTTTTTGCGTGATCGTGCCGTCGTCGAAGTCATCACACCGGCTAACAAGTTTTGGTACTTTCTTCTTAGTCGGCTTAGGAGAACATTTCGGCATGTATAGGCTATTATGTTGTGTTTAAACTTTGGTATGTAAACTTTTAGCCATGCGAAAATGGCATAAATGTTCGGTTGGGTTTGGTTTCATAACGATAGGTCGTAAATCTTGATAATTCAACCTTTTTATGCCATATGTCATGGTTGATTATTTTGGTGTTAAAATTCATGATATGGCAATAGTGTAGTAGGGGGATGTTTGACAATGATTAGCCTTTGGCATGGCTAGTCATGATCATAATTTGTGATATGTATGACGAATTACTAGTTAGATCAAGGAGAAATCACGAAATGGGCATAGTTGCTTTCGTAACAGATGTTGGCAGCAGCAGTGACGTGAGATTGAAAAATCACTAAAAATAGTAGGAGTGGAATAAATTGATGAATAAATTATGTATTCGAAGCTCGATGAGTATATTTTCATATAGAAGCAACGAAAAGATCATATAGACAGTATGTTAAGAGATATTCAGGTTCTCGTGAGACAGGGCCAGAACGATTTCTGGATTCCCTGTTCCGACTTTGGAAATTAATTATAAATTAACCAGAGACAATTAGGAGTCATACCATATATGGATAGATTCCTCTCTGAGTCTAGTTTCTATAGAAACAAACGGAATCAGTATTGAAGCTCTGTGAAGGGATATATCCAGGTCGTAATGCGCAAAGGTCAGTGTAGTCGATCCCTGTAACATGGGAGACTTTGACTAATAAACTGTACTAATTGGCCCTACCAAAAATTCTATAAAAAAATATGTAGATGGGCATATGAGTCTAGTTTCAGGGAAAAATCACGAAACTGATTTTCGAGTTGTGAAACTCAAGATATGATTTTTAAAGCGACTAGTATGCAGATTGGCAGTGTCTGAGAAATATTTTTATAAAGGGTTTAAAGTCTGTTAACATCTCGTGTTCGACTCCGGTGTCGGTCTCGGGTTCGGGGTGTTACATTTGATTGGTATCAGAGCTATGGTTTAGTCGGTTCTAGGACTACCATAGCACGTATGAGTCTAGCTATACATGCCGAATGTTAATGTTTAACTGTGTGATGACTTCTGACGGTTAAAATTTATGTTTTGATTAGTAAATGGATCCCGGTGTAGAGAGAACCTTGGCGGATGACATTGAAAGTGTAGCGGCTGCTCCTGCACAAGGGACACCGCCTGTTGAACCTCAGTCATCTGCGAATAATCAAGGTGAGAGGGCTAAACAAGCCTTCTTTACCATGATGAATGAGTGGGTCGCGCAGTATGCCCGAACCAATCCGGCTGTCCAACCCGAATTTGAATAATCCAACCCCGGAGCCAGTAATGCCATCAGTTACTGATCCTGTGAGGCTGAGTAAGCCACCTGTAGACTTGATTAGGAAGCGCGGGGCTGAGGAGTTCAGGGCCATAGTTACTGATGATGCTGAAAGGGCCGAGTTCTGGCTTGATAACACCATTCGGGTGTTTGATGAACTGTCATGCACACCCGATGAATGTCTAAAGTGTGCTATATCCTTGTTGCGGGACTCAGCCTACTATTGGTGGAGGACCCTGATTTCCATAGTCCCAAACGAACGAGTAACTTGGGACTTCTTTCAGACGGAATTTCGAAAGAAATATATTAGTCAACGGTTCATTGATCAAAAGCGTAAGGAATTCTTGGAACTCAAGCAAGGCCGTATGACAGTATCTGAATACGAACATGAATTCGTAAGACTCAGTAGGTATGCCCGGGAGTGTGTAGCTGATGAGGTTGCTATGTGCAAAAGATTCGAAGAAGGATTGAATGAAGATTTAAAGCTACTAATGGGTATTTTGGAAATAAAAGAATTCGTAACACTAGTCGAACGAGCCTGCAAGGCGGAAGAACTTGGAAAGGAGAAGAAGAAGGCTGGATTTGAAGCTAGAGACTATCGTAAAAGATCGACGAGTAAAGCTCCGTTCTCAGCCGTAAAGAAGTTCAGGGAGGACACTAATAAGTCGAGGACGACTGCGGGAATTTCCATCAGAGCAAGACCATCGACGGACTCCCGAGCTACTTCGGTAGCTAGTGTGGGCAATAATCGTCTAGAGAAACCTGAATGTCCCCAATGTGGAAGACGACACATAGGTGAATGTTGGGGTAAGTCTATTAACAGGGCTTGTTACGGATGCGGTTCGAAAGACCACTTCATTAGAGATTGCACGGAGCTTGATGAGAAGAATAAGATTCAAGGTGCAAGACCTAGTGGAGTGACAACTAGAGGTAGACCACCGAGAATTTTAGGAGGTAGGGGTGGTAGTCAGAGAGGGACCTCTGATACGGCTGTTCGAGCCGAGAACCGTACTCCTGCTAGAGCATATGCCATTCGCGCACGAGAGGAAGCATCCTCCCCTGACGTCATCACTGGTACCTTCACTCTCTTTGATACTAATGTGATTGCATTGATTGACCCTGGCTCTACTCATTCATATGTATGCGAAACCTTAGCATCCAGTAAGACTCTACCTGTTGAGTCTACTGAGTTCGTAATTCGAGTGTCAAACCCTTTGGGTCAATGCGTACTTGTTGATAAAGTGTGTAAGATATGCCCTCTAAAAATCCGAGAATCCTGTCTTCCGTCCGATTTGATGCTTTTGCCGTTTGACGAATTTGACGTTATTCTTGGTTTGGATTGGTTGACCGCGCATGATGCGGTTGTGAATTGCAAAAGCAAGACTATTGATTTGAGGTGCGCAAATAACGAGATAATTCGAATTGAGTCTACAGACTTAAGGGGGTTGGCAGCTGTAATATCAGCAATGTTGGCCCAGAAATATGTAAGAAAAGGGTGCGAAGCATACCTTGCGTATGTACTTGATGACAAAGAGTTAGAAAAGAAACCCGAATTTGTGCCAGTGGTTTGTGAATACCCGGATGTTTTTCCTGAAGAATTACCGGGTTTACCACCTGTTCGGGAGGTAGAGTTTGGTATTGAGCTTGTACCTGGGACTACGCCGATTTCGATAGCTCCGTATCGTATGGCACCAACCGAGTTAAAAGAGTTAAAATCTCAGTTGCAAGAATTGACGGATAGAGGTTTTGCTCGACCAAGTTTCTCACCTTGGGGTGCACCAGTATTGTTCGTGAAAAAGGACGGAACCATGAGGTTGTGCATTGACTATCGTCAACTGAATAAAGTGACGATAAAGAACAAATATCCGTTGCCGCGCATCGATGATTTGTTCGACCAACTGAAGGGAGCCTCAGTGTTCTCAAAAATAGATTTGAGATCGGGCTATTATCAGTTCCGAATTCGAGATTCAGACATACCCAAAACTGCTTTCAGAACGAGGTACAGTCACTACGAGTTCTTAGTGATGCCGTTTGGGCTCACTAATGCCCCTGCGGTATTTATGGATTTGATGAATCGGATCTTCAGACCATATTTGGATCAGTTCGTAGTTGTGTTCATTGATGACATCTTGGTCTATTCAAGAGATGAGATTGAACATGCTGAACACTTGAGATTAGTGTTGCAAGTTTTGCGGGATAAGAAGTTATATGCTAAGTTCAGTAAGTGTGAGTTCTGGTTAAGAGAGGTTAGCTTCTTGGGTCATGTGGTATCCGCATCGGGTATTCGAGTTGACCCGAACAAAATCTCAGCCATACTTAACTGGAAACCTCCGAGAAATATTACTGAGGTTCGGAGCTTTTTTGGGACTCGCCGGTTATTACCGATGATTTGTCAAAGGTTTCTCGATGATAGCCACACCAATGACGAAGCTACTTCAAAAGGATGCTAAGTTCGAATGGACGGAGAAATGTCAGAAAGGCTTCGATCAACTGAAAACTCATTTGACTGAAGCTCCAATTTTAGTGCAACCCGAATTAGGCAAAGAGTTTGTCATTTATAGTGACGCATCCCTACTCGGGTTGGGTTGCGTATTGATGCAAGAAGGCCGAGTTGTGGCCTATGCGTCGAGACAATTGAAGCCACACGAGAGAAATTATCCAACCCATGATCTCGAACTAGCCGCCATCGTATTCGCTTTGAAAATATGGCGACATTACTTGTTTGGCGAAAAGTGCCATGTATTTTCGGATCACAAAAGTCTCAAATATTTGATGACTCAAAGAGACTTAAATCTGCGACAAAGACGTTGGCTTGAGTTGTTGAAAGATTACGAGCTTGTCATTGATTACCACCCGGGAAAGGCTAATGTGGTTGCGGACGCCTTAAGCCGGAAATCGCTGTTTGCTTTACGAGCGATGAATGTGCACTTGTCTGTTCTACCCGACAATGTGTTAGTAGCTGAATTAAAGGCCAAACCATCATTGATTCATCAAATTCGTGAAGCTCAAAAAGTCGACGATGAATTGGTTGCAAAACGGGCTGAATGTATTCCGAATATGGAATCCGAATTTCAAATTGATGATGACGATTGTTTGAGGTTCAGAAGTCGGTTGTGTGTTCCAAGAAATTCAGAACTCATTTCGATGATTCTGAACGAAGCTCATTGTAGCCGAATGTCAATTCACCCGGGGAGTACGAAAATGTACAACGATTTGAAACGACAGTTTTGGTGGCATGGTATGAAACGGGACATCTCCGACTTTGTTTCGAGATGTTTAATATGTCAACAAGTGAAAGCGGAACATCAAGTGCCTTCAGGATTACTTTAGCCGATCATGATACCCGAGTGGAAATGGGATCGAGTCACAATGGGCTTTGTGTCCGGACTACCATTGTCAACAAGTAAGAAGGATGCGATTTGGGTTGTTGTTGATAGACTGACTAAGTCGGCTCACTTTATCCCCGTGCGTACGGATTTTTTCATTGGATAAACTAGCCGAATTGTATGTTTCTCAGATTGTGAGATTACATGGAGTACATATTTCTATCGTGTCGGATAGAGATCCGAGATTCACCTCGCAATTTTGGAAGAAATTGCAAGAAGCTTTGGGTACCAAGCTGCATTTTAGCACCGCTTTTCATCCCCAAACCGATGGTCAATCCGAGCGGATAATTCAGATACTCGAGGATATGCTGAGATGCTGCATCCTTGAGTTTAGTGGTTCATGGGAACGGTATGTACCTTTGATTGAATTCACTTACAACAATAGTTTTCAATCAAGTATTAAGATGGCACCTTACGAGGCTTTGTACGGTCGTAAATGCCGTACACCATTGTTTTGGACCGAGCTCGGTGAAAGTAAAATTTTCGGAGTTGATTTGATTAAAGATGCCGAACAGAAAGTAAAGGTAATCCGTGAAAGTCTGAAGGCAGCCACAGATCGTCAGAAATCGTATGCGGACTTGAAACGAAAGGACATTGAATATCAGGTGGGAGATAACGTGTTCCTTAAAGTTTCGCTTTGGAAAAAGGTACTCAGGTTTGGCCGTAAGGGCAAGTTGAGCCCGAGATTCATTGGGCCGTACGAAATCTCCGAACAAGTTGGTCCGGTTGCGTATAGATTGATTTTGCCCCCTGAGCTTGAAAAGATTCACGACGTCTTTCATGTTTCGATGCTTCGACGCTATCGATCTGATCTATCGCATATAATTAGCCCATCAGAGGTTGAAATTCAAGCCGATATGAGTTATGAAGAAGAACCGATACGTATCCTAGCTCGTGAAGTGAAGGAGTTGCGAAACAAAAGGGTTCCGTTAGTGAAGGTGTTATGGCTCAAACATGGGATCGAGGAAGCTACTTGGGAAACCGAGAGCTCGATGAAAGAACGATACCCAAACCTATTTACCGGTAAGATTTTTGGGGACGAAAATTTCTTAAGTGGGGGAGAGTTGTAACAGCCCAAAATTGACCCTAGTCGAGAAGTGGTTTCGGGACCACAAAACCGAGTCATAAAAATAATTAATTTCCATATTCTATGCTTATTATGTGTGTACATGAGTATGTGGAAGTTTCATTCTCCAATTTTGCCAATTGTATGAGAAATTATTAAATAGGGATCGATATGAGACATGGTGAAAATATGATAGGCTAATTTAAAATGGTCTATTAATGCATGTTGTGAAAATGATGGGTTTGCATGTCAAATTACCCAAAATTTGAGCTAGTGGTTGGCCATGCTATGGGTGGAAACATGTTGGGAACATGTTGGCCTAGTGAGGTATGTAGGAAAAAATAAAATAAGGAGTATGGGTAATAAAGAAAGGAAAAACAAAAAAATGAGTGGTTGTTTCCCCCTCCCCCTCCATTGCCGTGAGCTAAAGAAAGGAAAAGAAAAACTTGTTCATCCTTTTTCATCCTCTTTTGACCGAAAATTCTAAGGGAGGAGGAAGGAGTTCTTGCTTCATGTTTGGTTTGGAAGAGAATTAGGAGGAAGTTTGGCCATGCATGTAACTAGATTGAGGTATGTTTGATATTATTCTTTGAGATTCATGTATATTTTAAGTTGTAAGTTTGAAATCTACCTAGCCATGGTTCAAACTTTGTTAAATGATGGAGATGATATTCGGCCATGCATGTTACATTCTTGGTTGGTATTTTGATGTTTGATGTTGTGGTGATGAGGCATGAAGATGAGTTAAGATTCGGCCTAGGTGGAGTTTGTGTTAATGCCATTGCATGCTAAATATGAAGCTTGTTAATGATGCATGTGATGGTGGATTGATGATTCTTGAATCTCTTTTTTTTTAGCATTTTTGAGAGAGCACATATGTGCATTGGTTGCTAGATGGGGAAGAATCGGCTAGCAAGTTGTGTGCTAAGGCCGAATATAATTTTTGTAGGTTAATGAGTAATGCATATGCTAAATTGATGGAAAGGGAGAGGATGCTTTACTAGTGTATAAATGATATAAAGATTTTAGAAATTATTTTTGCTTAGGTGTATGTATGATTAGGTATATTCGGCCATATGAGTAAATATATAGATGATGTTAAATTTGATTATGTATAATGGGCCATATAGGGTACACATTGTGATATTAACTTTGATTCTCCATAATTGATCAAGTGGGTGATTAGTAAGGGTGATTGCCGAATATACTAACATACATATGCATGTGTCATTGGATTGTAAATATTTAGCAAGGCGGTTAAACTAGTTGATTTATTGATTAAGCTCAAGGAGTTAAAGGAGGAGAATCGAGCAAAGGCAAAGAAAAGATCATCGAGTAGCCGAGTTGGAACCATCTTACCCAACACAAGTAAGTCATTAAGCATATCTTTGGTATTGATTTAAAGAATCGTAATACCTATACCATTGTGTTTAATGAGATGAAATGTATACAAATGTATATGTAAGTAGAGATGAAATTTGTCGAATGTAAAAAGGAAGTGAAGCCTATTGAGTGGCTGGTTTTCGGCACTAAGTGTGCGGGCAATAAGTGTTCACGGTCATGAGATTGGCACTAAGTGTACGGGTTTAAATTGTACAGCACTAAGTGTGCGAGTTTAAAGTACATGGCACTAAGTGTGCGTGGTTGATTATTAAGCACTATGTGTGCGAACCCAATATATATTTTCTATAAATTATTTACATTAAGGGTGCGACCTTACCGAGTCGATTTTGGACAGCGGAAAAGGTAAGTGTGCGAACTTGAAATGCATGGCACTAAGTGTGTGAGTTTAAAGTGCATGGCACTAAGTGTGCGCGGTTGATTATTAAGCACTATGTGTGCGAACCCAATATATATTTTCTATAAATTATTTACATGAAGGGTGCGACTTTACCGAGTCAATTTTGGACAGCGGAAAAGGTAAGTACCTTGAGTTCATGGCTAATAGGCGCTATGTTTATATTTGGAGTTGAGCTTGGTAAGTTTTGAACCTATGTGACGATTATAGTTGAAGTCACGTACATAAGGTTCATTGTGGAATAGGTGAAAGTTCGTTTAATTGTATGATTATAACGAAAATAAAATGATGTATGAAAGGCCAATGTAGGACTTGGTATGAGATTGAACCATAGGGTTTAAGGAACTATGGTATAGTTTGGTATGGATGGAGTACTTAACCTCATTTCATTGTTTCCTGTTGTGATAATTTTATTAATGGATGGTTGTGGAATGCTTATGGCTTACTGAGTTATATACTCATTCGGTGTTTGCTTGTCACCTATTCTAGGTTTCTTGGACTCGTCTCTTTTTACGTGATCGTGCCGTCGTCGAAGTCATCACACCGGCTAGCAAGTTTTGGTACTTTCTTCTTAGTCGGCTTAGGAGAACATTTCGGCATGTATAGGCTATTATGTTGTGTTTGAACTTTGGTATGTAAACTTTTAGCCATGCGAAAATGGCATAAATGTTCGGTTGGGTTTGGTTTCATAACGTTAGGTCGTAAATCTTGATAATTCGACCTTTTTATGCCATATGTCATGGTTGATTATTTTGGTGTTAAAATTCATGATATGGCAATAGTGTAGTAGGGGGATGTTTGACAATGATTAGCCTTTGGCATGGCTAGTCATGATCATAATTTGTGATATGTATGACGAATTACTAGTTAGATCAAGGAGAAATCACGAAATGGGCATAGTTGCTTTCGTAACAGATGCTGGCAGCAGCAGTGACGTGAGATTGAAAAATCACTAAAAATAGTAGGAGTGGAATAAATTGATGAATAAATTATGTATTCGAAGCTCGATGAGTCTATTTTCATATAGAAGCAACAAAAAGATCATATGGATAGTATGTTAAGAGATATTCAGGTTCTCGTGAGACAGGGCCAGAACGGTTTCTGGATTCCCTCTTCCATCTTTGGAAATTCATTATAAATTAACCAGAGACAATTAGGAGTCATACCATATATGGATAGATTTCTCTCTGAGTCTAGTTTCTATAGAAACAAACAGCATCAGTATTGAAGCTCTGTGGAGGGAGATATCCAGGTCGTAATGCGCAAAGGTCAGTGTAGTCGATCCCTGTAACATGGGAGAATTTGACTAATAAACTGTACTAATTGGCCCTATCAAAAATTCTAGAAAAAAATATGTAGATGGGCATATGAGTCTAGTTTCAGGGAAAAATCACGAAACTGATTTTCGAGTTGTGAAACTCAAGATATGATTTTTAAAGCGACTAGTACGTAGATTGGTAGTGTCTGAGAAATATTTTTATAAAGGGTTTAAAGTCTGTTAACATCTCGTGTTCGACTCCGGTGTCGGTCTCGGGTTCGGGGTGTTATAGGTATTTTGGTCATTTTACCTATTTGGGGTCTCGGTGCAGATATCGACCTCTCGAAAGGTCCGCAATCACCTCGAGCGACTCAGGTAACCAAAATGGTCATAACAGTGTAAATGAGATCTATATAGCCTAGTCCAGTATTTGCCACAAATCGTGGATTTTATCCATGTGGGGGCCACGAGCCCATTAAGCCCATGTGGCCAATTTTGGCCCAACGTGGCCCATTACGACCTAAGCCCATGAAAATGCTCATGGAGGCCTCCACAATCTATCGCCCATGATTCGTGGGTTTGGCTTACCACACGAGCGATCGCACACTTGTGTGGTCTCAAACGCCGTATTTACGACTTTTCGGCTTTTGCAATTCTAGAGTTACAATGGGTGTTTACACACCTGATGCGATTTGCAGATTCCCTTCGTTCCAAACGCTCTTATTCCGAAAATCAATGATCTTCGCACTCTTGGTTCCCAGGCAATATGTCAATCAACCTCGACCACCACCTACACAAAAGTTACCATCTTTATATTATACTCATACTTGACAAACCATCTCAATTGCACCTCACTTACCACTCAATATTGTTTCCCAAAAAGTAACAGATGACTCCTTATCATACCATAACCACTTACCAACAACGATAAAACAGATTGCAGATCAGAGATGTAGCGTACAAAGAACCAAGAATCGGGATTAATCCATCAGCATTTGGCCAATGAAGAGCACTTGAGGGAGAGGAAGAGAAAAACCGTGCGCTCCTAATTGATCAATGAACCCTTGCTAAACCTGAGAGCTATTCAGCAGAGCTTAAAAAGAAGAAGGGAGAATCGACTAGGAGAAACCGAAAAGAAAAATGGTGAGGGAGGAGAGAAGCTGTATTCGACCAAGGTTGAAAGAAAAGGAATGAAAACCGAATTCTAACTCTCACCAAATCAGCAACAACCCCAAATCCCAAAAATCCCTCCTCCAATTCGGCTACACACTCTCCATCCACTCCTATCCCTTAATTTTCTACTATTATCTCTCCACAACAACAACCTCCCCAAATCCCAATATTCTCTCCTCAAATCTCTCCAAATATCCCTCCTCAATTCTCTCTATGATCAGTTCAAACTCTATTTAGCAATTTTTCAATCCAACTCTACCACCCACACGAATTAGGCAGCAAAATAAATACACTCTTTTTTATGTGCCACCACTCGAACCTTAGACCCCATGTACACTCCACATGCCCCTTACCACTAGACCCAGAACTCCTTTGTATCATATTTTAACCACAATACTTTAAGAACCTACTATCTAGATCCAAGGATTTTATTCACTTAAGATAAAAATTTTGCATAAGCCAAGGCTTGAACCCCTGACTTCTCAGACACTTCCAAGCACTCCTAAATCACTTAACCACTGAAGCAAACATTCATTTATGTCACTTCCTTGCACAACTAAATATTTATGTGCAGTCTCCTAACTGTTCCCTTTTTCAAAACCTATTTCTTCTAGGCCCAAAATTCGGGGTGTTACATGTTTGCTCTGCGTTTATTATTCTTGACATCAACAATGTTAGCTTAATTTTGTTAGCTAGGATGATTATGTTAATTCAATAATATTTATTTGATTCATGTTTAACATGTTTGTGCCTCATTTGATCATGTTTTCAATTAAAATCAAGGTGTATTTCATTCATACGTGATTGGATACATTCAAATTAGCTGAGCAATCCTAACCATACGACGGCTAGTAGACGCATAATTGAAAAGTGTAATGCTCAATTTAGATCATTAAACCCGACTAAATTAGAGGTTCATAATATCTTTAGTTAGCTCTATTATCTTGCATAGTTTTTAGGTTTATGTGATTAAAATGTTTCAAGCGTAAATGTCCCTATTACCTAGCATAAATGCTAAGAGACCCTTAGTTTAATATGATCAGTAAAATGCATATTTCACTAAGTAAAAGATCCGAGAGAACTTAATTTGATTAACATGAAAGATCGAGTTGCCATGGAATGTTTTCCAAACACTGTTAAGCATGATGAAAATGAATTGAGTTGATTAATACAATTATCCTAGCCTATTTTATCTTGATTGGTTTTGTTGCTAAAGCCATTGATTCATACATTTATATCATTTGCATTTATATTTAATTGCATAGGAATTATCTTGCATATAGATAATTTAATTTAATTATCCACCACTCAAAGTATTGTGTTTTTACCACCAAATTATTAATTTATAATTTTACAAATGATCGATTAACATATATAGTCCCTACAGAGACGATAACTCATTTTACTTACTTATTACTTGAACAACTGTGTACACTTGCACAAAATATCGTTACAAGTTTTTGACACCGTTGACAAAGACTATTGCCTTACTCATTCTTTGTGAAATTATTTTTTGCAATTTGGTTTGTTTTAAATTTCTAACATTACTAATTTATTCTTTATTCTTTATTTAAGATTTATTTATCAGGTGTTATTAGCAGAGTTCGAATCATCGATCTATTACATGTAGACCTTGAAATTGAACATACATTTAGACAGAGAAGATGCGAAAATTTGCTCAAAGACAAGTCGAGATGGACCTTGGAAATCAAAATGATGGACAAGGTAATAGACTCAATCATGTGCGCAACCTGATCCTTATTGTTGATGATAGGGATCATGCAATAAGATAATACATTGTGCCACTCTTCAATGAAATAAATCTGAGAATTAGGAGGTCGGATATCAAGGCACCCCAATTCGAATTAAAACTAGTGATGTTTCAAATGCTCCAAACAGTGGGCTACTTCAGTGGTATGCCCACGGAAGATCCACATCTTCACCTTTCATTATTCATGGAGGTGAGTGATTCGTTTCAAATAGCTGGTGTGATCGAAGATGCATTAAGGTTAAAGTTGTTTCTGTACTCATTATGAGATCGAGCACAAGTATGGTTGAATTCATTTCCACCAAGTTCAATATCTACATGACAAGAATTAGTAGAAAGGTTTTTTGTAAAGTATTTTCCACCGAGCAAGAAAGCAAAGTTGCGAAAAGAGATAACTACTTTTCAATAATTGGATGACAAGTCCTTATACGAGGCATGGGAAATATTCAAGGATTTGCTTCTTAAGTGTCCTCATCATGGGATTCCTCATTGTATCTAGTTGAAGACATTTTTTAACAGCCTCAATGCACATACAAGATTGATAGTAGATGCTTCTGCGAATGGTGTGATTTTTCTAAGTCTCATAACGAGGCTTATGAGATCACCGAAAGGATCGCTAGCAATAATTATTAATGGCCAAAAAATCAAGCAGTTTTTGAAAGATGAGTAGCTGGAGTGGATGGAGCAGATGCGCTGACTTCATTCTCTCCTCAGGTATCTTCTATTTCCTCAATGTTAAAATAGTTTACCACTAATGGTTTGAATAATTTTGTAGCTCAACCAACAAGTCAGTATGATGTTGTTTCCGTGTGTATTGTGAGGATGGTCATTCTTTCGAGAATTTCCCTTCAAACCCCAAGTCTATTTTTTATGTAAGGAATCAGTATCAAAATAGAAGTGGAGATAGACCAGAGTCAAACTTCTACAATCCATCATGGCGGAATCATCCAAACTTTTCCTAGAGTAACCAACGAAATGGACCAAACACTCATATGCAGGATAGATCCAATCAATCCCAAGGGTTTAGTCAACAAGCTCCAAAACCACCTCAAGCTAAATTATCAAACAATTTGGAGAACTTGTTGAAGGCGTGCATGGAAAAAAATGACGCTTTGATTCAAAGTCAAGTAGCAACAGTGAAAAATCTAGAAAACCAAATGGGTTAGTTAGCTACTGAGCTTCATAGTAGATCGTAAGGAGCCGTACCAAGTGATACAAGAAATCCAAGGAGTTTGGGTGAGGAACATTGCAAGGTGGTTGCATTACGAAGTGGTAAGATTTTGGAACCCAAGGAGGTTGTGGTTGAAGATGAGCCTACTGAAAAGGAGGAAAGTCAGCCAATAGTTAAAGTTCCTACACCAAAAAATCAGATGCTAAAAAATCTAATGAGGTAAACCCTAAACTAGTGAATTCTAAAAAGCTAACACCTTCTTTTGTAGATTTACCTCCTTAGAAAAGTTTTCATTATCAACTTAGAGTTCCATATCCTCAAAGACTCAAGTAGAATAAGCAGAAACAAGAGGTACAATTCAAGAAGTTCTTGGATGTTCTAAAGCAACTTTACGAACATCCCGTTGGTAGAGGCTTTATAATATATGCCCAAATAGTGAAGTTTATTAAGGATATTTTGTCCAAGAAGAAAAGGCTTAGTGAGTATAAGACTGTTGCTTTGAC
This sequence comes from Gossypium hirsutum, assembly GCF_007990345.1. Lineage (NCBI taxonomy): Eukaryota > Viridiplantae > Streptophyta > Magnoliopsida > Malvales > Malvaceae > Gossypium > Gossypium hirsutum. The sequence continues at coordinate 17,329,221 of NC_053439.1, read as the reverse complement.
GAAAGAGTGCAGTGCATTCTTACAGAATACGTTACCTCCGAAATTGAAAGACCTTGGAAGCTTTATGATACCCTATAACATCAGAGAATGTTATTGCGGTAAAGCTTTGTGTGACTTATGAGTATGCATCAACTTAATGTCCAAATCTATTTTCAAACTGTTGGGAATAGGTGAAGTAAGACCCATTATAATGACACTTCAACTAGCGAATTGTTTGTTAGCATATTCCGAGGGAAAGATTGAGGATGTTTTGGTAAGAGTTGATAAGTTTATTTTTCCTCCTGACTTTATTGTGTTAGATTTTGAAGCAGATAAGGAAGTTCTGATCATCCTTTGGAGACCTTTCCTAGCCACGGGAAAAACGTTGATAGATTTACAAAAAGGAGAACTCACAAAGAGAGTTCAAGATGACCAGGTAACATTTAATGTTCTCCTAATCCCATTTAATGAAATTTCCTAATCCGACGGAGGAATGTTAAGTAATGGAGGAATTAGAAACCTTAGTTTCTATGGAGAGCAATCTTGAAGAAGACCCATTGGAGAACACTTTAGGGTCTAAACCATTGGAAGATGAAAAAGGTAATCAAAACATGGCTTTAATGGAGGTCAATCCGAGGAGTTATGTTCAACCACTACGGCTCTAGTCATTCCATTATATTGACAATTTCAAAAAACTGCTCATACTATGAGCATAGTATGGTCTCGGTCAGGCAAGTATGCCCCCATTGTCTAGCGGTTCAGGACACCTCTCTTTCAAGGAGGCAGCGGGGATTCGACTTCCCCTGGGGTAGGGTACTACGAAAGGAAGTTGATCATGGATTACCAATAAACCTAGAATTGATTCTTCCTGGGTCGATGCCCGAGCAGTTAATAGGGACGGACTGTAAATTCGTTGGCAATATGTCTACGCTGGTTCAAATCCAGCTCGGCCCAATAATACACTGATCCGCCATAACCTAAAATGCCCATTTTTTTGTATTTTGTTTTCCCGAAAAGCCAAACAAAAAAATTAGGGAAGAATAAAAAAAGTCCAATTTTGTGATATATCCATCCCTACCGCTATTTGTTTTTTATTTTGTTCTATTTATTTAGTTGTTCCCATAAATTATGACCTTGATAACGCTCTAGATTCATATCAGGATCATTAAATAGAAAGTTTAATGAAAAGAAAAGAGAAAAGTAAACAAAAAGAAGACTCTTTTTTGTTTTCATTTTCAAATTGATTATTGATCGATTTATTTGGCAATAACGAAAGGATTCCTAGTAACTAGGAATCCGCGTCGCTCTCACTCAAAGTGCATACCCGTATGGATATCAATATATCACTCGCGCCTTTGTTTGCTACAACCCGGCTTCGAATCTAAAATCTAAATAGAAAATGGCTTGAATGAAATCATAAGACTATCTATGTTGTACACTTTTCTTTATTTCCCTGGGATTGTAGTTCAATTGGTCAAAGCACCGCCCTGTCAAGGCGGAAGCTGCGGGTTCAAGCCCCGTCAGTTCCGACGGATAAAATTTTTAAAATACATCAATTGATCCCTCCGTTTTTTGTCAAAGGGGATCTAAATGACAGAATTTCATTCCCAACGATATCTTTATCTTTTTTTAATTTATTTTTTACTTTCTCTTTTTTGTTGGGGTTTATTTGGAAACTATTTGTAAGCGGTGAAAGTGGAAAAACAGTCAGATGAGACATCATCAGATGATTGTACAAGGAAGGCGGTAGATTATCGAAAAGAAAGGGTGGAAAAGAATATATATATAAATAAAGGAAAGGAATTCTTTTGATTGGACCAGGCATCACTTTTTGTATTCGGTGTGGATAAAATATCTTCCTATGTTATACTATTCAATTCTCGACGGTGAATCGATTTGATAGCCTAGATATTGTTATTCATGATATTGATCTGATTCGATGTCATTGAAATGTAAGTCATTGCATTGAATTTACAAGCGACAAATTTATCATCTCTATGGGATTAAATCCCGAGTTATTGCGAAGTAAAAAAATAATGAAATTATGGAAGTAAATATTCTCGCATTTATTGCTACAACGCTATTCATTCTAGTTCCTACCGCTTTTTTGCTTATAATATACGTAAAAACTGGTTGTTGTTTTAAAGAAACCTAAAAAGAAATTTGGTTGGACCATAGCTAATATTCGAGGTATAAGCCCTTCTTTTTATATGCATAAAATTATTTTAAAGGAGTGTGAGTAAGGTAGAATCGATGGGCAAAGGAGACTTAACCCTATCATGAAAGAGGTAGTATAGTAGGAAGTGATCAAATGGTTAGATACGGGAATTATCTACCCCATCTGAGTAGTTCTTGGGTAAGTCCAGTACAATATGTACCAAAGAAATGTGGAATCACGATTGTCGAGAATGAACGTAACGAGTTAATCCCAATGAGAACTATCACGGGTTGGAGAATCTGTATTGACGTTAGAAAGTTGAACAAAGCCACTCGTAAGGATCATTTTCTGTTACCTTTTATGGATCAAATGTTAGATTGAGTGATAGGTAACAAATTTTACTACTTTTTAGATGGATATTTAAGACAAACCAAATAGTTGTAGCCTCAAAACACCAACATAAAACTACTTTTACCTGCCCATACGATACATTTGCTTTTAGGAAAATGCCTTTCGGCTTATGTAATGGACCTGCCACATTTCAACAATGTATGATGGCAATTTTCACTGATATGGTTGAAAATTTTGTTAAGGATTTCATGGATGATTTTTCTATTTTTGGTAACACTTATGATGTTTGTTTGAGTAACTTGGCTAAGGTACTAAAAAGATGCGATGAGACGGATCTTTTCCTTAACTAGGAAAATTTTCATTTTATGGTTAAGGAGGGAATTGTATTAGGACATAAAATTTTCAAAAACAGAATTGAAGTGGATAAAGCAAAGGTGGATGTAATTGAAAGATTATTACATCCAGCCAGTGTGAAAAGAGTTAGAAGTTTCTTAAGCACGCTGGTTTTTATCGTAGGTTTATCAAAGATTTCTAAACCTTTGTGTATGCTTTTAGGAAAATATATTATTTTTTTTTATTTTAACAAAGCATGTTTAGAAGCTTTTGAAGAATTAAAAAGCCAGTTAATCTCAGCCCCAATAACTGTTACACCTGATTGGAACTCACCTTTTGAGTTGATGTGTGATGCAAGCAATTTCGCTGTTAGAGCTGTGATGGATCAAATAAGAAACAAAGTGTTTTATCATATCTACTATTCAAGCAGAACTTTGACAGGAGCCCAGCTCAATTATACGGTAACTAAAAAAGAACTATTTGCTATAGTTTTTTCTTTTGACGAGTTTTGTTCATATCTTATAGGTGCCAAAGTTAAGTGTTTACCAATCATGCGGCTATTCAGTATTTACTCACGAAGAAAGATGCCAAACTCATTGGACACTTTTACTCCTAGAATTTGACATTGAGATCCAAGACAGAAAAGGTGATGAAAATTAAGTAGCAGATCATATGTCGAGGCTGGAACAAAATGAGGTAACTTCTTCACTTGTTCTAATTAATGGGAATTTTCCTGATGAGCATATCTTCGAGGTAGGTCGAATTCATGAAACACTTTGGTTTGTTGATTTTTCCAATTATTTAGCAAGTGGAATAATTCCTTGAGAAATGGCATATCAACAAAGGAAGAAATTCTTTCATGATAGTCGGTATTATTTCTAGGAGGATCTGTTTTTGTTTAAACAATGTGCAGATAACATAACTAGGAAGTGCGTAGCTGGAAGTAAGATTGACTAGATTTTGTACCATTGTCATTCATCTCCAAGTGGGGGACACTTTGGTGGTTCCCTCACTGCAGTGAAGATTTTACAAGCAGGATTCTTTTGGCCAATAGTGTTTAAGGATGCATATACATATGTGAAAAACTGTGATAGATGCTAAATAACTGGAAACATATCAAGAAGGAACGAGATGCCCTAGAAAAAAATTTTAGATGTAGAAGTATTCGAAGTATGGGGTATTGATTTTTTAGGCTTGTTTCCTTCTTCTTATGGGAAAAATATATTTTGGTAGCTGTGGATTACGTATCCAAGTGGGTTGAAGCTGAGGCATACCCAACAAATGATGCTAAGGTAGTCATGTGATTCATACATAAGCATGTATTTACATGGTTTGGGACTCCTGGAGCTATGATTTGCGATAAAGGATCTCACTTTAAGAATAAATGGCTTAAGTGGTTGCTTGACAAGTATGACATGAAGTATAAAGTTGCTATTGCCTATCACCTACAGTCAAATGGGCAAGTTGAAAGGGTGAATCGTGAAATCAAATGTATTCTTAAGAGGGTAGTGCGCCCTAACAGAAAAGATTGGTCTCGAAGGCTCGATGGTGGTCATGGGCCTATCGAACTACTTTTAAAACACCGTTAGGAATGACTCCTATCAACTAGTTTTTGAAAAGGCATGTCATCTACCGCTTGAATTGGAAAATAAAGCTTACTGGGCCTTGAAGTAATTGGATTTGGATCTTAATGAAGTCGGTGAGAGAAGGATGTTACGGCTTGATGAGTTGGAAGAGTTTAGGTTATTTTCATACGAGAATGCCAAGATGTGTAAAGAAAAATTTAAGAGATCGCATGACTGTCGGATACAACCTCGTGAATTTAGATAAGGTCAAAAAGTGTTGTTTAATTCGAGGCTAAGTTTATTTCTAGGAAAGCTTAAATCTTGATGGACAGGACCTTATACCATCTACAAAGCTTATCCATATCGAGCTATAGAATTATACGACAACCATGAAGGTACATTTAAATTTAATGGTCAACGTATCGAACACTATTGGGATGGTGAAGTTGAGCGAATTAAAACCTCGTTCAACTTAATAGACCCTTAATTTTTATGATCTTACTTTTTAATAAATAATTAGAAATTATTTTTCTTGAATTAGTACATTTAATTAATCTTCTCTAAAGACATTGGAATTTAAGCAGGACTGTTATAACCATTCCAACCTTTCTTAGGAATTAATTTAATGCAATCTTTTGAGAAGAAATTTTCTAATTAACTTTGAAATTTTTATTTTCATTTTAATCTTTGCTTTTAATGTTAATTTTATTTTATTTGTTTAATAAGGGGGTCAATTTGGCCCAAGTACTAATCAGTTTATTTTATCTTAAGTAGTCTAGTTTGTAAATATAGTTTGGGCTCAAGGCCTGAAATAGCAAAGAGGAGAAATTTACCCCACATTTCCATTCATAGGGTTCTCCAAAACCCTAATTGTGCCACAACATTTTTTTCTTCTATACTTGCCGCCCAAGTCACCTTTTGCAGCTAAATTTTTGCTACAAGTTTTCCCTAATTCATCACTATATAAACCCTCTCTACCATTAAATTTTTCACAACCCTTCAAGCAATTAGCCTAAACTCTAGCCTGTAACGCCCCAAAATTTCTAATTTCGTTATTGTGAAAATATGACACAAATATCTGTCAGCTTTAGTGGTTATGTGTTCTGGGAGTGTTTAAAAGGTCCCAAGTTCGAGCCTTTGCTTAGGCAAATTTTGGTATTTTGAATGACGCATTACTCTTGTTCAGTAGGCTTTTATTTAATTGTTCGGTAAATTACATCAGAATGAACCTGCTGGTCTAGTGGTTAAATGGCGTGTTATTATGGTGGAGGTCTTGTGATCGAATCCCTATGTAGGCAAGGGTATTATTTTTTTGCTCAGATTTCAGGATAGATTTGTGTAATAGGGGGATTCTGAGTAGTGTTTGTGTAGTGGGAATTAGGGGAGAAGATTAAGGGATTTTGGGGGTTCTCGGGATTTCTTTTTATTTTTTTTCCCATAACTAAATTTTGACTCTCTTTTCCAAAAAAATTCTGCCGTCTATTCTTCTACCTCTCTTCTTGCTGAAGTTCTCTGAGTTTTTCCATCTTTCTCTTCTTTTTCTTCTTCTTGATTTCTCCCTAATCCATTTATTTTTCTTCGTTTTCGTATGCGGTTAGTGCTCGCTTAGTTTCGGTAAGTGTTTCTCTTCATTTCTGTCATGAATCTCTTAACAGTTGAAGTGGTAATATTTTTACTCTGCAATTTGGGTGTAGGGGGAGGCTCGAACTGGTGAATTCAGCATTCTCGTCTTAACAATAGTTAAACGGAGGGTTATCACTGGTGGTAAGTTGGGTTTCTATTCGTTCTTGGTTGTCAATTCACTTGTAAATCTGTTAAATTGATGTTGAGTATCTTGATTATAGGCTTTGGAGTACTCGGGGACTTTTTTAGCATCAAACAAAACCAGGTGTGTACCCGAAATACAGAAAATAGGATTTGGCGAAAAGCCGAAATTGCTTGCTGTTTGGACAGCAATAGTAGGCTAAATTTGAAAAATCATCATAAATTGTGGAAATAAAATTAGAGGATGAACAAAATAAGGAATTAAAATGTATTGAGCCTAGTTTCTCATAGAAGAAACGGTGTAAGTAATGGAATGGTAAGAAATGAAACAACATACGTTTTGTGAGACAAGGACAGAATGAATTCAGGTTCCCCTATTCTAACTTTGGAAAATCATCAAAAATTGGAGAAAAATAATTAGGGGTTAAAATTTAAATGTTTAAATTATTAATGAGTCTATTTTCAATAAAAATAAATGGAAACATCATCCAAATTTTTTACTAAGATATAATTAATTTTTAGCAAAGAAGTGATGAAGCTGTTAGACAGCAGAATAGGGGTAAGTTTGAATATTTTACTATACTTATTGGCTAAACCAAAAATTCTAAAAATTTTGTGGTAGAAGGGTATTTGAGTCTAGTTTTAAATACATAAAGTATATCTTAATTCAGAATTCTGTAGCTCAAGATATAAATAGTTTAGTAACAGTGACTCAAATAGACAACTCTGAAGGAACATATAAGTAAATAGTGAAAACATATATGAACAATTAACTAGCATGGGTTACATTAAAAATGGATCACGTGGCCAAGACCAATTTGGGCCGAGTGGGCCATATGGGCGTATGAGCCCATTTTTCTGAAAAGTTCAATAAGGTTGCACGAGTCACCCAAGTCGACTGTGGACCTACGTAGGGTCGGTAAGCTTTACTTAGACCCCGATATGTGTGATCTATCTGTTTGATTTCTATACCGAGTATGATTTATGATATTTGAATGTATGTATTATTCATTGCATAATGGCATGACATATTTTTTATGTTGCATTACATCGAGGTGGGTTGATTATATTTGGAGGAAGTGTCTGAAAGGCTATTAAGCCTGTTATCTGGCAGCTCAACTGCAACCTTTAGATTATGTGTCGCATTTCGGTACAGCATGGTGTGTAGAGATGGGTGGGTTGATTTAATCCCCACATGGTTTGTAGGGTTGGACGGAGATGGTGTGTAGAGGCTGGTGGGTAGGATTTTGATTTACTGTATCTGTATTCTGTATCTAATACGAGCCAAGGCCCTAATGTATTTCTGAGACTGTATTTGAATGGGCTAAGGCCCAAACTGATTCTGTGATGGGCACGAGCCCTAGACTGTATCTAACTGAGACTATTTTCCATTAATGCCTATAGTTTATTACTTATTTGGGACTTTATACTATTTTTATGGATTTTTTTAATACTGCAACTCCACAAAATACGATTTTTTTTCTAAAAACTAACTTTTTTTCGTAAATAGGAACTATTTTCCCTAAATTAATTGGTTACAAAAGCTTCCACTAAGAGACAAATTTTAAACCAAATCAACTAGTTTTTTTCGAATTAAATAAAACCTTACTATAACGGTTTTTAAACTCGCCAATCTTGTCTTCAAATCCCTTTCCATGTGACATCACCAGATTTGGCCATAACGTCTAAGCTGGGTTTGGGGTGTTACATTTACTGGTATCAGAGCCAAGTTGCAAAACTTGACTTTGGATTTGGGTTTTAAAACTTGGTTTTAAAGAGATGATTTTTAAATGGTTTGAAATATTTTTGACTGAGTATATGGTACACCGAGTCTCCTGCACCGATTCTGTAAGTGTTCTAAAAACTCTGATAAGTTTTTAAAAATATGAGTAGCATATTCTGAAACTACTATAGGTAGTACACTGTACTGAGAACACTGTAGATAATGTATACTGAAAACAGTAGCGAAACTAAAAATTGTAGTAAAACTACGATTCATGATAACAAAGTCTAAACTTCGGATACTATTTTGCATAAAATATCTACTAATAGATATCAAAACTGTAACTGATTCGTAAAACTATTAACACAAATAAGCTACGAATTCTACGATGAGTGCATGAGGTATTCGCGGACGGGGTACTAAAGGTCGAGGTAGAGGCCGTAGAGGGGCTCGAATTGAGTCATCATCGTTAGGTAGCATGTTGAATCTGGATACGAGAGAGACGCCAGTTTCACCTGCTATAGAGACTGGCTCTCATGATCATATGGTCGGGGACGACGCCTTGTCCCAAGCTATGCTGAGGATATTAGAGAGGGTCGTTGGGCCCAACACTAGATCTGGAGGCCGAGGGTCTGTTACGAAATGACTTCAGTCCAAGGGGGCTGAGCTATTCAGAGATGTCAATAGAGTCGCCCCTAGCATGTCTGAGTATTGGATGGAGGCCACGAAAAGAATCATGGACGATCTGGACTTTACCCCTAAACAAAAATTGAAAGGGGTTGTTTCCTTGCTTCATGATGAAGCATACCAATCGTGGCTGACCGTTAAGAAGGGCAATCAGCTCGAACGACTAACTTGGGATTTCTATAAGTCTGCTTTTCAAAGTAAATATGTGGGGGCAAGCTACATTGACGCTAGAAAACATGAGTTTCTGAATCTCAGTCAAGGGGATCATTCTGTGGCCGAGTATGAGGCCGAGTTTCTGAGATTGAGCCGCTACGTGCGAGGCATGGTGGGGACTAAATATGAGCGTTGTGTCCGCTTCGAGGACTGAGGATGAGCATGGCGAGTACCTTAGGATTGTTCTTCAGATTTTGAAGGAAAATCAACTCTATTCTAAGTTCAGCAAGTACGAGTTCTGGTTACGTGAAGTAACATTTTTGGGTTATGAACTGTCTGCTGAGGGGATTCGAGTTTATCCCCAAAAAATTAAGGTTGTATTGGACTAGAAGTAGCCCAAGAATGTGTTTGAGATTCGCAGCTTTTTGGGGCTGGCAGGTTATTACCGACGGTTTGTGGAAGGATTTTCACTTATCGCAGCACCCTTGACTAAGCTATTACGTAAAGGTGTACCATTTGACTGGACTAATGCACAACAAGTGAGCTTTGAGAAGCTTAAGACTGTACTGATTGAGGCTCCTGTTTTAGTACAACCTAAACCTAAACAGGAGTTCACGATTCATAGTGATGCATCACATGTCAGTTTAGGATGTGTGTTGATACAGGATGGTAAGGTGGTTGCATATGCGTCTCGTCAGCTTAAGACACACGAGGTGAACTATCTGATGCACAATTTGGAGTTGGCTGCCGTAGTCTTTGCATTGAAAATCTGGAGGCATTATCTTTATAGTGAGAAGTGTATTATCTACACTAATCATAAGAGCCTCAAGTATCTCCTCACTCGGAAGGAGTTAAACCTTAGGCAGCGTAGATGGGTTAAGATGCTTAAGGATTATGATTGTTCCATTGAGTATCATCCTGGCAAGGCCAATGTGGTGGTCGATGCGTTGAGCCGTAGAACTATGACCGATCTGAGAGCGACGTTCATTCGACTTAGCCTATTCGCCGATGGATGTTTGTTGGCAGAACTTCAGGACAAACCGACATGGATTGAACAGATTCGAGGTAAATAGTTAAGGGATAAGTCTATCAGGTTACGTTTTCGTCAGGTTGATAATGGTGGCACTATTGATTTTAGGATAAACAGTGATGGGGTACTTTGTTTTCGCGTTCGAATTTGTGTACCGAATGATGAGGATTTAAGGCAGTCGATTCTGAGAAGGTGCATAGTAGTCTCTATATTATGCATCCCGACGGAAACAAGATGTACCGAGATTTTCAGGAATTGTACTCGTGGCCAGGGTTAAAACATGAGGTTTCCAACTTCGTTGCTCGTTGTTTGACTTATCAGCAGGTTAAGGCTAAGCATCAGTTACCTTCTGGTTTGCTACAGCCGGTTAAGATACCGTTATGGAAATAAGAGCGAGTAAAAATGGCACTGTAGGGTCGTAAATGTCGCACTCCTTTATGTTGGACTGAGTCGGGCGAGCGACGTGTTCTAGGTCCTGAGTTGGTCTTTGAGACAGAGGATAAGGTTAGATTGATTAGGGATCGTTTGAAAGCGGGTTCTGATCAGCAGAAATTTTATACGGATTTGAAGAGGCGTGAGATCGAGTATTCTGTGGGGGACATAGTTTTTCTCAGGGTCTTACCATGGAAAAAGGTTTTGAGGTTCGGTCGCAAGGGCAAGCTGTTTCTGAAATGTGTAGGACCTGTCGCCTATCAGTTGGAGTTATCTCCAGAGTTGGACCGCATTCATGATATTTTTCACTTCTTGATGTTGAGGCACTACCGCTCTAATCCCACACATGCTGTTTCTGTTGAGGAGATTGAGGTTAGACCAGACTTGACCTTCGAGGAGGAGCCAGTTCTGATTCTGGAGCGTGATGTAAAGGCCATCGAAAAAAGTCTATTCCCGTAGTGAAGGTTCAATGGCGTAATCATAGCACTGAGGAGGCCACATGGGAGCCTGAGGATGCGATGTATCAACAATATCCTCATCTGTTCTGATCAAGTAAAATTTTGAGGACAAAATTTTCTTTAGGGGGTAGAGTTGTAACGCACCAAAATTTTTATTTTTGTTATTGTGAAAATATGACACAAATATCTATCATCTTTAGTGGTTATGTGTTCTGGGAGTGTTTGGGAGGTCCCAAGTTCGATCCTTCGCTTGGGAAAATTTTGGAATTTTGGATTAGGCCTTACTCTGATTTAGTAGGCTTTTATTTGATTGTTGGGTAAATTACATCAGAATGGGTCCGCTGGTCTGGTGGTTAAATGGTGTGTTATTATGGTGGAGATCTTGTCTTCGAATCCCTATGTATGCAAGGGTATTATTTTTTTACTCAGATTTCGGGATAGAGATGTGTAATAGGAAGATTCTGAGTAGTGGATGTGTAGTAGGAATTAGGGGAGAAGATTAAGGGATTTTGGGGGTTATCAGGATTTCTTTTTATTTTTTTCCCATAACTGAATTTTGACTCTCTTTTCCAAAAAAAATTATGCCTTTTATTCTTCTCCCTCTCCTCTTGCCGAAATTTTTTGAGTTTTTTCATCTTTCTCTTCTTTTTCTTTTTCTTGATTTTTCCCTAATCCATATATTTTCCTTCGTTTTTGCACGCGGTTAGTGCTCGCTTAGTTTCGGTAAGTGTTTCTCTTCATTTCTGTCATGAATCTCTTAACAATTGAAGTGGTAATGTTTTTTCTCCGTGATTCGGGCATAGGGAGAGGCTCAAACTGGTGAATTCAGTGTTCTCGTATATACAATAGTTAAACGAAGGGTTATCGTTGGTGGTAAGTTGGGTTTCTATTCGTTCTTGGCTTTCAATTCATTGGAAACACATTAAATTGATGTTGATTATCTTGATTATAGGCTTTGGAGTACTCGAGACTGTTTTAGCATTAAACAAAACCAGGTGTGTACCCGAAATGCAGAAAATGGTATTCAACACAAAGCTAAAATTGCTTGCTGTTTGGACAGCAGCAATAGGATAAATTTTAAAAATCACCATAAATTGTGGAAATAAAATTATAGGATGAACATAATATGGAATTAAACCTTATTGAGTCTAGTTTCTCATAGAAGAAACAGTGTAAGTAATGGAGTTGTAAATCGTGAGATATAATAAGTTTTGTGAGACAAGGTCAGAATGAATTCGGGTTCCCCTGTTCTGACTTTGGAAAATCATCAAAAATTTGAGAAAAATAATTAGGGGTTAAAATTTACATGTTTAAATTATTAATGAGTCTATTTTTAATAGAAACAAATGGAAACATCATCCAAATTTTTCACTAAGAGATAATTAATTTTTAGGAAAGAATGGATGAAGCTGTCAGACAGCAGAATATGGGTAAGTTTGACAATTTTACTATACTTATTGGCTGAACTAAAAATTCTGAAAATTTTATGTAGAAAGATATATGAGTCTAGTTTCAAAAACATCAAGCGGATCTTAATTCAGGATTCTGTAGCTCAAGATATAAATAATTTAGTAACAGTGATTCAAGTATATAGCTTTGAAGGAACATATAAGTAAATAGTGAAAACATATATGAATAATTAACTAGCACGGGTTACATTAAAAATGGATCACGTGACCAAGGCCAATTTGGGTCGAGTGGGGCACATGGGTGTGTGAGCCCATTGTTTTGAAAAGTTTTGTAAGGTTGCACTGGTCGCCCAAGTCGACTGTGGACCTACTGTAGGGTCGGTAAGCTTTACTTAGATCCATATATGTGTGATCTGTCTGTCTGATTTCTATACCAAGCATGACTTATGATATCTGAATGTTTATACTATTAATTTCATAATGGCATGACATATTTTGTATATTGCATTACATCGGGGTGGGTTGATTATATTTGGAGGAAGTGTCTTGAAGGCTATTAAGTCTGTTATCTAGCAGCTCAGCTGCAACCTTCTAATTATGTGCCGCATTTCGATACAGCATGGTGTGTAGGGATGGGTGGGTTCATTTAATTCCCACATGGTGTGTAGGGTTGGACGGAGATGGTGTGTAGAGGCTGGTGGGTAGGATTCTGATTTACTGTATCTGCATTCTGTATCTGATATGGGCAAAGGCCCTAATGTATTTCTGAGACTATATTTGAATGGGCTAAGGCCCAAATTGATTCTGTGATGGGCATGGGCCCCAAACTATATCTAACTGAATTCTATTGATTATCTGTATGCATGTTTTCTGTGGGGATTACACACTGAGTTTGCGAAAACTCACATTTTCTCTATTTAATCTGTACAGGTCATCCTGAGACTTGATGGGTTGGTGCAGCGAAGGACTCGACGGTGGCCACACGTAAATTTTAGACTGTTTTCTATTAATGCCTAGAATTTATTACTTATTTGGGACTTTATACTATTTTTTATGGATTTTTTTAAAACTACAACTACAAAAAAACACGGGTTTTTTCTAAAAACTAAGGTTTTTCATAAATAGAAATGATTTTCCCTAAATTAATTGGTTACAAAAGCTTCCGCTAAAAGTCAAGTTTTAAAGCAAATCAACTAGTTTTTTTAATTAAATAAAAGCTAACTTACTGTAACGGTTTTTAAACTCGACAATCTTGTCTTCAAATCCCTTTCCATGTAACATCGCTAGAATCAACCATAACGTCTAGGCCGGGTTTGGGGTGTTACATAACCGCTCATTCTTTTTCCTTCTTAGCCATTAGCCTAAATCCTGAAGAATCTCCCAATTATCCTTCCCTTCTCGCAAAAACCCTAGCCAATTATCGCCACGAGCCTTTTGCCAGAGCAACCATATCACTGTTGCTTTCATATCATTGTCGCACCCTATTGCTATTGCAAACCGTGCACCACCGCAAACCCATCGTTGTCGTAAGCCTATTATCGTCGTAAAATCCCTTGCTTCATTCGTTGTTGAAATTTTGCCTATTTTTCGGGAAAAATCACCTTGTCTCACAAAACAACTAGATCTTCCAAGACCTCTGTCGAAAATCCAATTGTGATCCAAGATGAGAAAGAAAAATAATGGTTTGATTCCATCTTCAAAAATCAACCCATGATGCTAAAAAAAGGTTTCAACTTGGAGAGCAATAATAAGATGGTTGTGTCTTGGCCAATACAAAAGATAATTGATGCCCTTAATTGAAACTAACTTTGTGACGCACGATCATTGCCCGAAGAGAATTTAGTTCAAGAGTTCTATACCAATTTAATTATGCCAGATGCTACTAAAGTTCTTGTCTGCAAAAATAAGGTACCCCTAAATTCTAAGTCCATTAATGATTTGTTTAACCTACCTGATATTGAAGAAGATGAGTACTTTGCCATGATAACAAATATAAATTGGGATTTTCTTCAACAAGTGCATAATGTTGTGGCAAATCTGGAATTCCAATGGAGTATAAGAAATTATGGTAATTATTCTTGCCAAAGGGAATATCTAAAACTAGTGGCTAAGGTATGGTTCTACGTTGTTCGATATAATTTCATGCCTATCTCACATAGTTCCACCATCTCGATGGAGTGAATAATTTTGTTATATGCAATCATGATAGAAAGATCTATCAATGTTGGGAAGATTATTCTTAAGGAGATCTGCGGCTGTGCTAGAAAGAAGACAAGAAGTGCTTACTTTCCATCATTGATAACTTCACTTTGCTTAAGGGCCAAGTTAAAACAAAACCATACCTGAAGGGCCTGTATGTTCAAGGTTGCATCACATCCCATGATCTTGAAAGGTTAGTGGAGAATGTCCATGAACTGAACCCAACTGAACTGAGTGAACTAACTGAACCAGATTTTGATGAGTCATCGAACAAGCTAACTCAGTTACTGAGATAGAATAAGCAGAAACAGAGGAAGAACCGAACAATCCAGAACCTATAAAGGAACCGAAAGTATCTGAACCAATAAAGGAGTCGAATGCTGATAAGCTAGTTGAACCAAGCGTTGATCCTATGTTCACCATTCCTATGCCCAATTCTTCAAATACTATGAAGAAATCAGAATTCTCAATTCTGATGGATATGATTAAATTTATGCATAACTAACAAAAGGCTTATTAGAAATATGCGAAGATTAAAGATGATTCTGTAAGAAATAATTTCAAAAATATCTCTAACAGTTTTGTTCTTGAGTTCCCAGATTATATCTTCGAGTCATAGAAGGAAGAGGATGAGGATGAAAGTGAGGATGAAGTGTCAAAGGAGGAAGATGAGGAGGATAAGTCAAATAAATAAAAGGGGAGAATTTCTTGTCTTTAGTATTTATTTTTATTTCCTAGTTAGAATTTTGCTTTTGCATAATAAATGTCAAGCATGAATAAAATTAGTTGTATGCCTCTTCGTTAGGAAAAGCAAAGTGATGTGGTCATGGGAATGAACATTTCTAAGATTGGATTTTTGAGAAGGACTTGGTACTTAAGAAATCTTTATGACTCACCTCTCTTTTGTTACAACCCTACCTGGTGTTCAGTTTTCATTCATTACTTTGTTTTTGCAATGAGGACATTGATTCTTTTTAAAAGGGGTAAGAAAATATTTTGCATGAATTTTTAAAATTTTCAAGTATGTGTCAATCTTTTTACTTAAATATGCTGAAATAAATAAATGTTCAGAGAGAATTTTTGTTTATAAGTTTGTTAAATGCAAGCATGATTTTTGATTTTATCTAAGTTATTCTTGTGTTATCTTGAATAATGGAATGCTTATATGTTTTTTAGTCTCATGTAGTATTTGCCATCAAAATTTGATTTCTTTAGAAATAGACATGTATGAAGGTTTAAGTCTTTAGAATTGGCTTAGTAACTTTCTTGAGGTGAAATCCTAAGAGGTATAAGAATCTAAACATGATATAGGCACATTTTCTTTGGATAGTTTGGGCCTTTCCAACCTTATTAAATTAACCCTTGAAACTTTACTTTTAAGCTTAATGGCCTATTTATTGCAAATTACCTACATTATAAGCCACATTACAATCTTTTTAATTTTATCCTATTTTGTGCACCTATCTTAACTAAATTTTTCTAGGTGATCAAAGTTTAAGGAAAAATACAAAAGATGTACATGCTCTTCACATGATTCAAGAAAAATGAAAGAAAGAACAAAGGTAAGTTGGTTCAAAAGAATAAAAAAGCAAAGAAAAGTTTGCTCAAAGTTTGAAAAATAAAGGTTGAGCATGAGTTCGAAATAAGTTTGGGTGTGTTCCAAAGAACCATTTATATGAAGGTTGTGACACAAAATGATCTAAGACAAATTTAGGGTTAAGATGATTGAACATAAAAATTCACTTCTCTTTATCCCTACCTTTAGCCTAGCCCCATTACAACCTAATAAAAGACCTATTGATTTGATGATTATACCAACTACAGTAGTGGAGAGGAATTGCTAAGATCAACATATGAAGACTATTAATTAAACCTTATGATTGTTATGTTTAGTTGATAAGGAAAACATATTGATGGGTGAATATTATATATGATTTTTAAATGCATGTATACTATAACTCATGTTAACATTATGTTGTACTTAGTATAAAGTTTGGAAATAATATTTGCATTCGACCTACTTATCAATAAAAAGCATTTTTTAGCATGATTTTGTTTATGCATGACTATGTGCTAAGATTGATGCTACTTTATCATTTTGCAAAATTGCCTAAGCAAAAGTTGTGTTGCGCATGAACATTACTCGGGATGAGCAATGGTTTTAAGTTTGAGGGTGTGTAAACTCAAAATTATATAGGATTTTTCTGTATATTTTTACCACCTTTAACTCAGTAAATATGTTAATCTTGAGTAATTGTTATTGAATTAAGTGAATTTTACGTAAATATTAATATTTGACATGAATTTATAAAGTATGTGAAATTATACTTTATTAAATGATTTTTGTGCGAATTTATATTACTTCATTTTAATTATTAATATGTGAATTTTCACTATGCAGTAGGACCATGAAAGATGAGATTAATATAAATATTACATGGACATGTACATACCCACTCTATTTGGATGACAAGACCATGTAAAACTGGGTCATAAGGATGTTAATTTTACCAAGTAAAAGTATGGTACATGATAAACAAGTTTGATTATTTATTGTACTATGAAACTGTCTAACAAGGAGGAATTAAATGTAACACCCCAAACCCAGCCTAGGCAATATAATCATATCTGGTGTGTCACATTGAAGTGTCTCTCGATAAATTGACTTGTTAAAAAAACTCGTTTCTTATTTTAGGAAAACCTCTTATTAATATCTAACGGAGCACTTAATCATATGTTTGTCTTATTAACTGCTTTTTGTTATATTAAGTTGTTTAAAAACGCGAAAGCATTTTGAAAACTCTAACGTTTAAAGCTTGTGTCTTTGAAAAACAATAATTATTTGAAAAACTGTTTTTAATTAACTAGCAGTGTAAAATACGAAAGTAAAAACCCAATTAAAATTTAAAACCAAATTAAAGGCCTTATTACAAAAACAAAACCCAACTTTTTAATTAAAATAAAACTAAAAGTTAAAGTGAACAGTAGTGATTATGTGGCCACCTCCGAGACCCTCGCAGCACCAAACTGCCTATGGTTGAGGATTACCTGCACAGTTAGAAGAGAGGGTGAGTTTACGAAAACTCAGTGTGTAATCCTCTACCAAACAGTCAGCATGCAACATGCAGAATCAATCTGGGCCTGAGCCCTATACAGTAGCAGTGTATAGGCATAAGCCCTATACAGTAACAGTGTGGGCCTTAGCCTAAAATAGTAACCAATACAAATGCAGTAATACAACCCATCCCAATCCAGCCAACACACCACTCCGTACCCCCAACACTCCATGTGGGGATTAATCGACCCACCCAGCCAACACACCAATATTGCAGCAAAGCTGCCAGTAATAGTAACGCAGCAAAGCTACCAGTAACAGTAACATAGTAGAGCTGCCAGTATCAGTATCACAGCAAAGCTGCCATAACAGTATTTGTGGCAAAGCCACCAGTACAGTACACTTCCCCTATATCAGAATTCCAACCCTATGCAGTATGTCATACTCAGTAACAGTCATATAAATATCATAAAGCAAAACGGCCATACCTAGCACAATGCCTTAACAGTCATTTCATCTCCTAGGGGCATAACAGTCATTTTACCCCATAGGGGTATTTCAGTCATTTTCCTCTTTTGGGGTATTTTGATAATTTTACCCTTCGAGGGTATTTCGGTCATTTTACCCTTCGAGGGTATTTCGGTAATTTTATGGCCCAAGCCCATGGAAATGCCCATGGAGGCCTCTACCATCCAACGCCCAGTCTCGTGGACTCAATTTTCTTGCACGAGCGATCGCACGCTCATGTGGCCTCAGTTGTCGTGTTTTCAGCTTTTCGGCTTTTGCCAATTTGCAGTAGAGAGGGTGTGATTACACACCTGATTGTCAAGGCGCACCTAAATCCATGAACACCTAAAATCTGCATTCAAACACATTTCGCATTAGACATTAAACAGGAAAGGCTAATCTCCTTCTAAACATTCTTGATCAAAACCAATCTATTACTTGCCTCAACTAACAAAAGAATGGCTTAGCCACTCGCAAACGATGCCGACCGATTCAATCTTGCTGACAGATATCTGCAATACTACCACACATTAATCAGTATTGCTTATTCATGTGGTTGAAATCCACAAATAATCAAATACAGAACCAAGAACATTCGGCCTTCATATAAGAATACTAGCCTACCTACCTTGATCTAGGGATGAGAGGATGATTTCAACGACTTTACAATGCTTACACCGCACCACTCCTCAAGGAAAAACCTTAATACCACAACAGGCAGCACATCGAGAGAAAATCATTAATAATCGAAAATCAAAGTATTACAGGGGAGGCTATTCGATTTTAGGAAAAGAGAGAGAAGAGAATAGTAGCACTTACCGGTAGTCGATAATACTTGTAACACAAAAAAAGTACAAAAAGAAAAGTGCAGAGAAGATTTGGCACAAAAAGAGAAGAAAGGGAAAGGGATCTGGTAGATAAGATACCAAAGAACTATTCAGCCACTCCAACAAAAGAATAATAAAGAAAGTAGTAGAAGGCGGATGAACAAACCCGAGAGGTCCCAAGATCCTTTGCGAAAAATGGCACAGAGAAAACAAAATGGGAGAAAGAAAAGCCAAACAAAGCCAAAACTGACCGAAATTTCAACAGCGAATGAGAGAATTCTCTTCAATACAGAAACTTTAGCAGCCAAAAGACCAATTCGGCACTATTAACCCCCTAGCTGAATTTCTTAGAGTGCCAGAGTCCAAATTCGGTACAACTCTTCCACTTATCAACTCCTCGATTTTCTCCTCAAATCTATCCCCTTATCACTCCACCGATTTCTCCACAACTCCCTCTATGACCAATTCAAACTTCCTTCGACAGTATTTCACTCCAACTTTGCCACTCACACAGCTCAAGCAGCAATATAAATACCCCTTTGTGCAACCCAGGACTTGAACCTCAGACCTCACAATACACAACACACCACCTTGCCGCTAGACCACAAGCTCTTTGTGACATAAAACCAACACTGATATTTATAAAGCCTAAAAGCCAGCGTCCAGATTCACTTAAGAGCAAAAATTAAAAATTCTGCTAAAGCCAAGACTTGAACCTAGGCTCCTCAAACACTCCCAAACACACCCAAATCACTTAGCCATTAAAGCAAACAAGCAATTTGTGTCAAAACATACAAAAATTAAATACTAGAATTTTGGGGCATTACATTAAAGCCCAATTTTGGTACAAGTAAATGGCTACCCAAAAAAATCTTTGGGATATTTTGTTGAAGGTCTCTACAGTTCGAAAGTTGTCAAAAATTAGCACACAAGTTCACCCTTTGAAACCGTCTACCTGATGGCTATTAATAGCAAAGTTCTGAATTCAAAATGAAACAACCAAGTCATGAGAGAAGAAGAAGGAATTTCAAATTCTATTTTTAGTAAATTTCACCCTTACCTTCACCTATAAATACCACACACCTTTCACCTTTCAAAGCATCCCATAATTCATTCATCTACTTGCATTCTCTCATTTCCTCTCTGTTCCATTTTCCCTACGCCTAGCCTTCCCATTTTCCTTTCCATTCTTTAGCAAACAAAAGCTTTGTCAAGACACTACCTGGGCTAGCCATATTAAGAAACCTTAGCAAAAGAGCAATGAGCAGAATGAAGGAACACATTAGTCAGAAAGATCTAAAAGGTTGCTAAACTGAATTAGAGTTTACTCTTTCCTTCTTGTTATTTAGTTTAATTATTTTTTCCATGCGTTTATTGTTCTTGACATCAATAATTTTAGCGTAATTCTATTTTCTAGGATGATTATGTTAACTCAATAATATTTACTTGATTAATGTTTAACATGTTTGTCCCTCAGTCGATCATATTTTCAATTAAAATCAAAATGTATTTCATCCATACGTGATTGGATGCATTCAGATTAGCTGAGCAATCCTAACCATACAACGGCTAGTAGACACATATTTGAAAAGTGTAATGCTCAATTTAGATCATTAAACCCGATTAAATTAGAGGTTCATAATATCTTTAGTTAGCTCTATTATCTTGCATAGTGTTTAGGTTTATGTGATTAAACTATTT
Organism: Gossypium hirsutum; assembly: GCF_007990345.1. Lineage (NCBI taxonomy): Eukaryota > Viridiplantae > Streptophyta > Magnoliopsida > Malvales > Malvaceae > Gossypium > Gossypium hirsutum. Next base: position 17,308,890 of record NC_053439.1, on the reverse strand, counting down.
CAAAAGTAAATGTCCTTGTCACCTCGCATAAATGCTAAGAAACCCTTAGTTTAATGTGATCAGTAAAATGCATATTTCACTAAGTAAAAGATCTGAGAGGACTTAATTTGGTTTCTAAACTCATGAAAGATCGAGTTGGCATGGAACGTTTTCCGAACACTGTTAAACATGATGAAAATGAATTGAGTTGATTAATATAATTATCCTAGCCTATTTTATATTGATTGTTTATGTTGCTAAAGCCATTCATTCATACATTTAGATTATTTGCATTTAGATTTAATTACTTAGGGATCATCTTGCATATACATAATTTAATTTAATCATCCACCACTCAAAATATTGTGTTTTTACCACCAAATTGTTAACTTATAATTTTACAAATAATCGATTAACATACACAGTTCCTGTGGAGACGATAACTCATTTTTCTTACTTATTACTTGAACAACTATGTACACTTGCACAAAATACCGTTACAAACACCAAGGGTTGGTGTCACGAAACTGCCCAGTTTTCTAAACTACTAGAATATTCGAAGTGTCATGTCACAACACCGGGATTTGATTTCACTAAACCACCTTAAATTCCTCAATATTCATCTTTTTGGCATGCCTGACCCCCTAGTCTTCTCTGACTTGTAATAACATCTTGTATAGCTTCCCTTTTTAGCCTCTGAATGTCTAATCGTAGTCTACAAACAGTACAAGAAAAATGACCACAGTAGCTTATAGTACAACTGTACAAATTATACAACTCGACTTCGGATATTCTCAAATGAACTTTAAGAATGACTCATTCATTCATCTAGATCCCAACTCCAGCTATTATTCAAGTCCTCTGATTTGTCCTACACTTCAATTAGTTCTCTACATTCTTGTTTTTGCTTTTCGTGTGTTTTCTCGATGTTGCCCCCAAAATAGTGCTTCAACTTCTACCTGTTAACAATGAATGTTTTCTCAATGTTACACCTTTTTTAGTTATCACTTCTACTGCTCCATGAGGGTACACATATAAATTATAACTCGTGACTATTTTTTTAAAATTTTTAAGGATTTTCCAAAGTCAGAACAGGGGATTCCAGAAACCACTTTGACCTTGCCTAACTAAAATTCAAATATCTCAGAATATAAAATTTCTTTACCCACACCGTTATTTTTCTATGAAAATAGACTCGATAATATTTAATTATATATATCATTCACTCTCTAATTCATTTTATAGTATCCTTGGTGATTTTTCAAAGTCACGTCACTGCTGCTATCCCAAAACTGTTTCATTGCAAATTTTTACTCTTTCATAATTTCTAGGTATAAACTATCACCTAGGCATTGATAATACCAAACATATTCTTACTTAGCCATTTTAATAGCTAAACATTATCACATATTTACACATCATCCTTTAGCAATATCATAAGGACATACATTCAAAATGACTAAGTCCCTATACATGCCATAGCTCAAACATTGATCATCATAAAATACCGAGTTGTTGTTGTTGATAGTGTGAGCGCTCTGCGACGTCTTTAAGATCCCCGAATTAGCTTTGCAATTCTATAAAAGAAGGAAAATAAAAGAAGTAAGCATAAAGCTTAGTAAGTTTACAAGCAAATAAATAACAACATTTAACACAAGTAAATATATCAAGTGTCATGATCTCTAATTTCCTCTTTACTTAATCTCTTACTCATTCACTTACTTGTTTACTTAGATAACTCATGATTATAACTTACTCTTCTCTTGTTGAAATGTTGGTTCTCAATTGATAACATAATATGTTCTTAACTCTTATAACTCACCTGAATTTGCTATTTATGCTTTTACCTGAACTTTCATGGAACATAATTTGTTTACTAGCCCGTTGAGCCACATTGGAATAATAAGGATACTTGGGTCTCTTTTCTGATAATAACATGCTAAAGCCATGTCCCAGACATGGTCTTACATGGGATGTTTTCTGTACTGCCAATGCCATATACCAGATATGGTCTTACATGGGAGTTTTCATATCGGTGCCCATTCCATATCCCAGATATGGTCTTACGGGGGACCTCTCATCTCGGTTTCAATGCCATGTCCCACACATAGTCTTACATGGGACCTCTTATCTCGGTGCCAACGCCATGTCCCAAACATGGTCTTACATGGGACCTCTTTTCTCGGTGCCAACACCATGTCCTAGACATGGTCTTACATGGGACCTCTTTACCCAAATGTCATGACATTTGTATTACTATACATTCCTTATGTTTCAACGGGATTTTTTAACATTGATTCTTTGTCATCTCATACTTGAGTCAACATTAAATAAATTCATGAAATAAATATATAATTGCTGGAAAATAACAACATTAATAATTATTATTAAAATATTGCATTTATTTACCGTAAACTTACCTCGATACAAAATATGGCCAAATCTATCAACTTAGTCTTCAACCTTTTTCTTTCCTCGGTCTAACTCCGAATTTCATTCTTCTTGATCTATAATAGCAAATTTATCTTATTTAATACTCACATTCATCAAAACAATCCTTGACTTGAACTTTGGAAAAATTGCGATTTTGCCCCTAAACTTTTGCATAATTATAGTTTTTCCCCAAAGCTCAGAAATTAAACTTCATCCTTTATTCTTATGTTTTATGACATGCTGAACATTTTTCCCTTCCATGGCAACATCAAATTCCCACTCTAACACTTACTTATGAACATTAGGTATTTTTGTCGATTATGTCAATATACTCGTTTTCACTTAAAATCAACTAGCAAAAGTTGTTTAACATAATTCCTAGCTTCATACTCTACCACAAAACATCAAAATAAACATATTTCACCTATGGATATTTTTCCAAATATGAACCCTAGGTTAAATTATTGCTAAAATAAGCTAAATTAAGCTACCGAGATTCTAAAAACGTAAAGAACATTAAAAACGGGGCTTGAAATCACTTACTATGGAGCTTGGAAGCTTGAAAACCCTAACTATGGCTTCCCCCTTACTAATTTCGGCCAAATGAAGAAGATGACCACAATTTGCCATCTTTTTCCCTTTTAATTCATTTTAATTACCAAATTACCAAAATGCCCCTAACTTAAAATTTTCCTATTTCACTCATATCATGTCCATTTTTGTCCATAACTTAACCAATGGTCTAATTATCATATAAAGACCTCCAATTTAAAATTTCATAACAATTGGACACCTCTAACATGTAGAACTCAACTTTTGCACTTTTTACAATTTAGTCCTTTTGACTAAATTGAGTGCCCAAACGTCGAAATTTTTGAACGAAATTTTCACAAAATCATTCTGTGAAATTGTAGGCCATAAAAATATAGTAAAAATAAATTTTTCCTCATCAGATTTGTGGTCCCAAAACCACTGTTTCGACTAGGCCCAAAATCGGGATGTTACACTCCTGATCTGATTTGATTATGTTTTTCTTATAGATAAAAGATGTCGTTCAAATCCAAACAAGTTATTCCAAATAAATTTGAAAGTAAATTTTTGGCCTCGAAGCATGAGCCTGCTCAAAGTATACCCGGCTTTGAGGGGAAAAGAAGTGAGGCTCGTGGTGCCTTCTTTCGTATGATGATTGAATGGTTCAATGACTTTATGCAAGCCAATCATGTGGCTCAGCAACCTCCACCCCCACATGTACGTCACCTAATACCCCCTTACCTCTCAAGGTTTGAATCAGGTAAAAGTTCATAGGCCTCCTATCGATAAAATTCATAAATGTGAAGCCGAGGAATTCCATAGTACAATAGACGACAACCCTACCATTGTTGAATACTGGTTAGAAAACACACAAAGGGTATTGGATGAATTTTTGTGCTCTTTTGAAAACTGTTTAAGGTGCGTTGTTTCGTTACTAAAACAAGAGGCATATCAGTGGTGGTTAACATTGAAGGTAGTAGTACCGAGAAACCGATTGAACTAGGAATTCTTCCAGGTTGAGTTATGAAAGAAATACAACAGTCAGCGTATTTAGACAAGAAAAAGAAAGAATTTCTTGAGTTAAACCAGATTCATAGGATAGTGGTTGAATATGAGAGGGAATTCATTCGGCTTAGTAAATACACTCGTGAAATAGTTCCAACAAAGTTTGACATGTATGAGTGGTTTGAAAGAATTTTTCATGTTATCCGAAAGAGGTAAAAAAATAGAAGATATCTACAAAGAAAAGAAAAAGGTTGATTCAGAATTTTGGGATATCGATAAACGAAAATTAACTAAATCTTTTACCTCTCCCCATCGAAAAAAATGAAGGATACTAGCAATCGTTTTACAATCTCGTCTGGGTTTTCAGGAAGAGATCGAATGAATAAAAATAATCTGAGACCTCAAGCAACTTCTGTAGTCATTTTCGATAGTGTATGAAATGATAACAAGCCTGAATGTAAACATTGCAATAGAAATCACTTTAGAGAGTGCCAATTGAAAGATGGATCTTGTTTCAGGTGTGGTTCTTTGATCATTTCCTCAGAGATTTCCTAGAAAGACCTGGTCAAGATAGAGCTCAAAATGTGAGATCGAAGGTTACTCCTTCAAGAAGAAGATGGCCAAGAAACTATAGTAATTTTGGAGCCAGTAGAGGTGGCACAAAAGACACAACATTACGATCTGAAGCTCGGACCCCTACTAGGGCTTAGGCTATTCATACACGTGAGGAAGCTTCAGCTCTCGATGTTATTGCTGCTACATTTTCTCTTTTTGATATTATTGTTTATGCATTGATTGACCTGGGGTCAACTCATTCGTACATATACACTGCATTAGTAACAGATAAGAAAATACTAATAGAGTCAACTGTTATGTAGTCAAAGTAACTAATCCACTAGGTCAATTTGCTTTAGTTGATAAGATTTGTAACAATTGTCCACTAAGAATTCAAGATTATGAATTTTTGGCTGATTTAATGCTATTTCCCTTTAATGATTTCGATGTTATTCTCGACATGAATTGGTTGACTTTTTATAATGTTGTCATTAACTATTGAAAACAAATTGTACTGAATTGTCAAAAAGGTGTTTTGGTTAATGTTTAAACCGATAGAATTGATTGTGCTGCAAACATTATTGCTACTTTGGTCGCTCAGAAATTTGTCAGAAAAGTATATGAAGCATTTTTGGCTTATATCCTTGGTATCAGAGTTTGAGAATAAAAAATTGCGTCAGTTTTGACTATTCGTGAATTTGTTGATGTTTTCCTAGAAAAATTTCCAAGGTTACCACCAATCAGGGAGGTTGAATTTTCTATTGAATTGGCACCAAGAACTTCTCTGATATTGATTACTTCCTATAGAATGGCACCAATAGAATTAAAAGCACTACTATTGGAATTGGTAGAATGGGGATTTATTCGACCCAGCATATCACCTTAGGGTGCCTCAGTTTTATTTGTGAAAAATAAAGATGTAGCTCTAATATTGTGTTTCGACTACTGGCAATTGAATAAAGTCACAATAAAGAATGAATATTCGTTACCCGTATTGATGATTTGTTCGATCAATTGAAAAGGGTGATAGTGTTTTTGAAATAGTATTTTTGAAAATTAACCTTTGTTCGGGATATTATCAGCTTAGAGTTAAAGAGTTTGACATACCGAAAATTACTTTCTGGACTAGGTACGGACACTATGAATTTTTGGTTATGTCATTTTGGTTAACCAATGCTCTAGCTGCTTTTATGGATCTAATGAACATAATATTTTAGTCGTATTTAGATAAATTCGTTGTTGCTTTTATTGATGATATATTTATTTATTTGAGGAATGAGACTGAGCATGCCCAGCATTTGAACATTGTGATGCAAATATTACGCGAGAAATAGTTGTATGCAAAATTCATTAAATTTGAGTTTTGGCTTCGAGAAGTTGGGTTTTTGGGACATGTAGTATGTACAGATGGTATACAAGTTGATCCTAGCAAGATTTCCACAATTTTGAGTTGGAAACATCTGAAAAATTTTACTAAGGTTAGAAGTTTCTTAGGCCTGGCTAGTTATTATAGATGTTTTGTTAAAGGCTTCTCAATGATCGCATTATCGATAAGGAAACTACTACAAAAAGATGTCAAGTTTGTTTGGACCAAGAAGTGTCAACAGAGCTTCGAGCAGTTGAAAGTGATGTTAATAGAAGCTCTCATATTAACTTAACTAGAATCTAGAAAAGAATATGTGGTTTACAATGATGCTTCACTCTGCGATATAGGTTGTGTCTTGATGCAGGAAGGCAAAGTTGTGGCTTACGCTTCTCAACAGTTGAAACCGAACGAGAAAAATTATTTGACATGTGACTTAGAATTAGTAGCTATTGTATTCGCTCTAAAATTTTGGCAACATTATCTGTACGGGGAAAAGTGTCATATCTTCACTAACCACAAAATTTTAAATTATTTTATGTCCCAAAAAGAGCTAAATTGGAGACAGTGTAGATGGCTTGAATTGCTCAAATATTATGATTTAATCATTGACTATCACCTGGGGAAAGCTAATATAGTTGCGAGTGCCTTGAGTTGAAAATCCTTATTTTCTTTAAAAGCCATTAATACTCGTTCGACATTTGAGAGTGATGGTTCGATTTTGCTCGAATCAAAAGCTAAACCGATGTTTTTGCAACAAATTCGTGAAACATAGAAAAATGATGTCGAGATGAATGCTAAATGGGAATAGGTTGGAAAAGTACAGGTGGCCTACCATCAAATTTAGTAGTTAGTTCGGGTCAATTCCGAACTTACGGAGCTATTTTTCTAGGAAATTTATGATTTTATATTATGTTTTAATTATTTCAGTCTTATGATTAAATATTAATAAAATAAGTGTTATTTTAACACATATAAGTGTTGTGACCCAATAGGCCGACATGACCCTTAAGTAGTACTAGTATGTTTAATTAAGTGTGTATGATGAAGGTATAAAGGCCCAATTGACATGGAAGCAAGGGATGAGCGATGCATAAGCTTCCCAATACGTCAAAGCACAAAACGAACGAAATAAGGTAGATTTTACAAGTCGTGTCACAACATTGACTTGGTGTGGCACAACACAGGTCGACGTGTAGCCCAAGAATATTGAGGCTATTTTCGTCTATGAAATCAACTTTATACGAAGACATAGGATGTCCGAAAGACCTAATTCGGGCTGCCAACACTTTTATAAATAAGGTATTAGGGGTTTGATGTAACTAAGTCGTCCTAGACGCCTTCAAAAACCCTAGTAGTTTAGGAGTAGGATTAGATTATTTTTCTTTCAGCTTTTCATAACTTTTTTATTTTCCTCTTGGAATCATTTTTTATCCAAGAGTTTATTTATTTAATTAAGGTATCTCAATTTACTTGTTCTTGCATTTGATTTATTTCTTTTATCCAATCAGGGGATTTGCTACTTTGTTCTCCATTTGATATTCAATCTAGGATTATTCAAATATATTTTCTCTTTCGAATCAATCATGTTCTTCACATGATTATTCAATTGGTGTCAAGATTGTATCACATCTGATTTCCTTTGAAACCCAAAAATTAAGAACCTTTAGGGGTTAAATTAAAAGAGACCATAAGCTGGCAGCCTCTACTGGAAAATTTGAAAAGGTAGTAACTGGAATTGGACAGGGTTAGGAATAAATTTTTGTTCGATTAAGTTAGAACCAGCCAGTCTTTTAGTGGGTGACATAATGGTTTTAAATGGATGGCTCCTGAACGATTGATAATCATGAGATGAGCGATTTAAATAGTAGAAAGCTGACTTTTGGGAGAGGAGTCATCTCAAATTTGCTTCATTTTTTCCCCTATTTCATCTTCTCCGTTAACCCAAAGGAGAGATAATTGTGGAAGCTCTACATGGAGCGATGATCAAAGGGTTGAGTTGGAAAAATAGAGGATCCAGTGAACTGGTAAGGTATTAAGACCTTCGGTGTTTGTAAGTTTAAGAAATAAAGTTTCCAGAATCATTTTAAAGATTCTGCATGTTTCTGGAAAACTAAGTTTAAAATAGGATTTTTGAGTTTAAATCATGACTTTGGGTTGTCATCCTTAGCTGCCAAGAGAATGGAAGCTTTGACACTTGGAAAACCTAAGCAAATAATTCAAAGAAGCATAGGTGACTTTCTGCACTCCACCCAAAAATACTAAGTATGTTGATAGTTCACATAAGTTTATCAATCTGCCATTCTAGTTCAATATGCATGAATTAGCTATGATTCCATGGTATTGAATCCATGAAATGCATGTAAGGGAAACTTTGTCAGGTTTAGGCAAAATTAGAAATGAAAAATGGGATGATTCTGTTAGATACCGCCATACAGTGTTAATGTGTTCAAGCATCAAGGTATAGGATGAAGAATGTAGGAAAGAAAGGGATACAATAGGAAAAGTGAATAAAATGTCATGGCTAGGCCATGGGACTGATCGAGGCTATACGTCAAGATGATTAAGGTCATAGCTGAAAGATGTCATGGCATTGTGATATAAATGAGTACGACCATGGTTGAAAGACACTATGGCCTCATGGTAAATAAGACTAAGATCATAGCTGAAAGATGCTATGGCATCCTAGTAGTCTGTCGAGATGGTAAACACGGTTAAACTATGTAAGATCGTAGCTAAAAGATGTTGTGGAACCATAGATAGTCCGATGGGACACTAAACACGGGATAGTTTGACGGGACACTAAACATAGGATGGTCCGCTGAGAAGGTAAACATGTGGTTATATCGTGTAAGACCATAATTAAAAGACGTAATAGCATCATAGATAGTCCACCTAGATGAAAAACACGAGGATCCTAAAATAAAGGACCATAATTAGACTATATCAACTAATAGAGTCCACCAAGACATTAAACATGGGAGGGAAATACTGTGTAAGACCATGGATCGACTATGGCAGCATAGAGATTTTCTTGGGACGATAAATGGGTTAAAAATCGAAACAAAAATCATGGGACAACCCGCTTTAAGGAAAATGGAAGTATGGGCATGTATTAGATAGCCATTGACTTGAAGGAATCCTCCAATAAAAGGGGAAATATAAAAAGGGAAAGGACTGCTAGTATAGCAGTTGTAAAAGCCAGTAAAGCATTTGGGTGGTAATCCAGCAAAGATAGTCACGGAAGTTCACGCACTAGTGGTGCCTAGTGAAAAGATAAACAAAAGTTGGTATAATCGAGGATCGTAGATACAAATCCACCAATAACTACCACTATAGGATGGTACACTTAAGGGTATGCTAATTCTATTAAGCGGATTACAAAGAAGTAATCTAACCACGCTTAAGGGCATGGGACTTTGTTAGCCATACCAAAGGATGGGAGGTGAGCAAGTCACTCGGAATTAATATAAAGAAAGAGTTTGCCATGAACTAAACTGATTGAGGATACTCGCTTAAGGGCGATCATGTACTGTTTGTTTAAAATTCCTTAGAGTCCAGAGTTAGGACAGTAAACATTGTATTAATTTTAGACTCTGTTGTAAGTTTATATTAAATAGGTAATATAGTTTGACTCTAAAATAGTAGGATATTGGTACGAACAATAACTTGGTATGGGTGTTACAATATGAATGACATGAGTTATCACACATGGCTTCCCTTAAAACCCAAAATTTTGAAACCTTTAGTGGTTAAATTGGAAGAGATCGTAAGTTGCCAGTCTCTACTGAAAGATCAACAAAATACGGTAACTGAAATTTGACAGGGTTAAAAACCAAGTCTGGCTCGATTCAATTAGAACCAGCTAATCCCTTAGTGGGAGTCACAATTATTAATGATGGGTGGATTTTACACGTTGAAGATCATTCGAAAAGGGAAATAAATAGCTAAGAGATGACTTCTAGGAGAGTATTCATCTCAGTTTCATTTTCTTCTCTTTGTTCATCTTTTTCGTTGCTCCAAAGATAGGATTATTACAGGAAGCTCACCATGGAGTAGTGATCATGAGCTTGAGTGGGGGGCAAAAAAAAGAATCCAGTAAGCTGGTAAGAATCTAAGTTCTTCAGTGTCAGTAAGATTTAGAAAACATGTCAAGGGTTTTCAGAACCATTTTGGGTTTCTGCATGTTTCTTGAAAAACTAAGCTAAACTGGGAATATTGAGTTTAACCCATGAATTGGTTTTCATGCTTATTTGCAAGGAGAATGGAAGCTTCAGTATTTAGAAGGGCTAAAAGGATGAGGCAAAGAAGCATCAGGTGAGTTTTTACACTTCACCCTGTAATGCTAAGTATGTTGAAAGTCCGCATAGGTCTATGAGTATCCGCCATTTTAGTTCAATAGGCAAGTCCATGATATTTCATTTATAAAATGCATGTATTGCATATGAAATTATGAAAGGGGATCTTCACCGAGATTACACGAAGTTAGGATGGGGAAATGGGTGATTCTATTAGATACCGCCATACGGTGTTGCTAAATGCACCCTTGACTTGCGAAGCTCTGGGCCTTGAAGAGGGAACACTGTGGTGTTTGAGCATCAAGGTTATGAACAGTGAAATGGAGGAATGGAAGGAATGCAATGAGAAGAGTAAATAAGAAAGGCCATGGCTAGGCCATGGGTCCAATCGGAGGTTATACGCCAAAAATGAGTAAGACCATAGCTGAAAGATGTTATGGAATCATGATGAAAATGAGTAAGACCATACTGAAAGATATTATGGCATCATGATGAAAATATGTAATACCATAGTTGAAAGACATTATGGCATCATATGAAAGTGGCCAGAATGGTAATTAGGACTAAAACCATCGCTGAAAGACGCTATGGCATCCTTTGATAGTTTGTCAGGACAGTAAACACGAGTTTATATTGTGTAAGACCATATCTTAAACATGGCACAATAAACACATAATATTTCAATGGGACATTAAACACAGGATAGTCTGACATGACATTAAACACGAGATAATCAATCAAGACACTAAACACGATATAATACGCCGAGATAGTAAACACGGGTGGTCAATTAGAATTACAATAGTGGAAACTTGTGCAAACAAGAAAAATAGGTTAGAAGGAAAATGGAAGTATGGGCATGCATTAGTTAGCCATCATATAGAAGGAGTCTGCCAATAAAAATGAATTATAAAGTGGGTAAAGACTGCTAGAATTTTAGTTGTTAAAGCCAATAGAGCATATGGACTGTATCCCAGCATGAATAGTCATGGAAGTTGACGCACTAGCAGTGTCTGAAGTATGCGCGAATGAGAAATGGTTTAACCAAGGATTGTAGATAAGGATTCACCATTAAGGAATGCCGAGAGTGCTCAAAGAAACCCTATAGGGTAGCGACTTGTCATGTATACATTGATTAGTCTATAAGGAAAAGAGGGCTGAGCTAGAACCCACTAAAAAAGAAGGATATGTTGAATGACAGAAATGTCTATCAATACTATTCCTATTTAAGGGGAAAACAATTGAGGAAGTATCATCCAAATGGCTAATTAGGTGGGGATGCTAAATGAAAGAGAAACCGTGAACCCAGAAGGCCACTTAATGATAGTTGGCTGAGTAATGAAGGCCAAATCGGTCCACAGCAGAAAAATATATCACAGTTATAAAGATGGTATCTTGAATAAGGTGGAATTCAAAGAAGTAATCCAACCGCTATTAGTTGCAAGTGAGACTTAATCTGCCAGAGTGGTGGGAAATCTTATAGGTATCCCAAAGGATGGGATGACAATAAACCTATCGGGACTAGGGTAATAGTAAGAGTCCTCCATGGACTATTCAAATTTGGAATGATTACTAAAGGAAAGATACGAAATAGAAGTTAGAAGGGTAGACCATCGGACTACTTTATAAGGATATGGTGAAAAGAAAGTTTCCATACTAAGAACAATAGAAAGAAAGAATATAAGTAAAAGTAAGGATAGAGTCCTCAGAGATGGCAAAACATTCAAGGGAACTGGCTAGGTTGATCGATGGCTATTAGTATGGCTGAAAGGTAATCACTCAACGAATCTATCCACCAACGAATAGGATTAGGATCAACATAAAGTCCACCACGATGGGATTAAGAGAAAATATCCAAAACGAGCAGGGAGTTTATTGTACCTAGTATTAATATTTAAATGCCAACAAGATGCGAGAAGGGTCACGATACAAAGAAGTCACCTAGGAACCTGAAGAATCTATGAAATTGCAATACTGGAACCTTTTCTCTGGTAAGATTTTTAGGGACGAAAATTCCTTTAGGGGGAGAGTTGTAACAACCCATTTTCAATGGAATCGAAAACAGTGGTTTCAGAATCCTGTTTTCTGAAGATCGAATTAGTAATTCTTAATTATTAATATCTACGAGTCTATTATAGCGTTATATTAAATTTTGGTCTGATGTTTTGGATGAGTAAATGCTTAATTAGAGTACAAGGACTAATTCGTAAAAGATTTGTAAAATTTAATCACTATAAATTTCATTAGTTAAAAGGTTTAATTAGGAATTTTAAAAGGGTTATTATGGCAATAAAGCCATTTTGCATTTTAATGGATGATGAAAGCTCGTTTAAATCGTATTTTCGTAACACCTGTACCTGACTCGATCGCTGGTCCAGTGATCGAATGCTACACTAACCCAAATGACATAACACAATTTATGTTTCTGGTTTAATTACATACTTAAACAACTTCTATTTTAAAAAATATAACTAAAATTTCAATTCGTATTAAACTAATAATAAAACTTTAAGACTTTGATCCCATCAGTCGTTTACAAATTTTTAGATAGAGACTTGCTAACATATATAGAAAACTTAAATCCTGAGGCGGAGCCTCTATGGGTGCCCCTCTATACACATGCACAACTACCGCGTTTTACCTAGCTCCTAGTGAAGGCTGGCTTGGTCCCTTTCGATTTCCAAATCTTTAACTAACATGTATTCAAGCAAAAATTTTATAAGTTCAAGGGTCCTTAGTGAGATCCCCATATAGAATTTAAGGAAAATGTGAGACACCCAGCTCAGAATTAATCTCTCTGATAATTGCATTCATTATTTCTGACGAAAAATGCTTGGTGACAACCCAAGTAATTGCTACATCTGCAACCTTTACCAGATTTCAATGTCCTCACTACCTTAGAGTACTAAAGCTAACTAAACAACACCATAATCATTACTCTGTCAGTCTATTCCTTAAGAAGGATTCTTAGGACATGCAGTTCCTACCTTTGGTAGACCAAAAAGACCTCTGCCATTATTTATGGCTATGTCTAACCTTCTCTTTCCACTATCCTCTAACAAACAATACAGGCCTTTCAACCTTGAGCATGCATTTTCTCCCATGAAGACACTGATCAGCCTATTAAACCCTTTGGCTAACCTTTTTCTAGCTTACAATATATTACTGCGTCCTACTGTAGACTAATTCGTGCCTGTTTAAACCATGTAAGATCTGTAGCTTCCCTGGGGAACTAGTATTTGTGTGTATTATGTATACCTCTATATCTAAGGGGCCTCTTCCTCTTTTTCATCCTAATTAGGGTGAGACATTTCCCTGGCCCCTTTCATCATCATCTTTGACGAATTCTTTCAGTATCCCGATGCTTTACGTTCCTCAGACCTTTCGAGCTCATTCTTTCATCCTGATTTATCACTCCAGTCACATCGCAAACTCTACTTTCACCCTTGACATCCTTCAGGACCCACAGACTTTCCAATTATGATCCTCATGTTTTATGTCCTAGCAGATTTCCCTATGTTTATTATCCTGGCGGACTACCCCGTGTTTCGGTGAACTACCTTGTTTTTACTGTCCCAATGCACTACCTCGAGTTTATTGTCCTGATAGGCTATCTCGCGTTTACTATACCGATAGCCTACCCCGTGTTTACTATCTCAGCGGACTACCCAGTTACCATAGCTGAGCTATGATCTTACACGTTAGACCTCTTTTCAGGTGTCGCCCCATAAGATCTAACTAGCGTCATGGTGTCACCCTATAGAGCATGTTGACCACTATTATGGTGTCGCCCTGAAGGACCATTTGATATCATTTTCTTTCGCATTTTACCTTGATGCTTGAACATCAAAGTGTCCCCTCTACAAGGCCCGGAGCATCATAACGCCAATGGTTTCACAATGGCCAAACAAATCATGAGATTCGGGTATTACTGGTCCACCATGGAAAGAGATTGCATCAATTATGCCAAGAAGTGTCATAAATGCCAGATCTATGCAGACAAAATACACGCACCTCCTTCACCTCTTCATGCTATGACCTCTCCATGGTCATTCTTTATGTGGGGTATGGATGTTATTGGGCCAATATCACCGAAGGCTTCTAATGGGTATCGCTTTATCTTCGTGGTTATTGATTACTTCACCAAATGGGTTGAAGCAGCTTCATATGCAAATGACACGAAGTCGGCAGTTAGCAAATTCTTGAAAAAGGAGATCATCTGTCAATATGGAATGCCTGAGGGAATAATATCTGACAATGTATTGAATTTGAACAATAGCACAATAGCGAAGGTTTGCGACCAATTTAAGATCAGACATCATAACTCGTCACCGTATCGCCCAAAAATGAATGGTGCAGTGGAGGCGGCCAATAAAAATATTAAGAAAATTGTGGGGAAGATGACTGAAACTTACAAGGATTGGCATGAGAAGTTATCACTTGCTCTCCTTGCCTATCGAACATCTGTTAGGACTTCTACTGGGGCAATACCGTATTCTTTAGTTTACGGGATGGAGACAGTATTACCTATTGAAGTTGAGATCCCTTCTCTACGGGTGTTATCTGAACTACAACTAAATGAAGCCGAATGGGTCCAATCGTGATATGATCAGTTGAACCTAATAGAAGAAAAGAGGTTAAGAGCTATTCGCCACGGCCAAATGTACCAGAAACGAATGATGCGGGCTTATAACAAAAAAGGTTCTTCCCAGAGAATTTCATAAAGGGGACTTGGTGCTAAAAAAGATCCTTCCTCTACAAAAGGATTTTAGAGGGAAATGGATGTCAAATTGGAAAGGTTTTACGTTGTAAAGAAGGCCTTTTCCAGAGGAGCTTTGATTTTGAGTGAGATGGATGGTAAAAATCTGCCAAATCTTGTAAACTCAGATTCGGTCAACAAATACTTCACCTAAAAAAAAGAGATGGAGAGGTTGAGGTGAAAACCCGCAAAGGGCGCCTTGAGACCAAAGGGATTTGAGTTGAAAACCCAAAAAGGGCGACTCAAATATTAATCAAAATAAGGCATGAGGTGATCGGAGTCATTCAAATGTTGATCAAAATGGGGCATGCGGTGAGCCTGATACACCTGAATCAGCAAGAAAGGGTACGCGACATCTTGGGGCATCGACAGAGTACTATAGATCTCCTAAACACGTCAAACTTAGAATTATTTTCAGAAAGTTTGTACAGAGAAGTTTAAGCTACGATATTTGGGGCACCTAGTCTTCATACTATTGCTTGTTCTTGAAATACTTCATTCTTTATAAATATATGAGTTAATTCTTCTTTTAGTCTCAATATATTTGATAATGTATTCATTTCGAGCTATGCTCTCAAATTAATACTATTTTATTCTTTGTTTTGTTATTTTTGCTAACGTGTTGCATTAGAATAATGATTAATGGACTAATAAAACTTTCACAAGGGAAGTTTTGCATATTACTCTAGAAGTTTCTAAATAATACAGTAACCTGAAACAGGACTATTGTTTAGAAAACACCAAGTTTAAAGGTTGAAATATCTAAAATGGAAAGGCCTAAATCAAGACTATCCCTTCAAATTTTATTGTCAAAACATTTGTTTAACAAGATGACGAGATGCTGTGTTGGTGATAAAGCTTTAATGAACAAACAAACAATGATCACGGGGCGATAAGAGGTTGTCTTGGAGAAGAAAGTTCTACAATTGTGTAGAAACATTTGGTATGACACCTTGAGAATGGTGTAAAGCCAAAGAGACTCACACTTTCTATCCTTGAATTGCAGTAGGAGAGGATTGAGAAAGAGTCAGATCTTATACTCCTAAATTACAGTGAGAAGAAGATAATTCAAGTTTTATGTCCCAAAGGTTACAGTGGATTGAACCTTGAGGATTACAATGGATTGAACCTTGAAGATTACAGTGGGGGCAATCCGATTAAGTAAGATATGGGTGCTACCAGGCAAATAAGATAACGTTTTGACGTGTTGGTAATGAGGCCTTAATGAACAACAGGCAATAACAACTCAAACATTAAGATATCATGACATTTTTACATTCATGCATGCACATTTGGTTAGGAGATGTTGATTCATTTCGATCATAACATCCTAATCACTAGACATAAATAGGCCATGTAATAAATTTTACAGGTCATGTTCCTCAGAGAACAGATCGGTGAAATCACAAAGCTTTATCTCCCTGAGCAGCAGTGGAGTAGGTTGAAAAATAGCAAATCTTGTCTTCATGTAATAACAGCGAAGTAGATCGAAGACCCCAATCCTATCTCCCTAAAGTTGCAGTGGAGTGGATTAAAACTACAGATCTTATCTCTCTGAAGTTGCAGTAGAGCAGATCGCAACCAGTCTTATCTCCCTAAATTTGCAGTGGAGTAGACACAAGAAACCAATCCTATCTCCCTGAAGTTGCAGTGGAGCGTATCAAAATAATGGATCTCATCTCTCTGAAGTTGCAGTAGAGTAGATCACATCAGACTTATCTTTAAAGTTGCAGCAGAACAAGTTGAAGCTACAAGTCTTATCTCCCTGAAGTTGCAGTGGAGCAGACCAAGTATAACAAATTTTTTTCTTTGAGAAACTACAAGTTACAAATCCTATCTCCCCGACGTTGCAGTGGAATGGATCGAAGCAATTCCTATACCTCTGAAGATGTAGCAGGATGGAATGAGACTACTTGAAAAGAAGAGCACCAAGACCCAGCACGACCGGGCAAAATTGGTCATTTTAAAGTCTTTGCTCCGTTCCCGTTACACGACAACGAGCAAAGAGGGGCAGCTGTAATACCCAATTTTCCCGGCCCAATAAATAAAAACAAAATTTATTAAAGTCCATTTACATTGCCCCATAGCTTAAAGACCAAATAAAATAACAGTCAAAAACAACCCAAATTACCAGCCCAATCTGGCCCGCTAGCCTAAATACCCAATGACCCAAATTAGCCCAAAACACAAAACAACACATGGAAACCCTAAAGGATCCGGGCACAGCATCCAAGCTCTCCGCACGTGACGAGCCTCCGTACACATGCGCTTTCACCTCCGTACATGCCACGTCCCCAGCCCCACACGCCGTACCTGCAAATGGGAAGAAAATGCAGCAAAGAAAACGGAAAAATTGTATTCTTTTATTTATTTTTTTCTCGGCTTATAAAACGAGGGCAAAAACCTTTTGTAATGGTTACAAAACACAAAAAAAAACACACACACACGCATATTGTATATAAAAAATATTCAGAGAAATCGAAAGGAAAAAGAGTTCAAAAGGTGATTTCTCTTTATTTTTTCGGTGATATTTCCTGTTTCCTTTTCCATATTCGACTTCATTTTTTATTCTTGTGAGAAGAAAGTAAAAAAGAAGAGAAGAGAGACTTACCTTTAAGGTGGGAGCGCCGAATCCTAGTCCACTCTGCCGTAATCAGAGTTTGAACGGGATAAAAAGGGGTCTGAGGCGACGCGACTTTTGAATAGCAAGAGATTAGGTTTTTTTTGGGATTTTTTCTTTTTGTTTAGGGTAGTTGATGTTAGTTTTAGTACTAGCTTAAGGGGAATCTTGAAACGTCACCGTTAGGGCCTGATTCAATGGCTCTGAAACGGTACCGTTTTAGGCCGCGACCCGATGACCCGACCCAGACGCGGCTAGATCCGCGTGTTCTGGCATAGGGAGGGATATTTGCGCGACCAGTCCATCCCTTTTCTGGTATTTTTGAATCGGTGGTCTTCTTTCTTTCCGATTTAGCCCCGTATTCTACTTTTGTTTCATTTCAACCCAGCTTGCAACACTGCGTTTTGGGGAAGCGGGATATTTCCCAATCGGACCCCCATGTAATACGCGTGTTGCAGCATGGTCCCCCACTTTTCTTTAATCTCAGTTGTTCCCTGTTAATTCGATTTTGTTTGTGATTTAATCTTTCTTGTTATTTAATTTTTTTATTAGGAAATTTATTGTTATTTTTATTATCATTCTTATTCTTATTATTGTATTATTATTATTTTTTATATATTTGTTTTTTCTATATATAATTAACTTTATATTTTTATAGAAAGTTAATTTCTAATAATAATACTTTATATTTTTATATATATATAGGTATATAATATGGATTTTTCTTAGTATACGTACGTATATATAATAATATATTATTATTTTCAAATGATATTTTCTTATGTATGAAACCTTATTCCTTTTAAATTTGTTATTTTATTCTATTTATTTAACTTTTATACATTATTATTAGGTATATACTATTATTTCTACTAAGTTTTATTTATATAAATTAGGATGTAGATATTAATTTCAAGTTATTCACTTTTATTTTACTTCATTTTTTATTTCTTTGTGATTTTAAAATCTTTCATTAAAATTTATTTAAACCTTTTATTTAAATTTTTTTATTCCCTTACTAAATTGTATCAAATATTTGTATTATTCATCGTTATTACTGTCTTTTTTTGTTTTTAATTGATTATGAATTATGGGTTGCTTAATTTTTAATATGGATGTTTGCATGATATGATTAAAGTCAATGTTTGTATTTGCCTATTATTTGTTTAATTGCTTCTAGTTTAAGTTTAAATTGTTATTTATCTTTTACATTGTGTGTATCGTTATTTAATCATGTTCCTTTTTGTAAGAGTCGAATTTTATTAAAGCTTCATAATCGTTTTATTTCATAATCCTTAAAAAGGCTTGGTGTTCATAGGTTCTCGAGAGAATTGTGCCCTAACTTACTGGGCTTCGATTCTTCTCAATGAATTTAGATAATCAAACGTCCATTCTATTAAAACCATACAATTATTAAATAAAGTTCTTAAGATTCCAAAATGTTTGATCCTAACTTACTGGATACGATATTTTGTTATCTCGATTTCGAAATAAAGGCAATGTTTGATGTTTAAAAATTTCGAGAAATTGAACCCTAACTTACTGGATTCGAATTTCTCGATTGACTTAAATAATCAAATATCCTTCTTAAAACACATGATTTTCTTAAAAATGAAACAAATCTAATTTCAAAGATTGAATTGTTGCACCCTAATTCACTGAGTGTGGCAATTTATTTCTGCGAAATGAGTACATCTTGCTATTCAATTTGGTTTATTCAAATTTAAAATTTAAAAGGATCGTATTTTTAAAATATTTTCAAAATTTCCACTCTAAGACATAAAACAATCAATTCGGTACCAATTTTGGGCGTTACGAGGGTGCTAACCCTTCCTCGTACGTAACCGACTCCCGAACTTACATTCTCGTATTTCGCAGACCAAATTTGTTTTTTTTATGGTAAACCGGTCATACATTAACAAAAGATCGGTGGCGACTCCTATTTTATTTTTAAAATTAATCCCCATTTTTTAAATAAAAAATGGTTTCGACAGTTATGTTGCTTGGCATCCATCTCTTTTAATGGCTCCATAATGATCTTTGAGTGAATGAAACCAACCAGGCTGAAGAGCCACTCTTGATCCATTTTAACAGCCACCATAATAAGCTTTAAGTAAATGAAACCGATTAGACTTGAAAAGTCATTCTTGGTCCTATGAATAGTCACCTACAAGATAAATAATTAAACATTAAACATTGACAACTTTTTATATTCTTATTCAGCTGAAATATTTTAACTTAAAACACACATATTTATGATAGAAATCAGCATAATATAAACACACACGCATGTATTTAAGAACATATAACTCCAACCTATGCTTAAACATAATTAACATATAAAACACTTAAACATAATGCATGACTTAATTAAGTGTAAACTTATTAAACTGGCATTTAACTTAATTAATGACACACTAAACTCTTATGACACAAACTCATAATTAACATATGAGACACATAAATAAAATGCATGACATACTAAAATGCAAGACATATAATGCCAAACTTAATTAAAGATGTAAACTTATGAAACTGAACTCAAACTCATTGGAGGTTTTATCCAACTCTTGGATAAGCATTTGACTTGGTCTTGGCCCAATCAGCACATGATTAATTTGGACTTGTTCCAACGTCCACACATAGGCCCTTTAAACTCTTCTTTGACCCATTTGGTTCGACCCTCCATAGTTGACCCAATTGATAAACACAAAGGATCAGTCTTTGCTTCGGTCATCTCAAGAATGCAACTTGTTTCTTCTTATCAAGAATCACATCATAAAAGAATATTAACTAAATTCAAAAAGTGTGAAAAATACAGAAATTACAGCATATCTTAGCCTCCACTTTAAATTTTTTATATACAATAATAAATTTTTGGGTAAACTACTCATGTTAGTCGCTCTAAAATTATTTCATTCATATTTTAGTTAATTTAAATTTTTTTATCAAATATAACACTGTCATTAATAAGTATTCTTGTTTTGGCATTGTTTCGGTAAAACCCAAATAAAAAGCTGACTAGGATACCACATATTAAAAATAAACTTGAAAAAAAAACAAGTTTACATGTATTAAAAATAAAAAAGGGCAGCACGATGACATTTCAAGTAAAGAAAAAAAAACATAAAGAAATTGGTAAAACATAGAGATAACTTTTGGGAAAATTTTGGGAGTATTTCAAAAGTTTAGGGTTTGAATTCGGGTTTAGGGTCTAATTTTAGGTCTGATTTGAGATTCTAAAACACTCAAATTTTCTCCAAATTTTCCAAAAGTTATCCCAAATTTCACCTTTGTTTTATTTTTTTCAGCTTTTATTTTTATTATGTGTAAATTGTTATGAATATCTTATTAAGTGGATGTCCATCAAGATCAGTTTTGATGTACTTTAAATTCTAAATAGAGACTTTATGTTTTTTATGCCTATAAATAGAGACTTTAGAGAAGCTTTATAAATATTCCGATTGATCAATAAAATACGCTCTTTCTTTGCTCTCCCATTCTTTTTGTTCTTTATTCTCTATTTGTTATTTTATATCATGTGGAATATGAGAAAGTATGTGATGTTTTCATGAGTGGGAGTAAATAAGCGCCGTACTCTCTTCCTCTTAACCGAAATTTTGTCTCATTAAGTTTTTCTGGTAAGGTTTTTAATAAGGCAGCATATTATATATATGTGTATTTTTTTTCTTTCACTAAATTTTTTTCCCACAGGGTTTTTATCTTAGTAAGGTTTTAACAAGACACATTATCTACCAATAGATATCCAATGGGGAGTGTTATGAATATCTTATTAAGTGGATGTCCATCAAGATTAAGATAAGTTTTGATGTACTTTAAATTCTAATAGTGATTAGAAATAGATCTCTACTTCATTTATACTTTTATGCCTATAAATAGAAACTCTGGAGAAGCTTTGTAAATATTCCGATTGATCAATAAAATACGCTCTCTCTTTAGTCTCCCATTTTCTTTATTCTTTATTCTTTATCTTTTATTCTATAACATAAACTTATTTTTTTCAACTTTTATTTTTAATACATGGCTTCTTATAAAGTCAATTTTTCATTTGGGTTTTAACAAAATAATGAACAAAATAAGAATACTTACTAACCACAATACTTTATATTTGATAAAAATAATTAAGTGATGAAATGGAAATAAAATAATTTTGGAATAATTACTTGACTAGTTTGTTACATTTTTTTCTTTGAATTACAATTTCTAGTAAGCGTTAAACAGCGTGGCTTTGTATTTTCTTAACTGTCAAGTTCGAAGGACAGCCTCTAACAGATCAGTTTCCACTTTTTATCATCCTTAGCCTACGCGCTGCCTTGGGAAAATGAACCTCACTTGCTCCCTTTTAGCAAATTACTCCTTTTTTGCTTTCTATACTTTTAAATGTATTTTTGGTCATTTCATTATAAAAGTATAAAATTAAAATATTTATATTATTTATTTATTATTTTAAGTATTTGATTGAGTTGGTATCACCCATCAATTAGGCTCTAATTAAATTGAAAATGTACTAAAATTTTCTTATATTGTCGTGATGGTGTTTTTATTTTTTTAATATTTTTTATATAAAATTAATAAAAATTTAGATATAAATAGATTCGAACTTTACATCATACCATCATAGTATTTAAACATATAATTTTACTATTTTAGTCAAATTTTATTTTATTTTTATATAAATTTTTAATAAATATATTATATTATGATACGGGTGAAAATCATAATTATATAACAAAATATTAGAAAAGAATTAATACAAATAACAAATGAGGATTTGATTAAATAATAAACTATAAATATTGAAAACTATAAAAAACTATATTGAAATCCTATTATACAATAATAGTTTTCTATTTTAATATAAAAATATAAAATGATAAAAAAATTAAATAATACAATAATCATTACTTAACAGAGCTTGTGAAACCAATTCGTGTTTAATTATTTATATTATATTTAATATTGAAAATATTTCTGAAAGGAAAATCTAATAAAATTCAAACGGATTTGACATATCAAATTAACTATTTTGTGCATTAATTACAAATGAAATAGCAAAGAATTTATACTCCAATCCAGTTAGATTTTGGGACAATTCCTATTTTGCACTTACAAAAGAAATTACATGTATTAGATTTAGGAGTGTTCAAATTAACTAATCGAATCGATCTAATTTGGTTAATCAATTATCAGTTAATTTTGCTTGAAATTAGTTAATTAACAAAATTAACTGAAATATTTGTTGTTTTCAAAACTTATGTGGTGTTCGGTTGTTAACCGAAATATTTGTTATTTTTAATGTCTTATTTATTATTTTTACCTCATTTAAAACTTTTTAAACTTTTAAATAAAAGAAAATGAGCATTAGTAATGTATCTATACTTATTTAAACAAAAATATATAAATATATAAATTTTAATTAATTCAAATAATCAACTGAATTAATTGAAATATTTTAATTCAATTAATATATTTAGAAAATATTAATTGATTAATTAAAACCATCGTTTCAACACCCATAATTTGAGGGGCAGTGTAACAGGGTTCCTATCTTTTTGCTTTGCACCTTCCAATTGGAAACTCGTTATTCTTATATAATGCACAATAAAAGAGAAAAAAACAACTTTTTAAGTAAAAGCGCACTTTCTATGAATTATTCATCTTTCGATCCTTTTCAATTTCTATAAATATACAGTATATAATAATAAACCCACATCAACCCAAAAAAAAAACACTGTAGGACCCTTGTTGAAGCTTCCACTCTCATCTCGGTAAGTTTTTTTTCTGGGAAAACTGTTCTGGTTTGTTAAGTTGAACCCATTAAATTTCATGGTTTTTTTTTTTTAAATTCTGATTTACTTCTACTGGTATCAACATCTTAGCAGTTAGGTTTCCTTGGTTATGTTCTGTTTGATTTTTTGGTTGTTTTAAAAGCTTACAGACTTATACTTCAATTTAATTTGTAACTTCCATGATGATGTATTTTCCCTTCCTGAACTGTAATTTTCGTTAACTACAGTTTTGCTTTCCCGCACTTGGCTTTGAACAATTTGTGGACTTTATTTAATTGTCTGCATGAATTGAATTGAATTTTTGTTGTTGGCTTTTATGAAACATTATGGTCTTCTTGTTGGTTTATTTCTTTAATAGGTTTTTAGAGTTTTTTTTTTTTTTTGTTTAAAGTTTGCCCTCCAATGCATATGATTTCTCTTTTTGGATTGAGGATTCTGCAATTTTGAGGTGAATTGATGTTATAAGGTTTTGGAAAATCATTACATAAGTGTTAAGGTTGTCTCTTTAGGTCTTAAGTTTTATATAAGCTTGCTTTAGTTCCAAAGAAAATTCATTTACATACATGATTTTGAATCTGAAATCTAGTTATAATTGCCCTGTACTTCATAGGAATCATGACAGTGGCTCACTGTTCTGTTAAAGAATTCCGGGAATAAACTTAGCATTTTTTAAGGTTAACCAACATGACTTAACCTTAATGTTCTAATTGAGGATCATACTGTTGTTGTTGTTGTTGTTGTTGTTCTTGTTGTTGTTGTTGTTGTTGTTGTTGTTGTTGTTCTTTTTCAGTCTAATTAACACATATATGCAGAGTGGCCCTTCCATTGCTGCTTTTCTTTTCTGTTCATGGATTCCACTGTTGGTCTTATCGAATCATTAATGCTTTAAATTGTTGTGATTTTCTCAGGTTCTTTTCTATTAAATTTGATGAAATTGCTGATCAGACATTCTTGTTACTGTTTGATTTGCAGACCTAATCAATTCTTGTTCTTGATTGTGGTGTGATAAAGAGTTTCAAAGTTGGTGAAAACAGTGTTTTAATGTTTCAAAACATTGTTAATTGAATCATGCAATTATATCATCATCCATGCTCATTGAACAGCCAAAAGGTGAGGCTTGCTTTGGAAGAGAAAGGCGTTGATTACACCTCATTTCATGTCAATCCTATTCTTGGCAAGAACATGGGCTCTTCCTTCTTCAGGATGAATACGAGTGCCAAACTCCCAGTTTTCAAGAACGGTTCTCATATCATTTTCGACACTATTGAAACTATCCTGTATGTTCTCTATCTTTCATTCACAATCGAAATTTGCATTGCAACAACCACTAGAATTGTCTTATGGTACTTGGTAATGGGTTCTTGAAGAGGACCAAAGGTGTTCTATATTACTCTGATTCTTCATTTTTTTGTAAAATATTTGTGTCCAAAACTTGTGTCCCTATTGGACATATATCTGAATCTGACACTCACCCCGAATCAAGGTAATGTAGGTCATGTCTCTTACTAATTGCTTTTAAACCTTAAAAGTAATTGGAAAGTACAGCATATCTGCTCCTTTAAGATTTCTATGATGAAAAGGTGTCCCATTTTTCATATGTAAAAGAAGTATTCTGATCGAATATGTTTCAAAAATCAGTCAGTCCACCATTGTTACTTAAAGGGAAGATTCTAAAGTTAGCAAAGATAATTGCAGGTACATTGAAAAAATTGCTGTGGTCTCAGTTGGTAATGATTCCTTTAGCAACCAAGAAGTAATTGAATGGATGCAAAAGATACAACAATGGAACCCCAAGTACTTCACCCTATTACACATTCCTGACAAGCACCGCCTCTACGTTTCTAAATTCATAAGGAAAGTGGTGATTGCTCGGATGGCCGAATCACCAGACCTTGCTAGTGCTTACCACAGCAAGCTTAGAGAAGCATACGAGACCGAGGAGAAGCTGAAGAATGCTGATCTTGTTAAAAGGAGCACAGAAAGCTTGGTCCAATTGCTTGATGAAGTTGAAAGAAAGCTGAATGACACAACATATATTGTAGGGGATGAGTTCACGATGGCGGATGCGACATTCGTACCCGTGCTGGCTCGATTGGTGCTTCTGGGTTTGGAAGATGAGTATATAAGTTGCAGGCCAAACATAGCAGACTACTGGGGTTTGGTGCAACAAAGGCCTACCTATAAAAAAGTTATAGGAAAATATTTTAATGGCTGGAGGAAGAAGAAAACATTAATAAAAACTTGGGGCTCACTTCATATCAGAAATTTGCTGAAGAGATACTAAGGATTTGTGGGTTACAGGTGTACTGTAAATTGATAATACGTAAAATGAGTTGGAAAAGGAAATTGCAACTGTATGTAACTTTTGCTTCTTGTTATGCTTTTCACCAGGGTCTTTTTTTTTTTTTTTCAATTGGTAAATTTGGTAAAATAAGAGATGTTGATATAAATGTGGAGTTGAAGGATTTAATGTATTATGATTGATTCCAAGGTTGATATGGTTGTTTCTCATGCATTCAGACTTGTCCCTTTCTGCTATCTGAAGAAGTTACCCAAATCATAGGAGGAATGTCTGGTTCTTTTACAGAAAAGCAGACTCCCAAAAGCATAGTTTTCAGGAAAGGGAATAGAAATAATCAAACAGCAATGTCCTCTACCTCACATATGTTGCAAGCTGTAGTCTTGTCATATCTTCAGACAACTCTTATTATTTTTCAAGTTTCATTCATATACAACCTTAAGAAAGTAACCATGGAACCTACTCATTTATTCTCCAAACAAAACATAATATTCAGATAGAATCATACTTTAAAAGTTTCTATTTTGGCTTCAATTAGATGTATATCCCAGTAATTATCTCAAACTGACTTATTCTTTTATATATTCAAGATATGATTGTTTATACAATGGAAGAATTAAGAAAAGTTATCATATTGATCATCAAAGCTAGCATGTAACACTATGCATGTTAAGAATGCTTTTTTTGGGGAAACGCAGATTAATTTCCATTCTCTAATTAAAGCTCCTTAGACTAGATTCTCTATTTATTTAATCAAACATGGCCTTATTTAAAAAGACATATGGAATAATAATTTTTTTACAATAAAAAAAATCCTTTTAAGAATATGTTTAAAAAAAAAAGAATTCATTCATTCAAAAAGCTAGCAATTGTAATTGCTTTGTTTGGTTTAAATAATTGTTATCATTGTATTTGCAAAAAATCATAACTATTTTTTTAAAATAAAATATTAATATCATATATTAGAATTAAATAAAAATAATTTTTGAAGTTTAAATTTTTTAGGTTATAGTAGGACCATGTGTTTAAATAAAACAAAATTACCAAGAAATTTGAAAAATCATCTCTTTAGGTGCAATTTGGAAAAAAGAATTAAGCTATTGAAATCCCTCTTGAAATTCCACACAAATAATTTTATTCAAACAAGTAAATTTATTTTTAGAATTTTGAAAACCTTGATACAAATGAAACTCCTCTAAGCTCATCATCTAAACACACCCTAAAAGAGATTTAGATCTTTCTTTGACGAGCCTAAAGTTTGAAACTCCTTTTGATGAGCTTGAGCGATTTTCTCATCCATAACCTATAATTCAGTCCCAAAATCATAGTCGTAACAATACAATTTGAAGCTTGGGTTTAAATATGATTGTTGTTGATCTGGGATGTATTTTGTCATGTAAATTGTACCACCCCATACTCGGCCTAGACGTTATGGTCGGATCATGGAGACTACATCATGCAAGCAAAGGAAACAAATGTTTTGTTTTGATGAAAACCCATTCCATCGGAAAGAAAATTCAAATAGAATAACTCTTTGAAAATCATAGTAATTTTCCAAAATCACAGCTTAATTGTATTACTAAAATCAAAGCCAATTTACATGAAACATTTACGTCCTAAAACATTTTAGAGAATTCCAATTAGTCTTGCAACGAAAAACCTTATAGCATGTCGTTTATAAAACCACGATTCATTTTTAGTTATCATACGTTAAACATCCTTAAACCATAAAAGCTTTTGCGTAATAAATACCAAAATAGTACTAACGAACTAAACAAAAATTAAAATGTCAAAAAACAAACAAAAAAAAGTAAAAACCCAATAATGTCCAAAATGTCCAAAATGTTCATAATAAACAAATAAAAAGTCCATAGTGCTTAAACCAAAATTAGGAAACCCGAGCTCCAGAGCCGCCGTCCATTCCTAAGTCGGAGGATTACCTGAAATGAAGCAAACAAATCGTGAGCTTTAAGCCCAATGTGTGATTTGACCCATAATCTCAATACAAGCATAAATTATATTATGTCTTATCATATCAAATTTTATACAGATCATATATTATCATATCTTAACGAATCATTTCATATCGAATAATAACATAGTATATCTTATCATAATCATATCATGTCCTATCCCCATCCGCTACACATCATCTTCGTCTAGCCAATCACACCATACAGAACTACAAGAGTCCATCCATCTAATCACACCAATATGTGGCAATGTGCCACTCATATATTTGCAGTTGAGCTGTCATACATAGATTTGCAGTCTAGCCACCATAATTGCAGAATAAACTATCATATAGCACTTCCTCCATCATATCATAACCCACTCCCAAACACATACATATCATAGTCATAAATCATACATAAATATATCATATATCACATGGCATGCATACTCGTATATTCTCATACAGATCATAACATAGCTCATGGTATAGTTTAACATATCTTACTTAACATACCTCCTAAGCTTATCCATATATTATAACGTATTAAAACTTACGCTTTTTCGGCCCCCTACGATACCTACGGACCCAAATTTCGAGTCCCTCATACGATCCCAAATCAAGCCCAAAAATTGGCCAAAATGGCCCACACAACCCAAAAAGCTAGCCCATGTGGGCCATACGGGCTGCGAAAACACACACGACCATGTGGTGTACACGATTTACCACATGACCGTGTGGCATTGGGCAGTTTCAAAAACATCCCCTATTTTACGATTTTATCAAGTTTCATTTTAGTTTTTGGGTCATTTTCACACACTTGATGCTAATTCTAATTCACCACTCAATCAAGCACTTCAAATCCTACAAACGACGCCAAAACACAATGATTACACTTCGATTTAATCACACAAAATCCAATTAAATCCACACTTAAAGGAAAACATTCCCAAATTTCATATACGAATGCTTACCACGAGAATAACAGCAGCCCAACCAATTAGAAAACTTAATTCGCCAAAGGTTCATCTAATGCCTCACATTCCTCTCCTAGAACGAAAGGTTGCATCATCAATAGAGAAAAACCCTAAATCAAAACCCCAAAGTCTTTTATAATAATTCAATAAAGAACACTTACACAAATTTGTTCAATAGACTAATGGCACGACAAAACACAGAACAATAGCAATAATAGAATGCAAAAATAAAATCGCAAGAACAAGAGAAGAAAAATAAAAAACGACACAAGAAGGAGAATAAAAGAAGAAAATAATATGAAAGAAGTTAGGGAAAACAACAACAGCAATGAGCATAATTTTTGGGAAATTTTTTAGATAAAACTTTAAAATAATATCTAAAATCAAATAAAACCTACCCACACCCCACAACTACCCACTAAATCAGATATCATCCCTAAAGAAACTCCCTTAGACTTTCAATCCCATCCAACTTCCTCCATCTAGCCCACACCACCAAGAATTAGTAAAAATAATTACGTTTTGCTTGCATAGTAACTTAAACATAGGACCAAAGAGTGAAATAATAAACACCTTGCCATCGAACCAACAAGCTCATTCTTATCAATGAATTAACAAAATTAAAAAAGATAAACCCAATGACTCAAATTAGGCATAACACAAAAATAAATCAGCAAAATCTCAAACATGGGAATTGAACTTAGGACCTTAAGTAGACATTCAAGGCACTTAACCAACACACCAAATCAAAATTATTTGTCAAACTTATGCAATTAAAATCCAACAAATTTGGGGGTGTTACATAAATTATAAGCATTTTGGTCATATGATGTGCGCTTGAAATCATGGTATATGTATTGATGTAAATCCTATTTGGTAACTTGATTGGTTGTGGTTTGTGATGGTAGATGCATATTTTGATATCTAGGCGCATTTAAATGGTTGTTTTAGTATGTTAGGTTAATAGGCAAACTTGAAATGCTTTGTGCTTAAAGAATGACTAAATTGGTTATAGTAAGATATGATTTTAGGATTAGTTAAATGAGTATTTGATGGTTTGGTTTATGATTGAATTTTGGTATTTGTTATATTAAATTTGAAAGATGTTTGAATGAATTTTACTTGTGGTACATCTTTTGATTGGATGGTTGTTGTATATATTTAGAATTGTGGTACCAATGAGAGCACATTGGTTAGACACATAGGTTAATTGTGAATTGGTATATTTTAACATGTTTAGGCACATTTTGAATAGGTTTGAATTTTGGTTATTGCATAGCTTGGAGCCTAAGCATTTGAATATGAAATGGCTTGATTTTGAAGGTAGTTTTAGCCATACACGGCCTGTGACACGGGCTACCACATGGCTGTGTGTCCCACAATTGTATGACACGACCATGTGGTTGCTTGATTTTAGGTGCAAAATTTTTTACACGGTCACAGTTGGTTACATGGGCTAGCGACCCTATATTCGAATTGTACACAGTCTGAGAACAAGGGCGTGTGGAGTAGCCACACGGGTTGGTCTCTGTCACACGGTCTAGCCACACAGCCGTGTAACCCCTTAGACGGCTACACGTGTGTGCATTAAAACATTGAATTTATGAAACTATTTTTAAAGTCTGGTTTTACTGCAAGTGTACAATGTCAGTTGTAATATTTATAGTGTTACAATGAAACACCAAAGTATTCTAAGGATCGAACCCATAGGAGTCAGCGATTTAATGATTTCTATTAAAAAAATACATGCAAGAAAGGAGTCTAGCTAGCTACTCACTAATTACTATAGTAACACAAAGCATAAACAAAGATTTTTAACACTAATTTCTAAATTAACTATCCTAAAGACTAAATTGTAAATAACACAAAACTAAGAAATTATCCAATGAATAACTAATGGTGGTTGGTTGATTTTGACGTGGTACACTGATCCTCAAACAAGGAACTTAAATCACTTCAATTATTAAGTGGCTCCATTTTATCTCTTGATCTCAATTTTATCTACTTAAACAAATTAGGTTCAATTTATCTCTCAATCTCGCTGATTAATCCGGGACTAATGAACGGGTGAGCGATAAGATTACCTCTCGGTCTCACTTTATCTTGATATTCCCTTAGGGGTGTCACTGTCCAAGTTTTTAGTTATATTTGATTTAGTCCAATTTATTATAATTTAATTCTTTGTCCAAAAATCAGCTTACCCATATCTCCATCAACCAACCCCCTTGGTTTTAGTTACCCATTACCATATTAAAGCTAACAAACATGAAAGAAACAAATATGGAAGCCATTAACATAAACTTGAACAAAAAAGATGAAATCTTTTATTTTTAACTTGATAAACTTAAATGAAAAGCAACTAATACAAAGATAAAAAAAACAAGAACACTAAAGATGAGAGCTTTAATAGATGAAAAGAAAGAAAACTCAAATAACATTAACTCAAAGATTAAAGCGTGATTATAACTAAGTTTAAAGTTTTAACATGTAAATTAAACTAAGCTACAACAAAAACTAACTTAACTAACAACTATGAAACTAAATAAAACAAAAAAAACATAAACTAAAACCCTAAAACTATATAGAAGAAAACCACCCTACTCCTAAGCTAAAAGATGAAAGAAAACCCTAAAACTAGAGAGCTTTCTAACCTAAAACTATTGCCTCCTTACAGCCAAAAATGGATTTACATAGCTTATTACAACCCAATTTTTAGTGACCAAAATGCCCTTAGAGGTTGTATTTTGATTGGTCTTGGTGTTAGACAAAAACTACCCCCTACAATCATTTTTCTCCACATCAAACAGTGATATCGCGATACCCAAGCTTAGGTATCCTCATTCCACGAATTGTGTTGAGTGTGGACTCGAGCAACACAAATCAAATCATATAAACGAAAAAGTTTTAATTACTTTCAGTAAGAAAGTAATTTCTTTCTATAAACATCAGTAATGATCGTAATTTCCAGAAAATAGAATTTATTTTAAGTAAATAAATTTCCAGTACTTTCTGGCAGAATAAAGATAACTCAATAATATATGAAGTGTGTTTTTAGGTCAATCGATGCTCTTTATTTATAGAGGCAAAGAATCAAGGCTGAACAAGTCCTTAATAAAGATTATTATTTAAATACAAAACACACTCTCACTCTAACTAGAGTAGGATATGGAGGCACATCCTCTTTATTTCTATTAGGGTTGTCGCCCCTCATACTATATATGAGGGCAAATTGGGTCTCGTATGTATTGGGTCCAATTATATGTGCTTCTTGTACTTTTAACCCAACACTTTATAATTTAATCCAACATAATATTTATTTTCTATTTCCTAAAATAAATAGTATTTATCCAATTAATTAGATTAACTTCTCTATTAAATAATTTTCTTAACTCAATTCTAATTCTGTTAGAGTCATAACAACTTTATCGTAAATGAATCTATGAGGAAATATATTTAATTTTCTTATTCAATAGATTCATAATAACTATTTTATTTTATTTTATTTTATTTTCCAACTTCAATTATTTAATTACAATTAATTAAAGATTAATTAGAAAAACTTAAATTAATTCTCAATTTATTTTTGTACTTAGCAAGAAAATGTATTCATTGCAAATGTGATACATTTATCTTATTTCATCGTTTCTATTATTTTATATTCATTTGGTTCTACATGCAATTCATTTTTGATTTAAACGAGCTAGCGGAGGGATCGATTGGACATATATAATTAGGGCTCAAATAATTTATAATTAAGTTTTGGATTTTCACCTATTAATTAAAAATTTATTTAGTCACAAAGTCATTCCACAACAATATGGTGACTAAGCTCTCTCTTATGATATACCATTGCAAAAGCTACTTAATAAGTGCTCGTCTAATGATCTTATCATAAGTGTGTTACCCTCATAGGATATCATTAATCTCATTAGGATAAATTCATTCTCCCAATATAATCTTATTTTATCTCACGCTAACCATTACATCTTCATTTATGAAAAGTCAATCACTATCAAATAGTAATCAAGTCACTTATCACAATGACAAATGACTCATGACCATGTTTATTTTTCATCTATCA
Organism: Gossypium hirsutum; assembly: GCF_007990345.1. Lineage (NCBI taxonomy): Eukaryota > Viridiplantae > Streptophyta > Magnoliopsida > Malvales > Malvaceae > Gossypium > Gossypium hirsutum. Next base: position 17,276,226 of record NC_053439.1, on the reverse strand, counting down.
TGTAATACAGATGAGAGGATATCATTTACCCTTTAGTTGGGTTATGAATTCTACTATTGTGAAATGATGATACATGCTGCAGAAAGTCGTATAGCCAACGTACTAGCTTTCAGTTCCTTATCTATTTTAACTTAGGTTTTCACTTACATTGAAAGATACAAGTCACACATACATAGTCCATTATCCACTCAGGATTAAGGTATGCCACATTATGAATGTCACAAGTGAATAAACCCATAAATGGATCTAGGACCTATTCTACTTAGGTTTTGTCCGATGTATTGTTAGTCCAATTAGTCATATTTATGTCTCTATTTTCTGGGAGTCACTAACTGTGTTACTCAAAACAAAACATCTCCCTAATTAAACTTAATAGACAAAATATTAGTCTTTCAATCGGTTTGCTCGTTTTCGATTAGAATAAGGACATGTTTAGATTATTTATTAATACATGTTGTCTTTTCGTATTACGATCCAACCACATAATATCACTTAGTATTAGTTAAATGTTAGATAACCAATAAGTCAATATTTGCTTCCATTTTGCTTTCCATGCAAAACTCGTTGAGGACAATATACAAATAATATTTTTTTAATTGATGGATATTTTATTAAACCAATTTTTAAAAAATAAAAGTATACATTGACGAAAATACTACACTAAGGGCATTAGATCCCAACAATCTCTCATTTGCCCTAGTGAAGTAGATAAATCATATTTTGCACTCACATGTTTTCTACATGTTTCTCAAAACTCCTTGCTACCAGAGTCTTGGTAAATGGGTCCACAAGGTTGTGCTCTAATACGAAGTTGAATACATCCACTATTTTGTTTGTTGTTGTCTCCCTTATGATGTGTGTAACGCCTCAAAAATTTTGATATGACATGTGATATAATTCCATGCTCGAATACTGAGAAAATTATGAAAATTTTATGGAATGACTCAAATAAGAAAATGTTATGGAAGGAATTTGATATTGGAGATGAGAATATGTGAAAATAATTGGAAAAGTGAAAATGTGACGAAAAGGACTAAATTGTAAATTTTGAAAAGTATGAAGACTAATGTGCAAAATTATCCAAAAATGGAAAATATTAATTATTATGGATTGTTTGACATAATATATATTAGAAGGTGATTTCTTTGTGATGAAAATCACTTTTGGGACTAAATTGAAAATTTTAAATAGTATAATGACTAAACTTTAATTTTCCCATTTTTATTAGGAAAAGAGCTAAAGTGTAATTTTCATTACTCATAGAGTTATAATAAATATAGGGGATGATTATGAACTTGATTTGGTCTAAATATCAATTTTTGAGAAGAAATCGCTAAAAAGGGTAAAATGAGGGCAAAATGATAGTTTGTAACACCCTAAACCCGGCCTAGACGTTACGGTTGGATCTGGCGTGTCACATTGGAGTGTCTTTCGGAAGATTGGTCTCGTTGATAAAAATTTGTTTCTAAGTTTAAAAATTAACTCCTTTATTATTAATTAAAAAAACGTTTGTCTTGTTATCAAGTTAGTCTAAATCGCGAAAGCTTTTTGAATTCTATTGTTTAAAAACCTGTGTCTTTGAAAACAATAATTATTTTAAAACTCATATTTTCCTAACTAGCAGTTAAAATTGGTAAGCAAATGCCCAATTAAAAATTTAAACAAACTTAAAGGCCTTATTACAAAAACAAAACCCAACATTTAAATTAAATTAAATTAAAAGCAAGTGTAAACAACAGCAGATGTGTGGCCACCTCCAAGTCCCTCGCAGTACCGAATCGCCTAAGGCTAAGGATTACCTGTACAGTTAAAAGAGAGGGTGAGTTTACGAAACTCAATGTGCAATCCCCTACCAAACAGTCAGCCTACAACATGTAGTAACAGTCTGGGCTGAGCCCTATGCAGTGATAGTACAGTGTGGGCCTTAGCCCGATACAGTAACAGTGTGGGCCTTAGCCCAATACAGTAACAGTGTGGTAATGCAACCCATTCCAATCCAGCCAATACACTATTCCATACCACCATCACACCATGTGGGGATAAAATCGACCCACCCAGCCAACACACCAATATTGCAGCAAAGCTGCCAGTAAAAGTATCGCAGTGAAGCTGCCAGTAATAGTATATGTGGCAAAGCCACCAGTACAGTATACTTCCCCCATATCCATATCCCAACCCCATGCAGTATGTCATGACAAAATTCATACGTGAATGCAGAGCATCATATAAATCATAAACATATATATCATAGAGCAAATCGGTCGTACATACATAAAGCCATACAGACATTTTGACTTCTAGGGGTATAACAGTCATTTTACCCTATGAGGGTATTTTGGTTATTTTATCCTTTAGGGGATTTCGGTCATTTTATCTTTTGAGGTATTTCGATCATTTTGCCCTTTGGGATTATTTCGGTTATTTTACCCTTCGAAGGTATTTCGGTCATTTTATTGACCCCACGAAAGGTCCGTAGTCGCCTCGAGCAACTTAGGTAACTTAAATGGGCAAAACAGTGTAAATGGGTTTGAGGCCTATTACTCGAGCCAAGTGGGCCCACACGTTCATGCAGCCCGCTCAACCCAGAATCCACCACGGCTATGGGAACTTTATAGCCCAGTATAATATTCGCCACAGTTCGTGGATTTCGTTCGTGTGGGGCCCACGAGCCCATTGGGCCCACACGGCCCATTTTGGCCCAACGTGGCCCATTACGGCCTAATCCCATGAAAATGCTCATGGAGGCCTCTACAGTCCAACACCATGCTTCGTAGGCTCGGTTTACCACACGAGCGTTCGCACGCTCATATGGCCTCAAATGCCGTCTTTTTCGACTTTTAGGGCTTTTGCAGATTTGCAGTTGAGGGGGTGTGATCACACACCTGTTTACAAGAAGAGCGCAAGTCTCCACGCACACCAACCTAGATTTAATCAAGACACAAGTCAGTCCTTTAAAGCAGGACACCTTCTTAATGACACTTAAACCACACACCATCCTTACCTTGATTGATAGATGGTGACTTAACTCCTCTAAGACCCCCAACCAAAAATGGTCACCCACATATCGATTACCCGCACCACAACACAAATCTTCATAAACTAAATTAGGCCATAATAGTGGCCAAAAGGGGTATTCGGCTTAAAGAAAAAGAATGGAAAAGAACCGATTAAAACAAAAAGTGAGGAGTATCATAACTTTACCGATAATCTGTAATACTTGCAGCACTGAAACAGTAAAAGTAGCGAAAAGAAGATCAGTGCAGAGAGTGATCTAATAAAGGGATGACAATCGGCTAAACCTAAAGGGATATAGTTCTCAGTCAAAAGGAAAAGAAAATAATAAAATGTAAAAATCAAAATAGAAAGAAAGAGAAGAACATTCAATCAAAGAAAAAGAGGAGGAGGGGAAAGAGATTCGGCCAAGAGAGAGATGGAAAAGGAAAAGAGAAAGGAGGATTCAGCAGCAAAATGAGAGGGGAGAAGGGAGGAATATTCGGCAAGTAGAGAGAAAAGGGAAAGAGAAAATGAAATAGAAAAGTGAACAAACCTGAGAAGAAACTTGCCAAAATTCAACACCAAAAACCGATAGCTGCAAAACGAAACTGAACAAAACCAAGACAAGCAGAAAAAACAACACAAAACACCGATTACCCAAAATGCCTAAGACCAAATTCTGCACAACCTAACCCCAGCCAAATTTCCCAAGCTAAAAACTCCCCAAACAACACGACTCTTCTCTCAACCCACTCCTAAATTTTCTCCTCAAATCCCTTCCCTTATCTCTCCTTGAATCTCTCCCCCCCACTACTCCTCAACTCCCCCAACAACTCTATTCAAAATCCCCACAACTGTGTTTCAGTCCAACACCACTACCTACACAGCTCAAGCAGCAAAATAATTACTCCCTTGCACAACCCAGGACTTGAACCTTAAACCTCAAGAATACTTCACACGCCACCTACCACTGGACCAATAGGCTCTTTGTATCATAAAACAAGTACTAATATTTATAATGCCTATATACTAGCATCCAGATTCATTTAAGGGAAAAACTAAAAATTCTGCAAAAGCCAAGACTTAAACCTAGGCTTCTCAAACACTCCCATACATACCCAAATCACTTAGCCATTAAAGCAAACAAGCAATTTTTATCAAATCATGCAAAAATTAAAGACTTAGATTTTTGGGGCGTTACATAGTTTTACTGCAAAAGGATAATTTGGTCAATTCTTGAGACTTTTGTGATAGAAAAAATATTTAAATACGATTTTTGATATCTAGAATTGTTATAAAGAAATCGTTGAAACCTCTTAATAAGGAAATAAGCTTCAAATTGATATAAATTGGACTTAAAAAGTGAGCATGGGCCTTAGGCTCATTTGTGGATATTTTAAATGGTTGAACACCCATCAACCATTCATTTTTTTCTCCCACTACCACTCGGCCATAGAAGTGTGGAGAAATTTCTCCATTTCTCTCTATTTTCTTCATTTTCTTTCAAACTCTACACACTTTTCTTCGAACTTTTCACCAATTTTCATTGTTTCCTTGTAAAATCTACTTACCAAAACCTTTGTTGAGTTATCCATCTATCATCTCCATCATCATGAAGCAGGGGTTTAAAATCTAGTGATAAAAATTGTAAGAGCGAGGAAAGACATGAACAAGGTAAGAAATTATGGGTTCTCATCACACACACATATATAGAAGTGAGCGTTCAATCGAATCGAACGAAAAATTTCGAGTTAATCGAGTTGACGAATCATATTTTATCATCCTAACTCGATTTAAAATTTTCTTGAATCGAGTTGAGTGAGATGGAATTTGAATCGAATCGAATCAAATCAAATATATTTATTTGAGTTAAATTTAAAAAGTATTTTAGGTCCTTATAATCATTGTCACCCACCATAATCAAATTTGTTATTAACTTTAATCCCCTTATAATTATTTATTAATCTTTTATATACGGGTTAACTTCTTTGCTTGCTTAGTTGCTTCAATTATCTTCTTATTCTTGTCACAATGTATTTTGAAATTAAAATATATATTAAATGTAAAAAATGTGATTTTTTAATAAAATTTATTTTAAATATAAAATGTGAAATTGGTACCAACATAAAATTTTAACACGAATATTTTATGGCATCATCAATAATTTAATTTTAGCAAAAATTTATAAAGATTCAATATGATAAAATAATTTAATAATATAAATAGTTCAAAATGTGAAATTTAATTTAATAATATAAATAGTATATATAAATAATATTATTATTATTTAGGTTTAGGATTTTTTTTGGATGATTTTAATTTTTTATTTGGGGGTAAATTGTGAGAAGTAAAAGTTTAGGGGAAAACTAAAAAGTTTTGGAAGTTGAAAGAGTAACATTTTGGGTAGGGAAATAAATGGGAGTAAAATTTTGGGAGGGAAATATTAAAAAAAGAAAAAGGAAATGGGTTTGGGGTAGAAGAGGTGGGATGGGAGGAGAGCAAAAGTTATGGGGAAAATGTGGGAGGGAGTAAAAGTTTTGAGAGGAAAGTGAAGAAGTTTAGGAGTTTAGGGTTTTAATGTAAATTATTATAGTTTGATATTCAAATTATTTGAGTTATTCGAATTCGAAAACCAAACTCGATTCGAACTCGAAATTCAAAAAAAAATCGAGTTGACTCAAATAACTCGATTCGTTTAACTCAAAATTTGAAATTTTTTTCGATTTTTTTTAGTCGAATCGAGTTTTGCTCACCCCTGCACATATGTATAATTTTACCTTTTTATCAACTTATGAGGTTGGCAAGCCAAAGTAATGGCTATCTAATGTTTATGTTCTTAATGAAAAAAAATTTATTCACAACTGATAAAAAAGAAGCAAAGAAATTTAGCAATGAGAAGAGAGAGTTAATGGATGGAGTTAGAAAAGAAGTTCCTCTATCATTTTTGGTGATTTTGTATGGTAAGATATTTGAAAAATCCCTAAAAATATTTATCTTAAATTGATATTTTTAATTGATTTATTGTTATTAAATTGAATAAGTTATAATATATTAAGGTTGAATATGTATGTAATATGGTTTTGGACTTGTATGAAAAAGTTTGACTATATTGGAATTCAACAAGAATTGATTTAATGGCCTTATAATAAATATATTGTTGAATATGAATATTTATAAGTTGTTAAAACGTGTTTTCAGACCTATTTGTAAAAGTTTTTTATATCAAAAATTGCTAAATTTGTTAATCATATGAGAACTACGTGGTAATTTGATTTTCGGATGAAGTCTCCTTATGGAGAAGTATAGGAAATTTTTCAAGATTATAATGTTGTGACTTTACTGCTATTACTGAAATAATTGTTTTTTATGATCTAGCGGCTAGTGCCACATATTTTGTTTTTCAATTGTGACTTGATCTGGTTAATGAGACAATGAGATTCTGATAATACTGTAAAAAGGCCTTAGTAGCTTAGTTAAATAGTTAGCATATGATTGGCATGCCAATAGGGGACTTATGTTACTAGTACTATAGTATTTCTGTTATTAGTACTTCAGTACATTTGGTACTAGCACTTTGGTGCGATTTTGATATGGTCTTCGGATACCCACGCCTCAGTGTTTCTGTTATTGTGGCTTTAGCCAACTAGTCTCTAGTATCCCCTCTTTATTTACCTAGGCTTACTATGGGCTGAACTCAAACCGTTCCGATCATTGTATAAATGACTTCTTGAACTTGAAAAATACTATCATTTACACATTACCTTTTGGAAACTAAATGGTTTTTCTGATTTTTGAATTGTTGAATAGATGTTATGAGCATTGTTTTTTTTCAAATGTTTTACAAGCTATTGTACAAAGTTCAAACCACAATTATAAAGGTAAGTATATAAGATATTTTTGTATTATCTTACTAAGCTTTATGATTAACACAACATTATATTTGTGGGTAAGTTTTCCAGATTTGAAGCTCTGAGTGTCACACCCTGATTATGCAAACCGGATCGATTTGAGAGACTACGCCAGTAGAGACCTCCTAAGTTGCAAAACTTAGAACGGGTGAGGGTGATAACTTAGTGGTGGAGAGCTACGAAGAACTTTGCCAATTTTGCGAAGTACCAGTCCTAGCGGTAGGAAGGCTATAGAAGGGCAAAGACCTTATTAGGCAGACTCTCCCACTAATAAGATCGCCACCCATGTTTGAGTATCGGTGGCTTGTACGATATGTTTAAGTCACTTGGAATCCTAGTGGAGACAACATGCCAATAATTAGGACACTTGTAGAGCATCGTAGGATGAGATTAATCAGTAAAAGCGTGCAAGAACAAGTAATTATTAGAGATAATCCTGAGTGGGATTTGGACGTGAGTTAGCTATAAATAGGATAACATGGTAATGTAGAGAAGATTTCTGATTCATCTTCTCCACCAAACTTTGTTATCATCAAAGAAACTAGGAGAGTTCTTCGTTGCTAGCAAGGGTATTAACTGTAAAAGTTAGAAGATCTTCAGTGCTAGTTGTCTGCTGGTAAATTCTTAAACCTTCCTTTAAGTTTTACTAGATAGATAGCGAGGTTAACTTAAGAAGAAGATTGGTAAGATTTCCTTAACTATTGGGTAGAAAAGAAACTCCTAACCAGAAATTATTTGCATGTGTATAGATTTTTGTTGTATCTTGAGTTTTTTTTTTATTTTCGATGATTAAAAAAGTTGTTTCATTGTTTAGATAAAGAAACGGGAGAAGGTCCCAGTGTTAAAGGAAAAGAACCGGTAGAGTAGATAAAGCTCTAAGTAGAGTATTCTGGTGAGTTCCTCTGTACTTTATGTCTGGTATCTGTGTTAAATTATTTACTTCTAAACTCTGTACAGCCAAGTGAGTGGCTTAGTCATTTGTTTCTAATGTTCATGTCTAAAAGGTCTCATTCAAAAAGTTAATGCATGCATGGCTAATTATGACTAAACAGGCCTAGAAAACCTGGTATATATATACAATATGAGTACTCATTCCTTGGTGCACAAGCTTCATATCCAGATGGGTGTAAGGAGGTAACGGAGGGATATTGTATATAATGATAAAGAAGATATAGGATAATACAATTTGCCTCCGATATGACACTTGTTGCAAATCGTGATTGGTGAAAACCCGAGCTTGCGAGAGAACACTTAGATGTCCACAGAAGGGTAGGAGTTATGAGGATATGGAGGTGATGTGGTTGCATAGCTCAAATGAGCAGATTTGAAGATACATGAAATATTTTGTTCTTTAGGAACTAAGGATCAGAAGCTAGCACAAGGAAGAGAGTACGTAGAAAAAAGGGTGCATGTGATATTACATGTTGCATTAGCTCATGAGCAGTAACCCTATCCATTATAATGGGTAAACCACACAAGTGGGGTATTCACGGAGTAGATGTGCCCATGATTGTCTTATATGAGTGTAGAACACAACCTTGTTCGCCAATCGGCTGAGTTGAATTGCGGTATCATCCGCCAGTTGCTTTAATTTCAATTAGAAAAATAAGGCTCCGTTTGTTTGCAAGTAAAATATTTTCTAGAAAATAATTTACTTTTCTGGTGTTTGGATGAATCTGTGTAAAATATTTTCTGTAATTTGGCAGATTTCCTACAAATATTTTCCGGAAAAGTTGTTTTTATATATATTAATAAATTTATATTTTAAATTGTTTTTACATATATTGCAATGATTTATTTAAATAAATAAAATTAAATATATAATAATACTCAATTATTAAGCTAGAATATTAACCGTCATAAATTGAAAACAATCAAAGTCTATCCACACTTTTTCAGATAAACGTCAAACACATACTTTAAGAAGAAAAAGAGAAGCCCCTATAACATAGGTTTTCCTTGTATACATAATGGAAGTTTATTAACTTAATATTGATGACCACAAAAATTTTATTGTTCATCAATTTAATTTAATAGAGAAATTATTTTTTCTCAGACAAATGTATAATTTGAAGACATTGAAACTAGGAGCTCAAGTCAAAGCTCAAAGCCTTGTATGAATATACAACCAGTGACAAGGAACCAATTAATATCCTAAGAAAGTTGTTCTATATTGGTACAGGCTTCAACTTCATGTCATGTTTATCTGTCATGTATCATGCTGCTTGTTTTGGATTAGTTTTGAATTTTTTCCATACATATATTTTCCCATATCCAAAACATATATTTCCTTTTAGTAGAGATAACTTTCACATAGAAAGATGAGTATAAACTCTTGTAAAAAATAACACCTCTTTAAAATAAGCAAAAAGGTTTCATTCTTTTTTCCAAAACAAGTTATGTGAGTGGCAAAAAATTACCAATTTAAATTAGCTTATTGCTAACCGATATGCTAAACATGGTGAAAAGATAATACTCCTACCAAACATAGTATAAGAACACATGAAAAGCTAAGAATAAATTATTTAACACATCAGATAAGCAGTCTACATGTTTTGCATCCTTTATACTAGATCAAGCTAGGAGAACATTAAATCAACTGGTAGTTTATAGACTTGTTGTGCCTGTTCTTCTACAGGCACATTATCATTATTATTTTTTATAAAGAAGAAAATGTTGCACTAAAAGGTAAAAGGCACCATAGGGATGCCAACCCATTACAAGACTGCAGTGAAAGGTACATCAGTTATTGCTTAAACAAAAGAACCAAATTCAAAGTTAAATAAGCCATGGTAGTATGTTTTACATATAACAATCAATTTCATTGTCAACACTCTACACAAAAAAACAAAGCAGAAAGTATCTCATCAGTTGAAGCACCAAACTTTATAGAATTTCTAAAAAATAAGAACAGAAGCCAATTCTTTGAAAGAGTAAAATGGTATACCATCATATGCATCCCGAACCATTTGATAGCTGACATATCCAGAAAAAAGAGTGAGCTGCCATAATAATTAGCAGCATGTCAAGTTGTACACAAACTGATCTTTGTAGCATATAAAGAATTCCTAAGCAGCTTTTCACAGAATAAATCCATATTAATTTTGAAAACTCAAGCGTCAGTCCATGAAATCCTACTATGTCATAACAAAAGGATAACTGTATAACCTAGAAGAATGCAATGCAAAGCTTCAAATAAAGAAGTGACTTTGGTCCTTATATATGCTACAGAAATAGCAAAATCCAACTTCTTATTAGCTTAGTGCTTTTATCACAGGTTGTGAGAGGAATGCAGTAATACTAGCCAAGTTCAAACCCCATTTACCACATCTAAACTTACTTTAAGGCAAACAAAGAGCAGTAGTTTACTTCATTGGAAGTTTCATTATAAATCAATTAAATTGAAGAAAATTAATATATTATGTGCATTAGTGCAATACACTATCATAAACACACAGATGAGTGAATTTATAAAGGAAAAGAAACCATTTACCACTGCATCAAAAGTGGAGTCAAAATCATCTATGGCGAAACAGATGTCTGGATAGGCAGCTGTTGTCTCTACTTCCTAGATCCAAATTAGTAAGAATGTCATGAAATTGAAGAAAAGCTCAATATCACCAAGATTGCTAAAATGATAAGCTTGCCTGTTTTGAGTCCAAATGAAAATTTACTCGACTGGGAGATGCATAAACAGTCTTCACAATCTGCAGGACAGCAGTACTAAAGGATTAGATTGTGCAGAATGCAAACGTTGCATGAAAATTTTGAAATCTTTGCAAGAGACAGTATTTGATTTATCCTAAGAATAATTCAATTTCCTGGATTCAAATCGCAAAAAGTTTTAGCAATCTATGGCTTATAACAAAGATGAACTCAACAATTGGCACAGCATGTAGAATCAAACACTTCTCAGAAAAAAATTAGTCAGATTTCCTCCAAGATGACAGATTTTACTTCAAAAGTTAAAAAGAGCTTTATGCCATACCTTAAGCCAAGACCCAGCGAAAAATTCATGATAGATTTGCCTGAGAAAGAGAGGAAACAAAACAGAATATGCTGAGAAGAGAATTGGCTCAACTGGATATCAAATTGAAGCACTTAGAACTCAGCACAATGACTGGAGGGCAACTCAAAATGAATAAAGCTTTCTCCCACTTGAAGGATTGCTCTTGCCTACTCTGGCTCTAGACCTTTACCTAATATGCGACGGACTTTTACCTGGAAGAGAAGATGAAGAATGGAAGAAGGAAAAGGAATGAAGAACAGAAGAAGGAGAAGGAGCCTTACCTGGATGAAGGAGGAACCGGAAAATGTCTTACAAAAATGAAAAATATTTACCCGTGCCTTGAAAAATATTTTCCAAATGTAAAATGTTTTCCTAAAACCCATTCATTTTACTCGTGTCTTGAAAAATATTTTCCAAATGTAAATTGTTTTCAGTTAAACAAACATGGAAAATTAGGAAAACATTTTTCGAAAAATATTTTCCTGCAAACAAACGGACCTTATATATAGAAATTACATATATTATTCATTATTATGTAATAATCATTCTTGATTTTAATTATTGATGAATACAGATAAATGAATAAAATATATTTTAATAAAATGAAAGTAATAAAGACGTGAAGAACTATTATATAATTAGGTTATGGCATATTTATAATGTGAGTGAAAATTTATTAAGAAATATATTTGTTGAAACAAGTTACCAACAAGAAGATATTAGTTCAAAATCAAATAATGAAAATGAGTTGAATAGAAATAACTGACCTGTAACGGCACTAACACCTAGCCAGTCCGTATTACCATACATGATATGGTATAAACCGTCACGCAACACCACAAAACAAGGGACAACCCATTATATAAACCTAGGTGCATGAGGGAGCAAGGATCCTTCTCCTTGCCCATCATCTCTATCATTATTACCTTCTTCTCCTCCCTTCTCTTTCTTTCTCCTCTAGACAACATCTTCTCCCACTCTCCTACCACTAGCTCTCTACCTCACCTAGGTGAACCAATATCTTCTTGTTGGTAACCTGTTTCAACAAATATACTTCTTAATAAATTTTCACTCACATTATAAACTTGCTATAATCTAATTATACGATAGTTATTAACGACTTATTACTTTCATTTTATTAAAATATATTTTATTCACTTATTTGTGATCATGAAATGTTGAATGATAATTAACATTAAGAATGATTATCACATAATAATGAATAATATATGTAATTTCTATATATTATTTTTCTAATGGAAATCAAATCATGAAAATGAGTTTACGAGACCTCTAGAGAGAAAAAAATTAGAATATTGTCTATCAAATTATATTTATTTTATAATTTAAGTGTTATAGTAATAATTTTTTAATAAGTTTACGAGACTTCAAAATGAGTTTTAAATGTGTAATTTCCACATAAATATGTTATTTCTGAATTACTAGTATAGATTTATGTAAATGAGGATCGAGAGGTAAAGGATTTAATACCTTTTAAGTTTGAATTTTATAAATAACAAAAATAACATTTAAAATTTTTTATTCTTTTTTATGGATTCAACTTTTGATACAATTGGACTCATTGTTATTATAAGACTCAATACCAAGATTTCAAACGAATATATATTACTAGATTATGGCTTGTCCATGACATGGGTAAAAAAATTATGCACCAAATGTATAAAAAAATTATTTATAAACCAAATATGGCTTTGATTGAAGTGGTAAAGTTGAGATAATGAGCATTAAGTTATGTTAAGTTTTCTTTTTATTCATTTTATGATATGTTAAGTTTAAATCCTATGAGTCTACCTTTGTGGCACGTTCTTCGTCTGCCTTTGTGGCACGTTTCTTTTGGTTTTCTGTTGTATTTGTGATCTGATTGGATCTCTGAATGGGAAGTGGTGGCAGTGATCATTCGTCAATAAAGCAAGTTTTGGCGGATCTGTTGTTGGATGGAGGAGAGGATAAGGGTTGGTGTGTGGTAGTAGGCAGGGAGGGGAATATGGCTGAAGATGAGTTCTGTATGGTGGGCAGTTTTCTAACTACTAGTGTCATTCAATTTCAAGCGATGAATTCCACTCTTACAAATCTTTGGCACCCACATGGAGGAATGACGATATTTTACTTAAGTGAGAAATAGTTTCTATTTAAGTTTTATTATGAGATCGATTTTGAAAGATTCATTGAGGGGAGTCCTTAGACTTTTAATAGGCATCTATTGGTGTTTCATAAACTAAGTGCGGGGGATGATCCGATGATGGTTCTCCTGGTTCATGTGGATTTCTGGGTTCTGATCCATGATTTGCCCTCTAGTTTAATTTTGGAGGTTATAGGTAGATAGTTTGGGAACTTTATTAGGTTTTTTTTAGAATATGATATGAAATTGATGGGAAACGATTTTTGGGACTATATGAGGATTAGGTTTTGTATTGACATTAGGGAACCTTTGAAAAGACGTAAGAAGATTATTTTATCCTCCCATAGTAGTGTTTATGCTCACTTTCACTATGAAAGATTATTTGTTTTCTATTTTCTATGTAGGCTATTGGGCCATTTGGAAAGTTTTTCCCGGTTCGTATAGTTCATGAACGAAGGGAGTTGCCACTGGAGTGGGATTTATCCATTAAGGCAACATGATGGCAAGCAATGATTGGAAAGAACTGTTGGCTTAGAGAGGAAGGTGAAGTTTCCAAATAGATGCAGTACAATGGCTTTCTAATAACGGTTCGAGTGGGGGTCAAGATGATATTTAGAGCGTCTTTCAAAATAGTGCCCTAATGAATAATGTGGGTATTACTTTGGGATTGAATCTTGGGGGCTGAAAGCTATACCATCCTGTGGGAAAGGAGAACACCAATCCGAATGTGAGCTTGACTAAAGAGGATTCTCTCTTAGTAATTCAAAAAGGGAACAAGAGGTCCCGTAATTTTATGGTCAATCATGTTTCTGACAGTATGGATTCAGATAGTACTATTGCTGAACGTTCTATTGTTCACTCTTTTGGAATATTGGCTGGCTCCGTGGGACAAAAACCAGGAGCCATGAAGATTTTAAGTTGGAATGTCCGAGGGCTATGGAACCCTCAAGCAGTGCATCACCTTCGACATATGTTGAAGGATTTATGCCCTAGTGTGGTTTTTCTCATAGAGGCAAAGCTACCACAATATCGAATGGATAAGGTGCGTAGAACTCTTGGTTTTCAGTGTGGGATTGAGGTAAGTAGTAAAGGCTCAAACGGTGGTTTGGCTCTTTGTTGGAAGGAGGATTGCACGGTTCAATTACGGAGTTATTCTTCAAATTATATTGATGTTTTGATGGTGGAAGATGCTACTGGTCATCACTGGCGGTTCACCGATTTCTATGGGTCACCGGTTGAGAGTCGTCATTTTCAATCTTGGGAGCTTCTGCATTAATTATCTGTTGTGGATGATTATCTTTAGGTTATCTTGGGAGATTTTAACGAGATTGCTTTTTTTCCCACTAGAAATAAGGTAGTCGATTACAGTCTGAGCGGAATATGACTGATTTTAGATCAGCGTTTGATGATGTTGATTTAGTTGATTTGGGATATGTTGGACAATGGTATACGTGGGAGAGATGGAAGCTTTCGGCAAATAATGTCTGCGAACGTATTGGCAGAGGGGTTGCGCATTTGGCTTGGAAGGAGTTATTCCCAAATTATAGGCTTACGCATTGTGTTCACTCTATTTCTGATCATTGTCCTTTACTTTTGGAAACGGAGGTCTCTGTAGTATGTCAGGGTCAAAGGAGAAAGTGTTTTCAGTTTGAAGCTTCTTGGTTGTTGGAATATTCATGTGAGGCAAAAATTAAACGTATTTGGGAGAGTTCAGTGGTGTTGTTCTTGATTGTATTTATTGGTTGGGGGAGGGTTTATTGTCTTGGGCCAAACGGATTCGAATTTAATCGAACATTGATGTGAAACGGTTACAAGACCGATTGAGTGTCTTGGTTGGGAAAATGCTTGATGATGATGTGTTGGAGGACATGGTTCTTGCCAAATGAACATTAACTTAGAAATTGATAAAAAAAATAGAGGTATTAGGAGCAGCAATCCCAGGCTGATTGGTTACGGTCAGGTGATCGCAATACAACGTTTTTCCATAAGTTTGCTTCCTATTGATGACATGTTAAGGCGGTGGATTAGATTGAGGATGCTAATGGATGAGTGGTTAGCAGGGCTGCAGAATTTGAAAAAGTGGCTTGCCATTACTTCAGGGATCTATTTACTATTAGAGGTAGAGGAAATACGGATCGATTGTTATCGAGTATTCCAAATTGTATTTCTGTGGATATGAATAGTTATCTATGTTCTACTTTTACAGAGGAAGAGGTTCTTCTCGCTGTTCAAAGTATGGTATGCCTACTTTATTCTATCAATATTTTTGGCATATTATGAGGAATGATGTTAATGCTTATTGTTTACGTGTGCTTAATGATGGTGCCTATTTTGATGATATTAATTGTAACACCCAATTTTAGCCCGGGCTCACATATGGAAACATAATTTTTGAGGATATGCAATCTTAGATATGATATGCAATCTTAGATATGATATGTGCAATCTTGGATATGATATGCAATCTTAGAAGATATGATTTTGTAATCTTAGAGATTTAATTTGTAGATACCCTTTAATCTTAGCCGTTCATGTAATTGATCTGTACCGTTGGATTTGGGGAGACTCAACTATAAATAGAGGCCTCTCACTTCATTGTAAAGGAGGAGGGAAAATCAAAAACAAAGAAAGCTATTATTTTTGCAACACAGAGAGTTCAAATAGAGGGAGATAAAAAAAATTTTAATACAGAAGGTTATTTTTTTTATTTGGTATTCTTCATTCGTAGTTTCGTTTTTTTATTTTTATTTACTTATTCCGCTTAAAAATAGGAAGAAAAGAAAGGAGGAAAGGGATTTTACCTTTTTTTCGGTGAAATCGTCGGATGGTTGCCATCTCCGTCGCGATCGGAGTGTTGGCATAGGCGAACGGCAG
Organism: Gossypium hirsutum; assembly: GCF_007990345.1. Classification (NCBI taxonomy): domain Eukaryota; kingdom Viridiplantae; phylum Streptophyta; class Magnoliopsida; order Malvales; family Malvaceae; genus Gossypium; species Gossypium hirsutum. Next base: position 17,260,301 of record NC_053439.1, on the reverse strand, counting down.
CGCAAAATGGGTTAAGAAGAAACCCTAGCAGAGAGCATTTGTTTTTTTTTTGTTTTTTTCCTTTCTACTGCGAATATTTTTTTTAAAAGGGAGAAAACTGATTTAAAACCTAAGGGCAAAACGACACCATTCGGTTTGGCGTGGGTCCGCGCGTCAACCCGACCCGCACGTTGGGTCCGCGCGTTTTCACCCTAAATGGGTAATTTGCGCGATTGCCCCTCGGTGTTTTCACATTTTTCAAAAATGCTGAAATACATATATATTTTTAACACATATTTTAATTTATATATATTTTTTATATTTTTCTTTATTTTCATAAATGCATTATATTTATATAAATTTTATAATTCAAAATTTCACATGTAAATCTTGTGCTTGTTTTTTCTTCCTCATAACTTCAATAAATATATTTTGTACCCTTTTTTCTCTTTATATTTTTTTGTTTATTTCCTTCTTTTGTTTATCAATTTATGTTTTCATTTATATTTTAAAAGCATGTTTTTTTTATTTCGCTCATTTATTTGATGCTTTGCATGTTATTAATTTATTTTTATTTATTTATTTATTTACTTGTTTATATTATTTCTATGCCATTGTAATATTTATTATTGCATTGTATATTTAATGTAGCATCACATCATTTTTTTTTACTCGATTTCAAACTTTTCAAAATTGAGATAATGCTTGTATTTAGGATTTTCAAGGAAATTGAGCCCTAACGTATTGGGTTCTGATTTTCTTCGTTAAATCTAACAATCGAGCATTTCTCTTTAATCAAAAAAATAAGAACTCATTATTGGGAATTCAACACGTTGTGTCCTAACGTATTGGATGTGACGCATTGATTTCTCGAAATGAAGATTTTTTCTAAAAAATAATAAAGGAAATATTCCGAGTTTGAGATTTTAGAGGAATTGTGCCCTAACGTATTGGGTCGCGATTTCTTAAATCTTGAATAAATGGATATTCTTTTAAATTTTTATTACATGAGTATTCTGGCCTAATTCATTTTTGAAGAAATTAGAATGTCGTGCCCTAACGCATTGGGTGTGGCATTTTCTTTCTCGAAATGATGAGGGTCTTAATACGAAACATTTTTAAGTTTTTGCTAAGGATTATATTTTTTCAAATTTTCGACATTAAGACATTAATTAATTAACTAAGTACCAATTTTTGGGCGTTATGAGGGTGCTAATCCTTCCTCATATGTAACCGACTCCCGGACCCATTTTTCTAAAATTCGTAGACCAAAGTCATTTTTAGGTGACCCAACCACACCTTAATAAAAGATTGGTGGCGACTCTCAATTTTCATTTTTTAAAGTCGACAACCTAAAATTTTTTGTTTTCAAAAAATGGTTTCGACAACTTGGCGACTCCACTGGGGACTTTTGAGAGTCGAGCCGCAAGTTAGTTTTTGTCTTATAGTCGAAAAATGAAACTTGTTTTAAAAAGCCTTTTGCATTCATTATTTGTTGTTTAATGTATTTAAGTACTGTTTGCACTGCACATTACATGGGTTGAATGATTTTACCCTTTAAGTGGGAGCGAGAAACTAGTCCTTCGTGAGGTTTTCACCTTCGTGCAGGGTAGTGGACCGTTTCCGGGATACATCCGTACCTACGTCTTCGTGAGATTTTCATCTCCGTGTAGCCATAGGGAAATGTATTCCCCTAAACTGAACTCGGTCCATATGAGCCTATAATGGGTGAGGATTGAAGAATCTGCTGGTTCGGGTACCTTTACTTTAGAACCGAACTGCATATAATGAGCCCTAGGAGCTTACCTTAGGTAGAACTGCACTAAAACCTGGTAGATATCCGAATAGATGTTTTACTATTTCTTGATTATTTTCTATGTTTATATATGTTACTGACCTTTTGTGTTTTATTTTGATTGCATGACATGGCATTTCATTACATCATGAAAAAGAGGTGTTGGTTCACGTTCAGTTGTTAAATAGAGAGCTTGTCATAAGAAAATGGGTTTCTTGATAAAGTGAATGACAATATGGTTGTCCGAATATGGTCCAAGAACACGTGATAAGAGAAGGATGATAATGGAGGACTACACGACTATGGCTCTGTTACCTAAGGATTCAAGATGACAAATATTATTTGAGAGCCGCTGAACTTTCTTAAAGAAAAGCCAACGAGCATCATGAGAATGAGTGAGCAACGAATTGTGGCCCGGATCAAGCAAAAAAATGAGATAGAAGAGACGTTCTTTTGAAAAGTTCGTGAGATTTATCTTAACGCTCGAATGAAGAAGAGGATCGAATGTCTTCGCCTATGAGGGCAAGGCCGTATAAATATTCATTTTATGTAAAGAGATTTGTTTTCTAATAAAGTTCTCTAAATGGAATTGAATCTGAATCAACGTCTCTTTATGCATTCATTTCATGCATTCGCATTACATGATATCATAGCATTAAAGTCCACTAAAAGATTCTAATTAATTTAAATCATTCCTCAGTTAATCTGGAAACCAACCAACCTACCAAACACCACTACGGTACTCGATCGAAAACTAAGGATATGGATCAAAGAATGGAAAGACTAGAACAATCCCAAAAGGAAATGCAGGAGCAGCTTCAAAAGCAAATGAATGAGCAGCAAAAGATGATAGACAAAATGATGGAATCTCAAGGGAGTATAATGGCTCAGTTAACTCAATGGTTGAACAAGGGAACTAATAAAGGAAAAGGCTCTGTGCTCAATGTTGAAGAAGAAGACAATGAGGGACCAGGCTTGACCCCTCAGCATGGGCAGACCCAAGTAGAGGTATATCCACACAAATCCTCTGTCACCATTAAACCTCAGTAGTTTCAGGTCGGTACTGTAACACCAATGAATTTTCAAGCTAGATCAGGCCCTAACCCCGAAGACGACCTTGTTAATCCTGATATCCCTGACTTCGACGAAACAGCTAAAAAGAGAAAATGAATGGTAAATTGCCAAAACAGCTCGAAGAAAAGTATAAATGGCTGGAGGAAAAACTTAGAGCGATGGAAAGTACTAAAGGCTACTATGGAATTGACGCTAAAGAATTGAGCTTGGTTTCGAATTTAGTACTTCCTTATAAATTCAAAATGCCTGAGTTTGAGAAATACAATGGAACTAGTAGCCCCGAAGCTCATGTTACCATGTTTTGTAGGTGGATGACTGGGTATGTTAATAATGACCAACTGCTGATACATTGTTTCCAGCATCCAAGTGGTACAACCAACTGAGTCGTACCAAGATTAATTCATGGAGAGATTTAGCACATGCATTCATAAAGCAGTACAATCATGTAACTGACATGGTACCTGATAGAATCACTCTACAGAACATGGAAAAGAAGCCCAGTGAAAGTTTTAGGTAGTACGCACAGAGGTGGAGAGAAGTTGCTGTCCAAGTCCAGCCATCTCTTCTAGAAAGAGAAATGACAATGTTATTCATAAATACATTGAAAGCTCCGTTCATCACACATATGTTAGGGAGTGCAACAAAAAGCTTTTCTGACATAATCATGAATGGTGAAATGATTGAAAGTGCCATAAGGAGCGGAAAGATTGATGCTGAAGGAAATAACAGAAGGTAAGCCTCAAAAGAAAAGGAAAATGAGGTGAACTGCGTGAATACGTACGGCAAATCGATTTCTAATCAACAGGGTTCATCAAGACAAAAATTAAGTGTGAAGCCAGGTACTGAAAAGCTCCAGTTCACGTCAATTCCAATGTCGTACAAGGAGTTGTATCAAAGCTTATTCAATGCGCATGTTGTTTCTTCTTTACATGTGAGGCCTCCACAGCCCCCGTATCCCAAATGGTATGATACAAGTGCACAATGTGATTATCATGCAGGAATTACGGGGCATTCTATAGAAAATTACATTATCTTTAAAAAACTTGTTGAAAGGCTTATCAGTATGGGCATTGTCAAATTTGGCGATTCATCCAGTGTAGAAAATCCGCTACCCAATCACATTTGACAATGGGGGTAAATGGGATGTATGAAGAAATGTTGAGAGGCGTTCACATCAATGCCATTTTTGAAGACAATTTACAAGGGTTCTTGAAGATATTCGCCCTTATCAACTTAGAAGTGTTCTAAGTAATTGAACTGCGGAAGAGATCTCTATAGTTTTTTAGAGCTTATTTAGAGTAATATTCAGAACAATTTTGTTGTTTTTTGCCTAAAAATGATAAAAATGCCTTTGCGAAATAGGCTCATGTCTGAACGTCATTATTCTAATAAAATACATCTTTGCATTCATTTTTTTGAGCCAATATATTTTATTCTTTTTAAATAATTATTCTATCATTTTGGATTTTCTTCCACATTCATAATTATATTGTACAAATAATCATTTTTAAATTTATACATTCTTTGTATATTCTTTTGTACTTACTATAGGTCCCTGGATATCAATGACATGAGTGACACTGTTACAGACTGAGAATCTCCTTGTAAGCGAGATATGTGTTTAGAGGGACCTCATAACTTTGAAGATGACATAGATTGTAGCCTATTTCCGAACTTGCTAAGGATGGTAGAACAAGTTGAGAAACGGATCTTACCCTACAAAAAAATCATTGGGATACCTGATTTCTCCTTATGTAGGGCATGAAAGTCATTTGGTCGATATCGCCAAAAGAGTCTGACGATCATCGATTCATCTTTAGGATCGTCAATAGGTGGAAGCTGCTTTATATGCCAATGTTACAAAGCCGACAGTTAGAAAATTCTTGAAGAATCATATGGAACGCCAAAAGGATCATATTTGACAGCATAATATCAAAAGATTGCAGTCTATTCACGATTAATGCCATATCGCAAAAAAAAAACTGTCGGGGCAATACCTTTCTCTTGGGCCCATTACGATTTTGCCTATTGAAGATAAGATTCTTTCTCTCTGAGTTTTTGACCTAATTCCGATTAAAGAGGAATGTTCAAAGTTATTCATCATGGTCAAATGTGCCAAAAGCAAATGATGTGAGCTCACAAAAAAGGGTCCGCCCTAGAGAATTCTTTGAGAGGGACCGGTATTGAAGAAGATCCTTCCCATACAAAAAGAACTTCATCCCAAGCTGGGAAGAACCATATGGGGAAGACCTTATTTGGAAAAACGTTGATTTTGATCAGAAGGGATAACAAGGACTTGCCTAATCCTAGGAGTTCAGATTCAAAAAAAAAGGGTCAAAATCAAAATAAAAATGAAAGTGATAAAAAAAGAAAAAGAAAAAGAAAAGAAAAGAAAAAGGAGAGGCCAAGGTGAAAACCCGCAAAGGGCGTCTTGAGACCAAAAGGGATTTGAGTTGAAAACCCGAAAAGGGCGGCTCAAATATTTGATCAGAATGGGGCATGAGGTGATCAGAGTAGTTCAAATTTTGATTAGATTGGGGCATATGATGATCTTGCTATACTTGAATTAACAAGAAAGGGTAGGCAACGTCTTGGAGCATCGACAAAGCACTGTAGATCTCCTAAACACATGTCAAACTCAGAATGGTCTTCAGAAAGTTTGTACAGTGAAGCTCAAGCTGCGATATCTGGGGCACCCAATTTATTTTGTTGTTTTTGGAATACTTCATTCTTTTCCAAAATACACATTTCCAACCAATTTCTTTGTTATCCTTCTTTACTATTTTTGATAATTTATTCCTTTCGAGCTATGGTCAGAACTAACTTTATTCTTATCTATTGTTATGACCTTTTTGCAAGCATGCTGCATTAGAATAATGATTAATGGACTAATAAAACTTTCACAAGGGAGGTTTTGCATATTACTCTAGAAGTTTCTAAATAATACAGGAACCTGAAACATGACTATTGTTTAGAAAGCACCAAGTTTAAAGGTTGGAAATCTGATAAGGAAGAGTCTAAATTAAGACTTTCTCTTTGGATTTTGTTGTCAAAAACATTGATTGAACAACATAACAAGATGTCAATTTGGTGACAAAGCTTAAATGAATAAACAAGTAATGATCACCAGACAATAGGAGGAGGTAATCTCAAAGAAGAGAGCCTTCATTTGCGCATGAGCCTTTGGTACGATACCCTGGCAATGGTGTAAGAGACCAGGAAAATTTAGATCCTGTATCCTTGAATTGTGATAGGAGAGGATTGAAGAAGCCATATACCCTTGGGTTACAGTGGGAGAACGATGGTATGAATTTTTGCGCCCTGATGGATTAAACTTTGAGGGCAACTTGGCTAAATGTTTCTTCAGAAAAGCCAGTCAAGCAAGAAGGCGTTGTAGCACGTCAGTCACAAAGCCTTAATAAACTTCGAGTAATGACAACCTAAATGGGATCATTCTCGGAAAATTAAAATTTTGCATTCATGTAAACACCATTCACACATGTCTAGTTAGGAGCATTTGATGCATTTTGATTATGCCATCCTAATCATTAGGCATAGTTAGATTCATTATACAGGTCATGTTCCCCAAAGAACAGATCAGTGAAAATAGCTGATCTTGCCTTCCTACACCGACAGCGAAGCAGATCGAAGACACCGGCCTTGCCTTCTTGGGTTGCAGTGGAGCAGGTTAAAAATAGCAGATCTTATCTCCCTAAGCAGTAGCGGAGCATATCGTAGATTGCGGATTTTACCTACATGTGGTTACAGTGGAGTACATCGAAGCCAGTAATTCTACTTCCCTGGACAACAGTGGAATAGATTGAAGATTTCAGATCTTATTTCCCTAAGCAGTAGTGGAGCAGATAGAAGATGGCGGATTTTACTTCCCTGTGGTTATAGTGGAGTACATTGAAGCCAGTAATTCTACTTCTCTGGACAACAGTGGAATAGATTGAAGATTTCAGATCTTATCCCCCTAAGCAGTAGTGGAGCAGATCGAAGATGGTGGATTTTACCTCCCTGTGGTTATAGTGGAGTACATTGAAGCCAGTAATTCTACTTCTCTAGGCAACAGTGGAATAGATTGAAGATTTCAGATCTTATCTCCCTAAGCAGTAGTGGAGCAGATCGAAGATGGCGGATTTTACCTCCCTGTGGTTACAGTGGAGTACATTGAAGCCGGTAATTCTACTTCCCTGGGCAACAGTGGAATAGATTGAAGATTTCAAATATTATCTCCCTAAACAGTAGTGGAGTAGATCGAAGATGGTGGATTTTACCTCCCTGTGGTTACAGTGGAGTACATTGAAGCCAATAATCCTATCTCCCTGGTCAGCAGTGGAATAGGTTGAAGATTGTAAGTCTAATCTCCCTGCAGTTGCAGTGGAATAGATTGAAGCACTAACTCCTATACTTCTGAAGATGCAGTAGGAAGGAATGAGGCTACTTGAAGAAGAAGAGATTCATGTTCCAGCAAGACCGGGCAAAATTGGGCATTTTTAAAGTCTTTGCTCCGTTCCTGTTACATAACAACGAGCAAAGAGGGGAAGCTGTAATACCCAATTTTAGCCCAGGCTCACATATGGAAACATAATTTTTGAGGATGTGCAATCTTAGATATGATATGCAATCTTAGTAATGATATATGCAATCTTAGATATGATATGCAATCTTAGATATGATATGTGCAATCTTGGATATGATATGCAATCTTAGAAGATATGATTTTGTAATCTTAGAGATTTAATTTGTAGATACCCTTTAATCTTAGTCGTTCATGTAATTGATCTGTACCGTTGGATTTGGGGAGACTCAACTATAAATAGAGGCCTCTCACTTCATTGTAAAGGAGGAGGGAAAAAAAAAAGAAAGCTATTATTTTTGCAACACAGAGAGTTCAAATAGAGGGAGATAAAAAAATTTTAATACAGAAGGTTATTTTTTTTATTTGGTATTCTTCATTCGTAGTTTCGTTTTTTTTATTTTTATTTACTTATTCCGCTTAAAAATACGAAGAAAAGAAAGGAGGAAAGGGATTTTACCTTTTTTTCAGCGAAATCGTCGGATGGTTGCCATCTCCGTCGCGATCGGAGTGTTGGCATAGGCGAACGGCAGCGCAAAATGGGTTAAGAAGAAACCCTAGCAGAGAGCATTTATTTTTTTTTGTTTTTTTTCCTTTCTACTGCGAATATTTTTTTAAAAGGGAGAAAACTGTTTTAAAACCTAAGGGCAAAACGACACCGTTCGGTTTGGCGTGGGTCCGCGCGTCAACCCGACCCGCACGTTGGGTCCGCGCGTTTTCACCCTAAATGGGTAATTTGCGCGATTGCCCCTCGATGTTTTCACATTTTTCAAAAATGCTCAAATACATATATATTTTTAACACATATTTTAATCTATATATATATATTTTATATTTTTCTTTATTTTCATAAATGCATTATATTTATATAAATTTTATAATTCAAAATTTCACATGTAAATCTTGTGCTTGTTTTTTCTTCCTCATAACTTCAATAAATATATTTTGTACCCTTTTTTCTCTTTATATTTTTTGTTTATTTCCTTCTTTTGTTTATCAATTTATGTTTTCATTTATATTTTAAAAGCATGTTTTTTTTTATTTTGCTCATTTATTTGATGCTTTGCATGTTATTGATTTATTTATTTATTTGTTTATTTATATTATTTTTATGCCATTGTAATATTTATTATTGCATTGTATATTTAATGTAGCATCACATCATTTTTTTACTCGATTTCAAACTTTTCAAAATTGAGATAATGCTTGTATTTAGGATTTTCAAGGAAATTGAACCCTAACGTATTGGGTTCTGATTTTCTTCGTTAAATCTAACAATCGAGCATTTCTCTTTAATCAAAAAAATAAGAACTCATTATTGGGAATTCAACACGTTGTGTCCTAACGTATTGGATGTGACGCATTGATTTCTCGAAATGAAGATTTTTTCTAAAAAATAATAAAGGAAATATTCTGAGTTTGGGATTTTAGAGCAATTGTGCCCTAACGTATTAGGCCGCGATTTCTTAAATCTTGAATAAATGGATATTCTTTTAAATTTTTATTACACGAGTATTCTGGCCTAATTCATTTTTGAAGAAATTAGAATGCCGTGCCCTAACGCATTGGGTGTGGCATTTTCTTTCTCTGAAATGATGAGGGTCTTAATACGTAACGTTTTTAAGTTTTTGCTAAGGATTATATTTTTTCAAATTTTCGACATTAAGACATTAATTAATTAACTAGGTACCAATTTTTGGGCGTTATGAGGGTGCTAATCCTTCCTCATATGTAACCAACTCCCGGACCCATTTTTCTAAAATTCGTAGACCAAAGTCCTTTTTAGGTAACACAATCACACCTTAATAAAAGATTGGTGGCGACTCCCAATTTTCATTTTTTAAAGTCGACAACCTAAAATTTTTTGTTTTCAAAAAATGGTTTCGACATTAATGATATAAATATAGTGCTTATTCCTAAGCAACAAAGTCTACAAAAGATGACCCATTTCGTCCTATCAGCCTTTACAATGTGTTATTTATGATTATATCGAAAATGATTGTTAGTAGATTGCAAAAGGTTATGACTCATTGTATTGATGAGGCACAAAGTGTTTTTTTACCTGGGAGGCTAATAACGGATAATACACTTGTGGCTTTTGAGTTGTTTCATTCCTTCAGGAAGAAGCGTAGAAGGCTTAAAGGTAGTTTTACTTTGAAGTTGGATATGAGCAAAGTTTATGATAGGGTAGAATGACACTTAATTCAAGAGGTTATGCTTAGAATGGGATTTGATACGAGTTGGGTTTGCTTGGTAATGCGGTGCGTTCGTTCGGTCAGGTACTTAGTAGTTGTGAATGGGAAAGCTATAGGGATTATTATGCCTACCCAGGGGTTGAGACAAGACAAGGTGATCCATTGATCCCATTTTTGTTTCTTTTCTATAGTGAGGGCCTTACTTCTCTATTAAAGCCAACATTTACTGATGTTTTTTTGAAGGGGTAAAGGTAAGTCGTTCAAAGCCTCGCGTATCTTATCTATTGTTTGTAGACGATAGCTTGGTTTTGGGGGTGACTTCGATTAAGGAGGCTAGAAATGTGGTGGAAATTTTGAAAGAATATGAGCAGTTTTCGTGCCAACAAGTCAATTTTGGCAGATCTCTTGTTTACTTTAGCTCGAATGTGAATCAAGGATTGCATCAAGTCACTGCGGATAAGTTGGGTACGCAGATTATAATGGATCTGGAGAGTTACTTAGGCTTACCATTGGTGGTGGCAGGTAATAGAAAGCGGGCATTTCGCGGTCTTAGGGATTGCTTTCTAGAGCGAATTTCACGGTAGTACAATCGATGTCTTTTGCAATGTGGTAAGGCCATTTTTATTAAGTCGATTCTTCAAGCCATTTCAAATTATATTATGTCATGTTTTTTACTTCCTAGTAGTTTTTGTAAAGATTTAAAAGCCCTAATGTGTCGTTATTGGTGGGGAAAATCTAGTTCGAGGAAAGGGATTCATTGGTGTTCTTGAGATAGGCTGTGTGATTTAAAAGAGGTGGGAGGTTTGGGTTCCGTAGTTTATCAAAGGTTAATATTCCGTTGTTTGCCAAATAGGGATGGCGCTTAATGAATAATCCTAATTCTTTAGTTACACGTGTGATTAAGGCTAAATACTACCGTACAGGAAGTTTTATGGAGTCAGAGTTAGGGAGTCAACCTTCTTTGATTTGGTGAAGCATCTGGGCTGCAAAGGGCCTTTTGTAGATGGGTTGTGGTTGGCATGTGGGAAATGGACGCTTAATAGTACTGTAGAAGGATACGTGGCTTCCTAGGAATCGACCTTGTAAGATTCAAACGGCTCGTGTTAGTGGGATTGATAGTCACAGACCTTATTGATGATAATCAATGGCAGTGGAATATGGAGTTAATCAGAACATCTTTTACTGACCATGAGGTGGAGCAAATATCAAGTATCCCCTTAGCCTCGTGTGCCTTGGATGATCAGTGGAAATGGTATCTGGAGTTTGGGGAGTATACTGTTCGTAGTGAGTATAGACTACTGCTACGGGGGTTCCCAATGACAGATGGTGATAGGTACAACAGTATAGGCCAAGATACACGACTCATTTACAGAAAGTTATGGGAAGCTAATGCCCATGACAAGATGAAAATTAATTGCTGGAGATCTATTAAGAATTACATGCCCACAAAATCTAATCTATTTCAATAGCAGATTGGGCCGGATAGGATGTGTTCGCGCTGTGGTATTGGCCCTAAAACAAATCTTCATGCGTGCAGAGACTGTCCTGAGGTATTGGAAGTCTGGCAACAGCTACGTATTACTTGGGCTCTTCTTGACGAGATGGTTGATGTTCCTATTGTTTGGATAGGACAGCTGTTTAGTAATGATGCGAAGCAAAGTCAGTTATCTATTATCGCACTTTGGGCCATTTGGAACTCTCGAAATAAAATTATTCATGAAGGAATCTACCAATCTAGTTAGAACTTACTTATCTTTGTGTTGAGTTATGTCAGAGAGCTGGATTCTTTGCCGCGGGAGTGTTGTTTTCCGGAGACTGTTGCCTTGGGGATTTGGAAGCCTCCGTTTAAACCGTGGGTTGAGGTTAACTTTGATGTTGGGTTCTATGGTCATCTACATGCTGCAAGCGCAGGAGTTGTTGTTATATATTTAGAGGGGTTGTTGCTTGGATCAGTCTGTTTCTGGAGTGAGTATGTACTGGATGTGGTGGTTGCGGAGGCTTTGGCTTGTGTGCATGCTATTCGGTTTGCCAAGGATCTAGGTCTTCGGTGAGTGGAGCTTGAAGGGGGCTCAGTAGTGGTCATTTCCAAGCTCATATCTGGCGTGATTGATAGATCAAACATTAGTGGGTATATTCGGGATGCTCGACAGTTGTTATTAGGCTTTAAGCATTTCAAATTTCAGCACATCAAGAGAGGGGGAAATAGAGTTGCACAGCTGTTGGCTCGAGAAGGGTTCCTTCGAAATCGGGATGAATGTTGGGTAGAGGAAGGGTCACCGTCGATTCAGGTAGAGGTTGATCAGGAAAAAAAAAGTGGACCTGTAAACTGCTGACTCAAGATGGATTATAGTAGTTGCGATGCCGATGTGGTCGTTTTTAGCAGTTATTGTTTTGGGTCGTACCTTGGATGATGATCGGAGGAGTTTTGCTGGTACTAACCTTTGCCGGACATGTGTGTGGAGTTCTTGTAGCTAAGAAGTCTTTTCTAAGTAAGCTATGTCTTTTTGTTTGCTTTTGCGTGATTTAGGGCTAGTTTGGATGGGCGGTGTGTTTACCTCCGGTGAGGTTAAAAACAGCGGTGGCGGTGAGATTAGTTACTGTAGCGGTGAGATTGGATACTGTAGCGGTGAGATTAGAAACAATGGTGGAGTGTGTGTTTGAATTCAAACGCAGCTGTAACGGTGATGTGAGAATAAAAAATGACTATTAAGGACATCAAATTAGAATTGATATATAATAGAAGTTTTTTAAATTATTTTACTTTTTTAAAATTATTAAAATATGTGAATTTATAAATTTATTTAATAAAATATTAAAATGTATCTTTCAATATTTTAATGAATTATATAATTAATTTAAATTATTTATTAGATAAAATGATAATTATTTTTAATTTTTTATAGTTAAATATTTTTTTATAACAATGGTGAATATTATTTTCACAAAGAGCAACATTATACTTGCATCAAATTTTAAAGTATCTAAACAGATGATTTTTAATAAAAAAAATATAGTAACATAAGACATAACAAGTTTCATTATTACTAGAAATTAGGTTATGATACAAAATATTTTTACAAATCTGGATTCATTAAACTTGTTGCAATGGTTTCCCTTAACATCGTGATTTCAAGGTCACTTTCTCTGTTAGAAGAACTCGATTCACCTCTGTCAAACTGGCTTGAAGAGACTGCCATGTCGGGTATATTCTCAAATTCTCGAAAATCCTCATCAATTGACCAAGCATGTCTTCGAATGTAATTATGCAAAACCATTGTTGCAATAACTATTAAAACTTGCTTATTGAATGAATAACTTGGAATATCTCTTAATATTGGCCATTTTTTTTCCACACTCCAAATGTTCGTTCAATCACAGAGCGTAACGAAGAATGGGCATGATTAAAGATTTCTTTTTTTCGAGATACTTGATGATTACCTCGACGAAAATCAGGTAAATGATATCGTTCCCCCTATATGGACCTAGAAAACCTGCCATTTGTGGATATCCTGAATCTACAAGATAATATTTTCCTACAAAAAAGTAAAACATAATATCAAGTTTAAAAATAAATTAAAAATTTTAATTTTTTTATGTAAAATGTAATTAAAAAATTAAAGTTCAACCTGGTAGAGGGTGTGGAAACTTCAACTCTTATTTTCTAAGTGCTTGCAAAAAAAATTCTACTATCATGTACTGTTCCTTCCCAACCAGGATATGCAAAAATAAAGCACATGTTGAAGTCACAAACTGCCATAATATTTTGAGTTGGTTTACCTTTTCGTCCGATATAAGGTATTTGACAAGAAGGCGAAATGCATGCTTTTATGTGTGTTCAACTCTTGTTTTCTAAGTGCTTGCAAAAAAATTCTACTATCATGTACTGTTCCTTCCCAACCAGGATATGCAAAAATAAAGCACATGTTGAAGTCACAAACTGCCATAATATTTTGAGTTGGTTCACCTTTCCGTCCGATATAAGGTATTTGACAAGAAGGCGAAATGCATGCTTTTATGTGTGTTCCATCTATGGCCCCAATACAATCCTTTAAAATAAATACAAGTAATGAGATAAAAGTTAGAAATAATTTATATTTTAAAAATATGAAGATTGTGTAAATTTTACCTTAAAGTGAGGCCAATATCTTGTATCATTTCGAATATGGTTCGGTACTTCCTCGAATTGACCTTTAGTGGGTTTAATCGTGTCTATTCCCATTCGAGCAAATATTTACAACATATCAGTAAAAATTCGACTAACAGTTTCCCCAGATCGTTGAAATCGCTCGGTTGCATTTGAATTTGATTCTCTATTTCCAAGAATGTACAATGATAATGCTAACTTCTCCATCGCCGATACTTTCCCATTCTTTAAGCCATAATTTGTTTGCAAATCATGCAACAAGCTATGAAATATATCTTTTGGCATCCTAAAACTATTCATGCAACGATCATCGTGCCCATTTAATACTTCGTCCACCCACATTAGACCTGTATAATTTGAATCCATACGCGGTTGCATAGTGAAATAAGTTTCATGGTGTACGAGTACACTGCTTAACACATATTCTTCCTCTTCATGATAGTTGTTGTTCTCAACTTGGGTAACAATTGTGGCTATTCTTCGTTGAGCTTCTTCACTTAATTCAGGGGTATCATAATTCATATCAAAACTTGAAAAAGTAATCAAATGAAAATAAATCCTTTAAAATCTCGTGACATTCTATACAACACAGAAACTTGATTAAAAGCATAGCATAAAAATACCAAACATAAAAAGTAGCATACATTAGTTTTACATATAAAAAAGTAGTATAGTTATATCACAATAATAATTCTAAGAAGCTTATGATGGAGGTGGTTGATGGTATGGTTGGAAGGGAAATGAAGATGTAGCTACCAAGGATGAAAATGATGCAATTGGATTTTGTTCATCATACTCATGTCGAAGCCACCAAACCCTATCAACTGGATCTAAGTTCAAAAACACTTCTCGTTTCACCGGTATTTGGAACATTTTGGTGGCAAAATAGTACAGTTCATCTTTTTTTGGAATTTCATCTCCCAAAGCACGCAAAGCATCCATTGCTTTTGAAATAGTATATTGAGAGTGAGGAAAAATAATTTCATTCACTAACTTCCTTGGACTAACCATACTCTCACACAATTTCTCAATCTGAGTAATTAATGTATTTCTTGATGATTTTCTACTTGAACTTGATTTTTTTCCTTTACCGTGTACAACCCCAAGTGTTTGCTTTCTTCGATTAGGGATTTCATGAGAAGGGTTTGATGGTACCTCATCAGGAGCAATACCTTCATTCTCGTTACTATGTTCATCTGAATCACCAAATCCCTCATTAGGTGCATCATCTCCCATAGGAACCACACTTGGAAGAACACCAGACGAAGCTGCCCATGCATTCTCTCCAGTGGCTACAATGCCACCAAACATTTGGCACATTAACTCATTCAAATTGGTTCAATTCCTTTCTTCTTAAATCCTTTCAAATCAGGATTTTCCTACATAATATGTTAAACGTTAAATGTTATACTAACAGCATGTTTGGTTTGGTGTAATGGATTAGCCATTACACCCCTATTCCGTGGGCCGCACTAATCCCCACTTAATCCCATGTTTGGTTTGATGTAGCCTATTACAGGCCTATTACAACACGGATGTATTCCTCATTTTCTCTGCTTCAACAACGATTAGCCATTCCGTTCCAAAAGTAAGGATTAGCTAATCGTTTCTGTTTTACCCTCACCAGCCAAAATCTGCTACTCCACCCCACCCTCTCCCTCTCAACATCAACAGCAGTACACAACCCACCAAACTCCAAGGCAAAAGTCTTCGAAGACCTATCATCTCTTTTATTCTATTACCGATTGGATCCAAACAAAGGATTTTTTTGCCCTTTTAATGGATCATTGGTATTTTATAGGATTTTTGCTTCTTATTTTGCTTCATCTCTGTTTGGTTTCAGCTGAGATCAATGGATCGGTGCTTGAAATGAAGAGAGGAACTTCTTCGGTTCCATTTGATCCCACTCGTGTTACTCAACTCTCATGGCACCCTAGGTCACTTTAATTTCTCTCTTCTTCTTTTTCGTATTTTGTAACTTTTTTTTGTTTAATTTACTCAAAATTGTAAACTTTATGTTTTTATTTTTATTTTCGGGGCTTTTCTTTACAAAGGATTTTTATCAAGTGAGGAATTCGATCACCTTATTACTCTGGTAAGCAACATTTTTTTAAACTAATTTGTTGATTAATTTCGATTTGTGATGTTAACCCCCTCCCCTTTTTTCTTAAAATGTGTGAATTTCAGGCTAAGGATAAATTAGAGAAGTCAATGGTGGCGGATAATGAATCGGGTGATAGCATTGAGAGTGAAGTTCGAACCAGCTCTGGCATGTTTCTTCAGAAAGCTCAGGTATATAATTAAATTGCCCCCTTTTTTAGTTTAAATCTGTGAAATTAGCTGGAATTCTGTTAATGGAAGATAGAAATATTACAGCGGTGAAGGCAGTTCACTTATTCTTCATAAATAACCAAATTTTGGATGGTAGTTTATGACAGATGATGTTTTAGGTGTCTTTTACTCCTTTCCCCTAATGATTCATTCACACTTAATCTAGGGCAAGCTCTTTACCTAAAGAATCCGTTTCCTCACTGAATGCATTGAAAGTTAAAGATGATAGTTGTGCTATTTGGTATTGGCTTAAGCTTTTGGGATAATTACTTTCCCTTAATGTTGTATCAGATATCTCGAGTAGGACTCCTGATAACTGATTTACTTCTTATTTCTTCCTCTGCTATCTTGTTGCTCACTGGGGAATGCGTTACTGCTTTAATCATTCTTCAGTTTGCACCTTTTTCTTCACTGGAGTTCAGGTCCAAATGTGTACTGCTTAGTATTAGTTACTTGTTTCATTAAGTTTAGAGATCGTTTACTCAATACTAATTTTGATGACTCAGATTGTTTATTTTTGTGGACCGTGTTTGGAAAGCATTGTATATGCTGATTCTTGAAGTTCAAATGCTTATGTGGTGTCCTTTATTTCTCATGTGAAGGATGAAGTAGTTGCTGATATCGAAGCTAGGATTGCTGCATGGACCTTCCTTCCAGCAGGTATATATCATTTCTTGCTTGTTGTTACCCTATAATTTCTTAATCTACGTTGAATGGTGTTTTCTCATCTTATTTTAATATGGCACACCAACCAAAGAATGGGGAGTCCATGCAAATACTACATTACGAGAATGGTCAAAAGTATGAGCCACATTTCGATTATTTTCATGACAAGGCTAATCAAGAGCTGGGCGGTCACCGTATAGCCACTGTACTGATGTATTTGTCTGATGTTGAGAGTGGTGGGGAAACTGTGTTTCCAAATGCAGAGGTAAGCATTAGACTATGAATTTTTTATTCCCCCCTATTTATGTTTGCTCTCTTCCTATTCTATCATTGTTAAATGCTTACATTTCCATTTTATTTGTTCATCACTTACTAGTCTGCCTTCTGCAGGGAAAACTTTCTTAGCCAAAGGATGATAGCTGGTCAGATTGTGCAAAAAATGGATATGCAGGTAATACTATGATTTCCATTGGAGATTTTGTGAAATGCTTACTGAGTTGTGTTTTTACTTTTCTCGGATATTAATATGCTAGATCATACCAATTTGTTGGAAGAATTTTCATTTGATTCTAGCTGATAAAATCTCACTTTAATGAACAAGTGAAATTAAGTTTGCCACTTTTGTTTGTATGATTGGTTTGTGATCTGTATTCCAATGAATTCTGCAGATATTACTATGAACCTGTTGTATATGTTCATAGCTTCTTATTTAATTGTTCTCGGATAAAATTGCCACATTAGAAATCCAACCATATACTTTTATTCATAATATACCTGTGGTATTATTAACACCGTGTAAGGCCAATATGGATAGGTGGTGATGGAACCTTACTATCATAATTTTGTTTTTGGTATGTATTTTATTAGCGTTAATTCATCATACTATTATTATGAGCGTTAATTCTGCTGAATATATCTAGATCTTTGTTTATAAAGAATCGACTGAATTGCAAAATTTTAGCATCTGCTATGATGAATGTCACCTGACTGGTAATTATTTCAGGGCACCCTGACTCAATACTATGAACAGCTGCCAGTAAGTCTAGAGAATTTGAGGCTGTATACGGGAAACACCGAAGCAAGGGATCTGAAGACAAGTTGCCAATGCAAAGTAGTCTTGACGAAATGGTAGTTTTTATTCGGGAACTAATCAGCCTTACACGCTTAAAGACATGGGAGGAGGGCACTTGTATTCAGTCATTGACTCAACTTCAACAGAGGGCAAGGATGCTTCTGCATCAACATTGATTGAATGAAATCCATGTAATATTTGTAATTTTTCCCAGGGTCATTCATTTTCGGATATAGTTAGTGATGTGAATATGATTGTGACTAATATGCTATCCAGCATTTTGTAAAGTTTGGGTAGGCTAGAAAATTGGAAAACATATTATTTGGTAGCTGGAAGGTTGAAATGAGCTGACCGGCATTTTGTACAATGCATTTCTAATGAGAAAAATTTGTTAGTTATAATTATTTTAAATTTTATTAAATCATATATTTTAATTAAAATATATTTAATATTAATTATTTCAAATTATATTTTATAGTATTATATATTATGATTTTAGTAAATTCATATAAGAATATTGATTATTAAGAATTTTATTAAATTATATATTTTAATTATAATATATTTAATAATAATTATGTTAAATTATGTTTAAATATGATTAAATTATTTATTATTGATATTAATAATCTTATTAAATTTTAAATAACAATAACAATAATCATTTACCCAAACAAATTTATGCTAAGGGTATTCTAGTCATTTTAGTTTTTTCCATTATGCTATTACACCTCTATTCTATTCAACCAAACATGAGATTACTATTACGCCTCTATTCCATTACATTCAACCAAACAGTTGATTTGCTATTACACCTCTATTCCATTACACCTCCAATCCAATACACCTCTAATCCAATACAGCGAACCAAACGTGCCCTAAGATTTTTATAATTGTAATTTATTAATTTCAATAAAATTTATGCATTAAAATAATGATAAAGTTAACTCTAACTTGTATTTTTTCAACCCACCATTCTTCGGTAGCATCGACCGTCTTTTTAGATGGACACCATCCAATACCTGTAGATTCCTTAAGCAACTCCCTCCGTAACCTCTATTCCTTTTTTAATGTATCCCACTTATTTTTCAATTGAGGTTTTCCATAATTTTTTTGTGTTTTTGCTTGAAAAAGAGCAATGACATTTTCCCATCCTTTTGAGTTTAGATGAGTTATCGGTCTATTGCCAGTATTGACTTCATTCACGCAAAGTTCACAAAATATCAACGTCAACTCATCATCCCAAACAGCTTTTGTTGCTAAGCTACTATCTCCCTCCACAAAATTTCGTGTCTTTACCATTTATTATTATTTTGATTTTAAATGTCAACAGACATAAAACCATAAATATATAATTAGATATAATAATATAGTTTCATAAAAAATAAGAATAATACATCACGAATGGATGAAAGCTATAAGATGAACACTAAAGAAATCTAGTGCAAATTGTACTAAAGAAAAAAGAGAAAATCCGAGGGGACTGTTCCAGTTAAGAACGGTGATGCAGAGAATGAGAAGAAAGCAGATTCACCGCATATTGACAAGGTTCAAAAGAAGGCTGACATAAATGAACCCAAAAATCGAAGCAGTAAACAAAGTGCTTCTGAGGTAATCAAAGAATTCCATGGCCTAATACTAACCCCAGAACTAGTTCTGTTTTACTTGGTTCTGTTTTATTTGGTTCAGCAACCTTAGTTCTGAAATAAGCTCATCAGGGCCCTCCTCCCCAACCACAACCTTAGTTCTGTTTTACTTGGTTCAGAAAACTATTAAGATGGTTTTACAACTTAGGATTAGGCTATGTATGTATTGTAAAATCACCCTGATGAGCTTTGGCAAGATGGTGTTCAAGACTACCTAACTCATGCTTTAAACATCATGGTAACTTCTGATGTTTTTTCATCGACATTTGAAGTATTCATGGTCATGAATGTGTAGTTTGTGACTGTATTTGATTGCAAGTTTATGGCTTTAGTGATCGATTGATTGAGCTCTGACTTTAAAGGACTTTGTTTTGTGGTTTCATGCTACTGTTGTTTCTATACTTTTTGTACTTACTAGCAATTTCTTTTTTTTATAAGTTTGAAAAAAACTTTATGAGATATTTTGGTTATTTTTAGCTTTCATTTTTGCATTTTTGAGATAATTTTCTCTAGTTTTCATCATTTGTGTCACCAAAAATTATCTTTACTGTCATAGTCTACAATTTGAGTGTCTTTAGTTCTTCTCTTCTTCCAGGGAAATTTTGTTTAGTATCTATTCTTTACAGTAAAATTCCACTTATTATATAAAAGCAGTGGTGATTAATTTCATTGGAAATGTATAACTCTTTAGTAATAAGTCTTAAATCATTACACTAAGGGAATATTGGTACTCTAATCACAAGTTATGCAAAATAGCTTTTGTGTTTATCTGCTATTTGAGTTAAAAGTCTTTTATTCTCTATTACTTGTGTACTTAATTTTATCTACCTTTTCCTTTCAATTTTAATTGCTTGTTGATGATGTTTAAGAGGCTAGTATTGGCTAATGAAGTTTACAAAGTCCTTATTGCATGCAAGGTAGCAAAAAGTTAAAAGCAATTGGCTTTGCATGTCAGCGGTTAGGGGGAAAATGACCAAAAAACAACTGAGAAAACACAAAGAATGACTTGAAAAATCATAGGCTATTGATCTTTTTTGCTTTCGTTTGATGGGAATAAGCTTTGCTGGTTCTTATGCCATTTAGAAGTTGAATAACTGACTAGAAAAAGGAACAGAGTTTAGCTGCTGCAACATGCATGCGTACATAGACACAGACACATGCACTTGCATATGCATACATACATGTACCGAATTTGCCAATAAGGGCTCAGTAGCTTTTGTTTTTTTGGTATATGCTTTCCATTATGTTATCATTGCTTAAGCACTTAAAGCTTGTGTATGAAAATACAGTAACTTGAACGAACAAACTAATATAATGTATGAAAATACTTCTCCTTCAACTTGAACAAACAAACTAATATAATGTATGAAAATACAGTAACTTGGCATCTTATGTTGAGCTATAAAGAAAATAAAGTCAAATCCATTTCAGTTTGCATTTCAGTTTGTTTTATATAATAAAATAGTTTTAAAAAAACTCAATATAGGCTGGGCTGGGCTCAAGGTTAGCATTTATAATTTGGGTTGGGTTTGAAAAAATTTTAGACTCATTTTTTTGGCTTAAGGTTAGCATTTCAGTTTGTTTCTATACTTTTTGTACTTACAACTGCAAAGTTTACTTCAGCTAGTACAACAATTAGCTTTACTTCATCTGGCATGATTACGAGTTTTGCAACTCCTTGGAGCTCTAGTTTGCTGTCCAATATTCAGACTCCTGTATTGTTTGGTTAGTGCTGCATTGACTTTCTACAGCAAATAGTTACACCGAGGCTTTTAGTTGTTATTGGAGACTAGTAGCTTGAAGATATTAAGACAATTGCATGTGCGTAAAAGTGCAAATGTTTTAAGTTGAAACCTCAAGTCAAGACTTTGGATGCTATTCATGTTAGTTTTGGAAGATTGATTTACATCCTATTTTGGTTTTCAGGAATCCAAAGCTCAGTTGCTGTTAACAACAATGCATCAGATGATGCAGATGAGGGTAGGAGAAAGGGATTTTACCTTTTGGATTCTTATTTACATTATATTATTTATGTTTTAAGCTATTACTTCATTAAATTCAACCTTGTCATGCAATTTTTTTCTTTCATCTCTAGTTTATTTCTCTTTGTTGGTTTTAAGTAGATAGGTTAAATCTCCATCTTTCTCTCTCAATTTCCCCCCTTTTTCTCACTGCTTTATTAGTGATGTTTTTTTTGTTCTTTGGCAGAAAATAAGTTGCCATAGCCTAGCAGCATGGGAAACAGAGCCCTTACTGTTAAAAGGTAAGTTTAGTTCTATGGATAATGATGAGATTGTGAGTTCATAGAACCTGTCTAAGCAACCCAATCTTGTTTCATATCTAAAAACCAAACTCAATGCTCAAATTCAAGTCTTTATTCACCCAAAGATCCTAGCTTTCAAGCTAAAAATGATGAAATAAAATCAAGTAGAACACAGCAAATCACAAGAACCCAATCAATACGACAGATAACTGAACAACTCTAGCTCTTCAATTGGGATAAAAAAATAAAACTTTAAATCAGATCCAGGCATGATAATCATGTAAACAGAAAATAATAATTCAAACAACTGGTAGAAGCACTGAGTTAAAATCAATGAACGATAGAAGCAAAGATAGAAAAAGTTGTTACCTTATATTCAAAGGATTTATCTCTGTTCTTGGTGAGGAAGTAAGCAGAAGTAAATTTCTGGCATAGAATTGAGGGAACCTAACCTCAATGAAAAAGAAAACGTCTGTGAAGATTTTCCCAAATCTTTAAGGTTGGGAAAGAAAATACTTTCACTTTCAAGGATAAAATTGTAAAATAATAAATGAAAATATGGGTATTTTTGTCTGCAGCAAAACTTGACTGCCCATTGTGTTTAAGGCTGGCAGTGAGATTCAATTTTCTCCAAACATCATCACAGTGCAGGGAAAAATATATATTCTTTCAAAATTCCATCTCACCATGGTTGATTCTGTATCCAAAGGAAGTCTTAGTTTGCGATTTTATTTTTCTGTTTGGGTTGCATTTATGGGTGATCTGCCCGATATTTGTTTTTTCTATTCAAAAAGAAAGAAAGTTTAAATCCTATGATTCCTATATACTTTCTTCTTTTTTTTTAGATTTTATGCTGCATTGTAAAAGGAACAAGCTTTGGGTAATTTTATAACTAAATTAAAACTTTATTGAACAGTATGGTATCAACTAAATTAAAGTCTTAAGTAATAAATTACGAATATAACACCATGTTTGGATAGCCAATACACCCCTAATCGGTGGGCCCCACCTAATCCCCCTCTAATCTGCCGTTTGGTTCAATGTATTGCTAATCCCCCTCTAATCCGTTACTTTCCTAATCCCCGAAATTCTCTGTTTTGTAATCCCTGCCTCCTCCTCAGTTTACACCCGTTTTACAGCCTTAGCCCTAATTTGCCCTCCCAACTAGAAATCCACCTCTAGCCTCTCCCTCCCAACATCAAACAGAACCTGCGAGCGAAGTCACCTCCACCCGACTCCACCGTCTCAGGTCTCCGGCCCCATTGTTTCATGCTGTTCTGTTTCAGCTGTAGGAACTATTTTCTCATCAACAGATACAGTTTGTACATTGCAGGTTGGTCAGTTTGCAAATCTCCCCCCCTCCGTTTTTGCTTATTATTTCACAGAAAGAGATTTTTAGATTTGATCAGTTCCTTATAGGTCCTTCATCAAGATGAAAATCCTTTATTATATAGCCTAGTGTTTGGAGAAGGAGTAGTGAATGATGCAACATCAGTAGTTCTTTTCAACGCAATTCAAAAGATCGATGTTTCGAGAATTAACAGCCGAACATCTCTCCAGTTGATTGGTGATTTCATTTACCTGTTCTCGACAAGTACTGCTCTTGGAGTTACTGTGAGTTAATTACTCTTGAAGCTTTCTTCTGACCGTATGTCATTTATTATAGTGTTAGGAATTTTAGCTTTGATTTTTACTGGAAAATCATATATAAATAAGTGTGGGGTTGGTGATAGGGGGCTTCAAATTCTGGAAATTGGAGACAAAGAGTTAGTTTCTGCCATTGATGAAACTAATTTAAGGGTAAAAACAAAAAATCAAAAAGGGGAAATTTGGGAGAGAATTTACTTACAGATTGAAAGGGAAAGCGACGATGATTGTGGAATTTGAACTTTGGGGCATGAAAGCTATGGCAAACGGATTGAAGTTCCATTTTTTTACACCATGTTTGGTTTGGTTATTCCAACAAAACCAGCCACCAGAAACCTACTAGACCTTGTAAATTTCCAGTCCACCAGAAACATACTA
Source organism: Gossypium hirsutum (assembly GCF_007990345.1). Classification (NCBI taxonomy): domain Eukaryota; kingdom Viridiplantae; phylum Streptophyta; class Magnoliopsida; order Malvales; family Malvaceae; genus Gossypium; species Gossypium hirsutum. The sequence continues at coordinate 17,236,529 of NC_053439.1, read as the reverse complement.
TTAAAGGATTACTTGATCATTGCGGTTTCAGTTTCACATTTATAAATGGAACTTTTGAATTTATACTTTATTACTGTACTTTCTACTGCATTTTTTAGCAATATAATTTGTGACTGAAAGCATGTAAAATAATTCCATGCCTTTCTTCTATGTTTAATATCCCCTTTTTCTCTTTGCTCCCTTTCACTTATGGGCCTCTTCATTGCTATATGACTCATCTTTAAGACGTTGCTTTTCTCTTAATTTTATTGCCTTGCTGTTTACCTTCTAGTCTGGAGTGTGAGAAAGTTATCTTATTTCCTTTCAGGAGGAGCTAGAAGGAAAATTCTTTAAAGACAGAAGACCTTTTGATTTGCAAGGTTGGTTTTGCATTTGTTTTCATGATGTTATTCTTTCAATCCATTGTCTCGAGGCTGATTAGCATTTCATTAGATGTAAGCAAAATATGCTTAAAATAAATATTGTGAAATAAACTGAAATAATAAAAGCTGAAATAATAAAATATTGTGAAATGAACTGAAATAATAAAATAAATATTAATGTATAATATATCTAATACTTAAAATAAATATTGTGAAATAAACTGAAATAATAAAATATTATAATAAAAATAAAAGCTGCTGCGTCATGAACTCTTCAAAGAAGGGTTTAGGTCGTTGAATATGAATGCCTATGCTGATATAATGCATGCATATCTCAATAGATGGTTGAGTGGTTATGTAGTGTTGGCATAGATGCCACTGTATGTTGATTCAAATATGTGCTTTATTGGTTTTCAATTCTGGATCATGCCCCAATTGATTGAGACAAAGAATTGATAATTTGCATTTATTCAGCTGTATTTTTTGGCTATGTTTGTTTTTCATAGGCATGTCTGTCCTGAAACATTGTCAAAATTTCCTCCGATGAAATTAGGACATACATTTATTAGTTGCCCTTTTTTGCATTTCAACTCTAAGCAATATGAGTATTGCCTTTTCTTTGAAACAAATAGTTTAACCAGCCACAGACACATGTAGAAACCTATGATATCATGTAAAGTTACTAAAATATTTGTGCAAAACTTTTTTTTAAGTCTCAGAAAACATGAGGGCATCATCCACTTCATAATATAGAACAGGGGGCCTTTTGATATGGATTACTCATCAGAGTATCCGCATATTGAGAAATAAAAGGAATGAATGATTTAAACATGGCAATTCATACAAATGTAGATTGTTCTTGTCTTTGTTGACTGCATTATTTGGTTAACTTTATTAACCTATCATCCATGTCTGTATGCACGCTATGTTAATAATTACTTAATTTTTTTAAAATTAAAAAAATATTTCTATATTTTCTTAAAAAATAAGGTTTTATATCATTTTAATAATTTTTATAAATTTTTAAAACACATGAATGTCGCACTAACAAAATTAAAAGAGTTGTGCAGTTAAAATATTTCCCTAATGTCGAATTATCAAATAATATAATGGTATTTATATATCTCCTAAAAAATCTCACTGCAAAATCACATGATGATTTGTAATATGTAAATCCAAATAATTGTAAATAAATAAATAAAATAAGGAAGCACGCAGCTATAATATTTTATTATTACCTCCCTGTGTTATATCCTTTCAATATATAACCTTAGATTTGTAGTACTAATTTATGATTATCATAATCTAATCCCAATTATAATTATAATAAATTAGTTCATCTAAATATACACTACCTGTATCTTGATGTGTAATATACTAAAAAGCCCGACCTCGCATATCCCGGACCTTCAAGAGTAAATAAAATTTTTTATAACTCTCAAATTTGTCTATAACGGTAATGATATCAATTAAATTAAGATTCGATCCTCTATTATTATTGTATTTAATATTATTACCTATAAATTAATGTGTTTAAGCATAGTTTTAAAGCTTGAAGTACACATATACCAACAATTAATTTTAGGTCAATTATACATACACCAACAATTATACATACACCAACAATTAATTTTAGGGTAAATAAAAATAAACCAAGAATTAATTTTAGGTCAATTATACATACACCAACAATTAATTTTAGGTCAATTATACATGCTTTATAATTTCTTTATTGTTTGGGTGATTGATAAAGAAATGAAATTAAAGTTGAAACGATATCATTTAGTAGATACTATTTTGCTTCGTGTGTTCTAAATTTGTATTGTTTATTTTATTTGATAATGTGTAATTGCAACTTCAATTCATTGATAGTGTGTTCTAATTTTAATATGTTGCAGTAATGGCTCGTCTGCCTTTAATTGCACAAAGTGTGAGGCGTAAAAGAATTGGTCTTGTATTGACAATATGGTTGGAAATCTGTAGAATTGCGATTTGGTTCTTGTTTAGAATGGGTGCCAGCCTTAGCCTACAGACTTATAGACCAAGGATTAGGTCCTATACCTTAGATTTTTATGCAAAACGGGATTATGTGAAGAGGCTTGTATATGCTAGTGACGAGACTTGTATTGAACAAGTTAGGATGAATAGAACTGCCTTTTTAAACTATGTGAGATGTTAGAATCGATAGGGGATTGAAGTCGTCAAGGTTCATGCTTGTTGATGAGCAAGTAGCAATGTTTTTACATATCATCTCCCATCACCTGAAAAATCGAGTTATCAAGCATCACTTTAGAAGGTCCGGGGAAACTGTAAGCAGAGCTTTTCATAGTGTTTTAAATGCTGTCATACGCTTACAAGATATCTTATTTAAAAAGCCGGAGCCAATTACAGCCGATTCTTCTGACACAAGGTGGAAATGGTTTAAGGTATTAGACTGAGTTTTATATATAGCTTGTACGACATTTAGTTGACTTAGAATTAAATTAGTATTCTAACTCAAGGTTTTATATCATGTGATATAGAATTGCTTAGGTGCTCTTGATGGAACCCACATCAAGATTAGGGTGCCAACAGTTGATAAACCTAGATATCGAACCCGAAAAGGTGACATAGCAACAAATATGCTAGGTGTTTGTACACCTGAGATGCAATTTGTTTATGTTCTTCCTGGTTGGGAAGGTTCAGTTGCCGATGGACGGGTGCTTCGAGATGCCATTAGTAGAAGATATGGACTAAAAGTTCCTCGTGGTACAGTGTATAGTTAGAGGAATTTGAATTATTCATTGAGATCAAAATTTGTTTGCTGAATTAATCATTTTTAAAAAAAATTATTTTATAGGTTGTTATTATCTAGTTGATGCTGGATACACAAATTGTGAGGGATTTCTTGCACCATTTAGAGGACAGCGATATCATTTGAACGAGTGGCGTCAGGGTTATCAGCCAAGTTCTCCGCAAGAGTTTTTTTAATATGAAACATGCCTCAGCACGTAATGTCATTGAAAGATGCTTTGGCTTATTAAAACTTAGATGGGGAATACTTAGGAGTCCATCGTTTTATCCTGTAAGGGTGCACAATAGAATTATTATTGCATGTTGTTTGCTCCATAATTTTATTCGAACCCATATGAGTATTGATCCCATTGAAGCGGAGGTGGGAGAAGGATTACCTACTAATGTGGTGGATGACGATGAACCGAATATCACAAATATTCATCCATCGGATGCTTGGGCAACTTGGAGGATGGAACTAGCCAACCAAATGTTCGATGAATGGCAAACATCTAGAAATTAGTTAGGTTTAGGGACAAATTGAGTTTGAATTGATTTGTTGATGTTATTTTATGTATCTAGTTTATGAAACTTTGGTGGTCTTTGATTAAAATTCTGTATTGTACTAAACTTTGTTGAATTATAATTTAATTATCTTTTCATTCAGCATGTGTTATAAATTTAAATTTAGTATTGAACTACCGATATAATATTATAAATTGTTCACCTTTTGATTCATGATATTCAAAATAGTAAATAATGTTAATTTGTTTTTTTTTCTTAAGAACAATATGTCAGGTGTTCCACCAACGGGTGCTTCTTCTCAAGCTTCTCGAGGAAGCAAGAGAAAATGGGTTCCAGAAGAGGATGCAGCCTTGGTTTCTTGCATGATGGATTTGCACAATGTAGGAACATTTAATGCTGATACCGGATTCAAAGCCGGTTATTTGAACGAGCTAGAGAAAATGCTAGAAAAGGCTTTACCAGGAGCAATGTTGAAAGCGAGACCAAATATTGAATCTCGGATTAGGTGCTTAAAAAGGGAATGGTCAGTCGTCTACGACATGCTTAATGGTCAAAACAACAGCGGTTTTGGTTGGGACGAGCATAGGCAGCTCGTTGTTGCTGAAGATGCAGTTTGGGAATCCTATGTTAAGGTAAAATGTATTTCAAGTATTTATTTGCTTTTTTACAAAACTTATAACTAATATGATTTCCTCGTTTTTTTCAGAGTCACAAAGAAGCCTCTCAGTTCAGACATCGTTCTTTCCCTTACTACAACCAGCTTACTGTCATATACGCAAGAGATCGGGCGACTGGGAAAGACGCTCAAATAGCTGCTGATGTTCTTGAAGAAATACATGCTGAGGATGATCGTACTGCAGATATGAATGAAGAGAGAAACACATTCTATGACTGCGAAGCTGATGTCTCTTTAGACGACATGGATGTTTCCGGTATGGATCCTCGAGGAGATAGAGATCAAGGGGGTTCCTCATCTTCAAACAAGAGAAAAAAGAAATATGATGCTCGTGATAATGTGTATGCTTCATTTGAGGAGGCTGCCACCTTGTTGGGGGAAAAAATCCAGGCCGTTGGCGATAGAATCAGTATGAGTATTGCCTCCGAGGTGGTAGTTCAGCAGAAGTCTGAAGAAAAGATGGAAGAGAAAGCTTCAAATTTATATTCAGCCTTATGGTCAATTGAAGGTTTAACCGACGATCAGCGGTATGATGCTTTGAGTAAAATTCCCGATCATCCAACTCAAATGATCGTTTTCTTCAGTTTACCTTCTGTTGCCCGATTAGAATGGGTCAGAAGATTTCTTTCTCACCATTAAATATCAATGTTCAAACTTTTTGATGTTGTAAAACTTTTGAACATATTGATTATGATGTACAATTTCATTTTCATCTAACTTTTTCTTAGTATAAGTTAATTATGTTTATGCAGAATATAATTTTCAAGTTATATATTTAATAATAATTATGTTAATTTATATTTTACAGTATCATATATTATGATTTGAGTAAATTAATATAAGAATATTAATTATTAAGAATTTTATTAAATTATATAGTTTAATTAAAATATATTTAATAATAATTATGTTAATTTATATTTTACAGTATCATATATTATGATTTGAGTAAATTAATATAAGAATATTAATTATTAAGAATTTTATTAAATTATATAGTTTAATTAAAATATATTTAATAATAATTATGTTAATTTATATTTTACAGTATCATATATTATGATTTGAGTAAATTAATATAAGAATATTAATTATTAAGAATTTTATTAAATTATATAGTTTAATTAAAATATATTTAATAATAATTATGTTAATTTATATTTTACAGTATCATATATTATGATTTGAGTAAATTAATATAAGAATATTAATTATTAAGAATTTTATTAAATTATATATTTTAATTAAAATATATTTAATAATAATTATGTTAATTTATATTTTACAGTATCATATATTATGATTTCAGTAAATTAATATAAGAATATTAATTATTAAGAATTTTATTAAATTATATATTTTAATTAAAATATATTTAATAATAATTATGTTTAAATATGATTAAATTGTTTATTATTGATAATAATAATCTTATTATAATTTAAATAACAATAACAATAATCATTTACCAAAACAAATTTATGCTAAGGGTATTCTAGTCATTTTAGTTTTTTCCATTATGCTATTACACCTCTATTCCATTCAACCAAACACAAGATTACTATTACGCCTCTATTCCATTACATTCAACCAAACAGTTGATTTGCTCTTACACCTCTAATCCAATACACCTCTAATCCAATACATCTCTAATCCAATACACCTCTAATCCAATACAGCGAACCAAACGCACTGTAAATTAAACTATTTTTGTGCCTAAAAATATTAAAATATACTCCAAGTTTATGGAGTCTTCGTGTTTTTGAAATTTAGTCTCTTTACTTTCATTTGTAAAAATTTAATCCATCTATTTTTTTAGATTTTAAAATTCAAACTCAATTAATACCTTTACTATTCAATTTGTTGGTGTCACACTTTAAAATGATAAAACACTCGTTAGGTAGCCATGTGACAAAGAATTAGTATTGTAATGAACTTAAATTTAACAATAAAACTTAAATTTTAATTTTTTTTTTAAAATAAAATAACTAAATTCAAGAGATTAAATTCTAAAAGTAAATATTCAACCTACTTTTAACTGACCTAAGAATGATGGTGGATGGACTTAAAAGCCCTAGTCTGGTCGCAAAACAAAAGCAAACCACGAAGGCTTAAACGGATCTGGACTGGGATGATCTTATCTCATGGCATGTGACTCCACCCACCCTTTTAACCATCTCCCTTTCCTCCTCCAAAAAGATAAAGAAACCGCAAGAAAAATAAAATAAAAATTAAAAAGAAAAGAAAATACCCTTTTCCCTTTTTTTGCTTTTATCCCGCGCAACTTCTTTTCACTCTTCTTTCCCAATCAAATTCCCCTAATTACTCCCTTCTTTCACTGATTATTCTATGTTCTTTCCTTTTAATTAACCCTAGCAATCCCAATCGGCTGACCCGACCCGACCCTGCTTCCTTCATGGACGATAAAACTGGTGGCGCTGCCGGTGGTACTGCTGAGTCCTCGAGACTGGTTGCGCCCAAGGTCATGAAGTCCGGTGACCGTCAAGTTTTCACCGTTGAACTCCGGCCAGGTGAGACCACGTATGTTTCGTGGAGGAAGCTTGTTAAAGACGCCAACCGGGCCAATGGGTCTTCTGCCGCTGCATCTGTCTTGACTGCGCCAGCTCCTGAGCCGCCTCCTAATGCCCACCCTAATCTCCAGTCTCGCATCGCCCCAGTAAGACCCGCTTCTTCAATCCCTATTCAGTTGTTATTGCATTCTGTTTTTTTTTTTTTAATAATCATTAGTAACTTTAATTTTCTTATACATGCATGCGCATATGATGTTTAACTTAGTTGTTTTGGTGGCGTTTTATTTAAGAAAGCGTGCTTGAATATTTTGGTATATTTGAATGTGTTATTATTTTTTGGCTGCCAAGCAAATGTGGGAAAGTGAAAGAAATTCTGCTAATCGTGTTTTTTTAATTACTTCTCCGCCATAATCATGCTTGACAATATTTAGGGACAAGCTGCTGAAAAAGAAGCCAAAGATGAAGCACCAGGTCCAAATCGTTTCAGTGCTGTTATTGAGAAGATTGAACGTCTTTACATGGTATTTCTACGTTTTATTATTGTGTTTGCTAGCATTAAGAGATGCCCTTTGCATCATTTATGAATGAGAAGTGGAATTCTTTATCAGGGTAGAGATAGCAGTGATGAGGAAGAATTGGATGAAACTCCGGATGATGATCAGTATGATACAGAAGATTCTTTTATTGATGATGCAGAGCTGGTTAGTTCTAAAATCTATTACTTCTATTTTTAGCCTATGTTGGTTTTTACTCAGCAGTAGTAGGATTATTCTTCTTGTTACAAGGACTGTGCATTGTAGTTTTACTGCTTTGTTATGTTGCTTCATTGCTTGTTGTGCAGGATGAGTATTTTGAAGTTGATAATTCAGCCATAAAACATGATGGATTCTTTGTTAATAGGGGAATGTTGGAAAGAGTGTGAGTTTCTTTGGACTTCTGTTCCATTCTTTCTTCTTCTTCTGCATTGGTTGGTGAGAACACTTTAGTAATAATTCTTTTCTTATGGCTATTCATATGTATCCTATAACATACCAGAAGCAACCATACATTTCTTATCAGTTAAAGCTAGGTTAATTAATGAATTTATTTTCTCTCTTAAATGGAGGCAAATTCAGCTTGAAGACTAAAACAAAAGGGGATCCACAGTTATGTATGCAATGCAACTTTGACTCCTGATAATATTATGAACATTGCTACACTTATTCTTTGTACTGTAATGGGTGTCAACGACCCCTTGCTTGTCTTGTAAGAAATAACCTTATATCATTTTAATTTTTTGCTTCTTTTCTCATTGCAATGCAGATGAAGCTAGTATTCTTGATTTATCATATTAATTTTATATTTCTTTTTCATGTTGCAGTACTATTAGTTGATTTCATCCATTTAAGCTTAACTAATTTCTTCTTTATTTTTTGTTCCTTTTTTCAAGAAATGAACCTCCTGCGATACCTAACCAGCAGCCAAAAAAAAGGCGAAGAAAAGATACTTCAAAACCTCCTAGTGAGAGTGATGATGGCCATGTGTCAAATAAACATGTAAAGACAGTAAAGGTGACTGCTGGGAGGGTTGAACCATCTCATGGGAAGAATAATTCTAATTCTGCTCAGAATTTGACTACATTAAGTGAACAACATGGAGATGTAAAAGCTCAGAACCAATTATCAGTTTCTGGTGTTCCTTCCAAGAAGAAATCTTCTGAGACAAGAGTAGCATTGGATTCTTCTGCATTTTTGAAAGTTCCGAATGGGGATACTTCTGTACCCTTGGCAGATGTGAAGGATACTGAAAAGTCAAAGATGGGATTTGTGCAGTCAAAAAATGTTGTCAGTAATAAATTGAAAGATGCAACCGGTTCCTCTGATGTTTTGCAGCAGAAATACCATGATAAGAATGCTTATGCACAATCCAAATCCCAACATGGAAAACGAATTAGCAATGCTGATGAGCTTGAACAATCATTTCGACCAAGAGAGAAAAGTGGCATCCGTGAACTGCCAGACGCTAATATTTCTGATGGCAAACATGCTATGCAGACTGCAGTATGTTACCATTTTGTCTCAACTTATTTTTTGAGAAGTTGCTCCTTTTCTCAGTTTTACTTTGGCTGGTTTGTTCTTATTAGTAATAGTTAGTAGCTACATGACCTAGTTTGAGTTTTGACACGAACACAGGCTTCTGTTAATGACAACCTACAACATCTGGAAACAGTAGGAGTTCAATACCTTTGTGTGTTTAATACAATAAGAAAAGCTCGAACATACATTTACATGACATCTTATTAACTGAAAGAGGGTGCTAAGTATTAAAGATAGAATTGAAACGGATCTGCTTTAATCTTTATAGTCTCTCTTTTTTTCACTCTCTCTTTTGGAAATCATAGTCCCTCAAATTTCATTTGAACAGAATGCGGATTGCTGGAAAACACACTGCGAAGTTTAAGGATCTCATAGACCTTTCTTTGTCAGTGCGTGTGCATCCGCATGTAGTCCAAGATATTAGAGTAGAGGTTTCTGCTATATTCCAAATTATTGCTCATCAGAGAGACGTGAGAAATTATTTTTGCATTAGATATTAATGTTATCATACTGGTTTTGATTTTATGTGTAATATATCTTGCAGAAATCTTCTCACATGTCAAAAAAGGATGGTTCTACACTTAGGCCCAAAAGTTCCATTCTTGAAAAGGCCATTAGGGAGCTAGAGAAGTTGGTTGCAGAATGTAAGTTTATATGTGTCTTGTGCAATGTAATTATGTAATTCTGTAATTGTAAATGATTTCTTTGAAAGTAACGTTCTTATTCCTCCTGTCCATATATTACAGCAAGGCCACCTGCTGTTGAAAATCAAGAAGCTGATGCTTCATCTCAGGGTATTAAGAGGAGATTGCCTAGAGAAATAAAGGTCAAGCTTGCTAAAGTTGCTAGATTAGCGGCGGTATGGGACTCTTTTGAGCAGTTTATGTCCTGTAAAATAACTCATTTTCCAACTGTCTTTTCCAAATAGATTGATTGCGGTTGAAAAAAAATTAAGTTTTTCATTTCTATTTGATATTTGTAGCAGGCCAGCCAGGGGAAAGTTTCTAAGGAGTTACTAAATCGCCTCATGAGCATCCTTGGTCATTTAATGCAACTAAGAACACTTAAGGTATCTTTCTTTTTTTATCAATGAGTAGGATACCCACCAACTCTTTACACTTACTAAATCAAAGCTTGAAAAGGGCTTGGAATAATATCTTGTTATGATTGCGTGTCAACATGCTAATAACTCCGAAGCCTAAAAATAGTTTCTGCCTACTCTCCCTTTTCTACTTATGGACCTTTGGCTTGTAGTTCATGTGATGTAGCTTTTGTTTCAATGAGGAAAGTTTCCATCTTATGTTTGATTACTTGCAACTGTTGTAACTGCTACTATGGTCACATTTTACTGTAATTTAGTGCATATATATCAGGTTTTGAATCATACAATCAAGCTTTTCAGATCTTGAGGTTTGTTTGTTGACTGCCAAATATGTGACCAAGTCTTTTGACTTTTAGATGAAACTCCTGTCTTTTATATCAGTTATCATCTTATTAAATTGCAGATCTGGCAAGAGAATTAATGGAGCATGACAAAACTATGTAAAATTTGTGCATTACTATTTTTTGCTTTTATGAGAGACTAAACCTTCTTGTTTGCTCTTAATGATCCTTTCCAATACTGAGTATCAATTTGTATCATCTGTGTAGATTACATATCTATGAATATTGAGACAATATTTTGGGTGCAGAGGAACCTCAAAGTCATGATTAGTATGGGTGTCTCGGCAAAGCAAGAAAAAGATGCTAGATTTCAACAGATAAAGAAGGAAGTCATTGAGATGATAAAGACAAGAATTCCTTCTTTTGAGACAAAGGTTTATTTACTCTTCCATCCCTCTCCCTTCATTATGCCTTTTCTCACCTTCTCGTCCCATGCTATTGTACTTCATCTTGTATCCCTTTTTATTTTCATGTGGATTGTTTAGTTTAAATACTGTCATTGCAGATTCCATGACTGTTTTCGCCCTTTTTTTTTTTTTGATCCTGCTATATAAGATCAATGATCTTTGATCTTGTTCATTGTTACCCTTGTATTATCAACTAAAGTTAGAATTTTGCTGCTCTTGATAAAAAAGTTCATAACTGTTTTTCAGATATTAGAGCCTCCACCTGGAGCTTCTGATGATTTTCAAGAAACTGGTTCTGAAGAAAGAGTTAATAGAAGGAAATTTGGCATGGATGCAACATTGGAGAACAAGATTTGTGACCTTTATGACCTCTATGTTGATGTAACCATATGTCCTAACCTTTGAAAATTTTCAGCTCGGTTTTGGGAAATTTCTCTACTTAACGAATCTTAAGTTTTATTGTTTATTTATTGCAGGGATTGGATGAAGATGCAGGTCCTCAAATTCGAAAGCTTTATGTGGAGGTTGACTTATTGCTTCTCTCACTACTCCTGAAGTTATCATAGTCATAATGAATTTCTTTATATTGCTGGCATTAGGCATCTATGAGGGTGACAAATATGTTTCTGCAGTTCCTGTTTTCACGTATCTTTTGATAGTATCACTCTCTCGCCTTTTTCCTGAAGTTATCATAGTCATAATGAATTTCTTTATATTGCTGGCATTAGGCATCTATGAGGGTGACAAATATGTTTCTGCAGTTACTGTTTTCACATATCTTTTGATAGTATCACTCTCTCGCCTTTTGGTTTTGTAGGAGAAGCGTGCATAAGATTGTTGTGTCTCACTTTTATGTACTCTCTTTGCATTCTCTTCCCCTTTAAGTGCATCTCCTCTTTTTATGACTGAAAAAAACCTTAACACTTCTTGTTTCTCAGCAAAAATCCATAGAGTTTGTCCTGCATTTCATTGTTGTTCCTTTTCAAATAATTTGAATCATCTTTTCATGTTTCTTCTTGAGCTCATTTTCTGACGTTACCTTTAACAGATCTCTTTTTCTTTGTCTTGGACATATTCCTTCTGTATTAATTCATTGGTGATGAAACTATTGATTCATTGTTGTTAATGCTTAAGCATGGTGCTATTTTCTATGTTACATTGTTATCTTACATTTGGAACTAATCTGTGAGCAGCTTGCACAGCTGTGGCCAAATGGTATGATGGACAACCATGAGATCAAACGTGCAATTTGTAGGGAAAAGGAAAGACGAAAAGCAAGGTACAATAGATGTAAGGTATGTAAAATCGCTTTCCCATTTTTGGTTCCTGTGTCAGGTGTATTTATTTTATTTATTGGCATGTCTATGTTTTCAAATTAATCCGTATGGCTTATACAGACTGGATCTAATCCACAGTATTTGAAGTTTCCTTGGGCTTGGAAACCAAAAATCTTTATTTTCTAAACATGTTAGGCAACCTAGCCTGTCTTTTTGTTATCTTTAGGGTCTCAGACCAGTATTTGGTGGATGCTGGGTGTTTTTCTGGCCCATGTTCTCTATTCTTTACAGTGTATCCAAATTTATTTCTTGTTGGTAATGAGATGAGATGACGGACTTGCCATTTCTCTGTAGACAAAGATGCTTATTTTCTATGATTTGTCCGTTGCTGTTTGCTTATTGTGTTCATTTTTGTCTTTCTATCAAGGAACAAGAGAAAGTCAAGGGGAAAAAAATAGTGGCACTGGGATTGGAGGAGAGTGTTCGAGTGGAGTCTGCATTGAGTGCGCAGCCACAGCATACTCGAGAGAGGTTGGCTACTGATTCTGCTAGTCAGGTTTTACCTTCAACTAATAAATTAACATCAAGCACAACAGCCGCTGCTGTCCAAATTCCCGGTCCCTCTACAAATGGTTCCAGTTTGGACAGGGTAAAGCAGGAGAAATTAAAGGGCATTTCAAGCAATGCCATGGAGGAAATAAAAGTGGCAGATAGCTCGCTTCCAAAGAAAAAGGTAAAAAGGAAGCCTGAAACGGAGTTGGATGCTGCTCATTTCTGTCCAGAGAAGTCATCTTTGCAGCCAGGTGACGACAGGCACAAGTCCATGAAGCAGCCTGTGAATGTTACCCCGAAATCAAGCCTTCTGCCGACTACTACAAGTTTCGAACAGTCAAGCTGACATCATGTCTATTTTGGGCTACAAAATTATCATGTCCATGTCAGGTTCTGAAGTTTGAAGCAGTGAAAGCTAACATCATGTCATCCATTTAGTGTAGAAAAATGGGAGTGATATTTTCATCTTTTGTCCGATCTGACCTACTGAGTACCATTTTTGTAGTTAAAAAGCTCTTTGTGTTGCAGTTGCAGAGTGAAGAGCTGTAAGTAGGAGACGGCAAAAAAAAGAAGGGTAGTGATGCTAATGTATTTGTAGCAACTCTTTTTGCCTTTAGATCTTTCCCAAACCAGTAGTGCTTCTCATTTCTTTCCCCACTTAGTTAGTTTTATTGTTTTTCATTTATTATTGGTTAAATGGTATAAAAGATCATTAAACAGTAGCAATGATTAAATTAAGCTCCCATCCTTTTATTGCATTCATTTAGCTGTGGTTGAACATTATTTGTCCACCTGGATCTCATTACACATCAAATGTTTTTATTATTGAATGCCAAGCTTTTCACATTTTCTTACTTTTTTAGGTTTTGGGTGATTTCGGTGAAGGGCAAAAGGAAAAATACAAGGTAGGGAAGGGAAAGAGAATAATATTTAACATTGTCTTTCTTAAAGTATTTATAAATATAAATATTATCTTTTTTTTAATTTTTTTTATTCTATATGCTTAAAATTTATTTGTTCAAATTATTTTCGTTGTCAATAACTTCTTAAGAAATTAAAAAAACTTAAATTCGTTTTTTAAGAAATATTTACTACTTAATTGTTTTTATTTTATTTTTCAACTCAAAAATAGATTTAGAATTCACAATTCATCAATTAAGGAAAATAATTTAAAAAGTAGTTAAAAATAATTATTTTAAATTAAAAGGAGAAACTATTATATAAATCCCTCCTACCATTTCTATACAATTAATTTAGTCAAAACAGAAATTTAATTGGCTGGACCTATAAGTGATGTGATAAAAAAGGGTGTATAAAACAATTTTTCGTTATTATCCTATATAGTAAAATAATAATAAAATAATTAAAAAATACTCCACATTATCTTAAATCAATTTGTGGAGTTTTTTTTTATTAATTGTGGATAGAATAATTATATTAATTTAATATCTTTTATTTTTTAAATGATTGACTGAATCCTATTATTGACAATATTTTAAAAATAATTAATAATTAATAAAATTTAAATTTACTTACTATATAAATAAATCATAATTTTTTTTAAAACACTAGTAATTAAAAAACCTAAATGTGCAATACAATATAATTATAAGTAGCAACATGAAACCAAAACATAGAGGTTAAGAGTAACTATTGATTTTTACCAAAAATAAAAAAGAAATTACTATGAAGAGATGAGATTCCAATAAACAATATCTTACCTTGAATGAATCAATTGAAGTGCATCAAATCAAAAGGGTTTTCTTTGTATTTTTCTACCAATCACATAACTCTATTCTAAGAAAAAATCATGATTACATGTAGCATACTAAACATTGGAGAGTGGAAAATAACGTTAGAAAGTAACTTTATTATGAAATTGAAGAGTTTACATATGCATTTGGCACCAAGCATATATAAATAATTTTATATAATATTTTTTCTAACTTCAAAATCATAAAATTTATTCTATTTTATATCTAATCATATATTAATTTTGAGATGACGTTTATTTTTATTTCAGATTAATATATTAATATCATCTAAAAACAAGCATATTAAATTGCATGTTAAAATTAATCAAGTGTTTGGTGAACTAAACATATCAAAAGTACTTTTTCAAGTATAATAAATGTTGTAATTGTTAGTTTTGTGATAATCAAACTTTTAGCAATCACCTTTGAATCACATTCCATCAAAATTTTAATATTGAAAAATACTTTAACTCAACTTGGATAATACTCTTACAAATTTAAATGTATAAAAAATGTTGTTTCAATATAAATATTTATTATTTTGTTTATTTTAATATTAAAAAATATCAAGTATCAATATTAAATCTTTCTAAGAACTTTAATTAGCTACTAATTTTGGGTACTGATATCCCCTTATCAAGATATCAATACTTAAAGTCAAGGTACCGATATCAAAATCCTATGTATCGATACCACATTGCTCTCAAATATTCATTCAGATACTAAATTTAAAGTATTGATACCCCTATCTTGGGTGCCAATACTCAGCTATAGTACAATAAAAGCTTCATAAGGGATTACTAACCTTACCAAGATATCAAGGTATCAAGTCACTGCTAAGCTTTGTAATTTTACTACCTCGGTACTTTAGTTTTTGGATGCCATAACTTTCCCTACAATAGTGAAACTCATAGTGTAATCAAGATGAATAAACATCTCTCATTACATTGCATGGCTCGTGAAAAAAGAAACATGACTACGGGTCATTTGTTTAGGATGAATGGTTTTATTACCATATGTTAGTAATATATTTTTGCATAGAAGAAGATGCAGTGGTTACCATAAAACAAAATATAATCATATTGGGTGAACGAATTTAACCTAAAGGGATAGAGCATATCCTTTGAGGGTAGTACACAATGACAAGATCACTGGACGAGCAAACTTATAAGTCACTTTCGTAATGGTATATGAGTCCTTCTGCTAGCTCAACGCAACCCTTTATGGATTGTATTTAGAGCCGATACGTTGAACGAATGAAAACGGAAAAAAAGAGAAATACATTGCATGTATTACTATATATAGTAAATGCAAATTCTTGCAAATGACAAGAGATGACTTACAAATTCATTTAATTTCTTTTAATTCTTTATTTAATTGATTGTAATTAAATAATTGAAGTTCAAAGTGAAAATTAAATTAAGTAATTATCTTATTTTTACAGAACGAGACAATTAAATTTATTTACTAATGGATTCTAGTATGATAAAGTCGTCATAATTTTAACAGGATTAAAATTGAGTTGAGAAAATAATTTAATTAAAATAATTGATTAAATTTATTTTAATTAATTAAATAAATAAATTTTGGAATAGAAAAATAATTATTTGGTTAAATAAATTATATAATAAAGATTGGATTACCCATATAATGATATCTAATACATGAAAGATCCAATAAAACCCACTTGTATTAGGGTGGATGGCACAATAGGATATTCGTGTCTCCCACCATGTGATTCCCAATAAGACTCAATATTTTCTATTAAAATATTATTATTTTCTTTCTTTTTATTCAAGTAGAACTCTTATGATTTTTTTCCCTATAAATAGGAATTATGGATTAAGTCAAAATACACAAAACTCTAACCATAGTTACTCTGCTGAAAATTAGTGACATTTATTTTTCCCAAATAATTCCTATTTTTCATGAGAACTTGATTTTGGTTTCTTACACATAAAGAATTTAACTTTCTCACTGGAAAGTTATAGTTTTCATTATGTGATCGTATCATGAATTAGAGCCTGCGTTCTAAGCTAACTAAGGGTTCGAGAATAGCGGAGACAAACGTCTTAGTTGAAAACCAGGAATCAACAAGCCCCACTAAGCGAAAAACACAAGTACTAATTTGATAAATTTTATTGGTAAAAATAACACAAATGGTTCGAATTTTAGAAAATATTAAATTTTTGTTGTGCTAACAAACATGTTTTCTAAACTGATTTTTAACATAAAATAGATATTTGATAAAAGTCTTGCCCTTGTAAACTTAGTAGAATATTAGGATATGGTTGTCATGCTAATAGGGCAAGATTGCACGCTTTGAAACAACGGTATGATACAGAACAATGATATGATATGGTGCCTATTTGGCACAACACTTAGTTGCACTATTTGGGCACTTTACATAAATATGATTCGTGTTAGGGTGAATGCACGTCTTGTGCAATATGTGAGGAGTTTGAGTGGGTGTCCTGAGTGTTTGAGTCTTATTTTACTAGAGTTTACTAATGTAACACCCCTAAAATTTTTTAGTACAATTAGTGGCATTTTTTCGGGAACTATTACAGTAAAATTCTAAGGAAATTCAGAAATGAGACTAATAAAAGGAATTATTAAGAAATTAAATTAATTTGAAGTTAGAAATTAATGAAGAAAAATTATGGATGTTAAAATATGGAAAAAGATTAAATCAAAAATTGGAAAAGTATGAGGACTAAAGTGTAAAGTGACCAATTTGAGAAATTATGGATTGATAATTATTTGTTAATATTAAGTTGATATAAGATATGTTATTGTATTAAGAGGGGCAAGTTTGGACTAAATTAAATAAAATAAAATTTACAATGACCAAATTGTAAATTTTCCATTTTTGGTTGAGAAAGAATTAAAATCTATTTTTACTTAGTTGGATAGCATTATGGATTTTATGTGTTATGAGAAGAATTAAAGTGTTAAGCTCTATATTTGGTATAATATAGTGAAGTGATAAGAAAAAAAGGGTTAAAAGTGTAAATTCTCTATTAAAAGATATTATGGACATCTCATGAATATTATATCCAGTACTTTAGAATTTATTTTGTTTGTGTAGAGATGAGACTTATTAATGGCCATAAAATTAGAATTTTTAAAGCATAGAAAATGGTGGGCCACACATTTGAATTTTATTTGACTTTGACTTGAATGTTTTTGGGAATAAAAGAAAGAGAATATAGAAAAGCTTTCATCTTTTCCTTGTTGTGTCATCCCTCCCATTGAAGAAAACAAAAGCTATTTTCTTGCTAATCCCTTGAAGAAAACATAATTTTAGGCTTAGTTCCATCATTTTTTTTTCATGGAAAGCATGGGTTTTCATGAGCTAGAGAGAGAAAACTTGGGTTAGACTAAGAAAGTGAAGAACAATGTATGGTAGTGAATTTTTTATCACCTCTAATATAATTCTTCAAGGTTATTTTACATTAGTTTTTCATGAATATGATTTTTAGTATTATGTGTTATAAGTGTTGTTGTTGATGAAGAGTTGACAAGTGAGTGATGGAGCTTTGAGCAAATAGAAGACTTGGATTAGTGAAAGTAGAAAGCTTAGTGGATTGTTCATTAAAAGGAAGGTAAGTTCTCAAGGAACCATCTTTGCTTTGTTAAATTAAAATTGATAAATCTTAAAGTTTAAATGACTAAATGGTAATATGTTATTAGATGTTAATGTTCATAAGTAAAGGAAATTAGTTTAATGAAAATGGAAGTATAGATAAATAGGAATGTAACATGGCCTTAGACTAAAATGTGAAAGATTGTGTTTTATGGTACTTTGATGAACATTGAAATGAAAAATTGACTTAAATGGTGAAAAATAGAAACTTTAAAGGAAGTTGATTACTTTGTGAATAAAAGAGTTAATTATGGCATCAAATGTATCATTAAGTGAATTGGTGTACAAATGTGAAGAATAGATAACAATGTGTTGAGAAATTTAATAATAAAAAGTAGGAAATGAAATATTGTGTGAAACATATAATAGAATGACAAATTGCTAAAATGGAATGAATGAAAACTCATGGAACTTTTACGATTTGTATGATAAAGTGTATAACATATTTGAAATTAGTGGAATAAGCCATAAATGTTCATATTGTGACTTCTATATTGAACATAAGAGTAAAAGAGTTAAACATTGGAAATAAAAAGTGAATGGATGCCAAATGAATATATATTTATGAACATGATGTATAGACAACATGTTGAGATTTGCTAAATGGCATATTTGCATTAAAGAACTTATTGTTGAGATCTTAGTGCCCTTAATGTAGTGATTTTGTCTATGTACTTGTAATTTTTTGAACAAATTAGTTTCTTCTTATGGCTGGTATGCAAGCAACAACTACTCACTAACCTTGAGCGTGTGCGAAGAGGTTTAAGCCAAAACACATCTTGTCTAGTCTGTCATCATAATACAGAAGATATTCTACATGTCCTTAGGGATTGTTGGACCGCCAATGAGGTTTGGCGCCTTGTACCTACGAGTCACCACCCTCAACGCTTTTAAAAGAGTATCTTAGATTGGATTGGGTCAAATCTAGGAAATCATGAGAGGTTGCCAAGGGTTAGGGTTCTCTGGGCCACTCTTTTTGGTTTGATAGCATGGCGCCTATAGAAGAATAGGAATTTATTTGTCTTCCAAGGCCTTTCATGGAGTTTTACTGAAACCATTAAGATATCAATTTGCTAGGCAAAGCAGTATAACGTTAGTCATAGGTTGGACCCATCCAAAGAACCAAATTTGGAGTCCGAGCAATTAGTAGGAAAAGTATTAGGATAAATTTGTAGTAATAGTTTCTTTTAGGATTTTTTTTTAAAATTTGTCAAGCTTTTTTACACAAAAAAAAATCAATTAGAATCTTTAATATCTTTTATATATTGTCCTTGTGGGAGAATGTCTCTTACTTTGACCAAAATTTATTTTGACTTTTCTTCTCCTAGTTAAACTCTGTTTTTAGTTTCCCACTTAAACTCTAATTAACCTAAAGTTGTTGTAGTCATATATGCTATGAATTTTAGCCTATAAATAGGCCTTAGTTACGCTAGGTTTTACACAAAAAAGTATTTAAATTGAGAGAATTTTGTTCTTTATTTCGAAGGATTTTTCTTGCGGGGCTTCGTGTTTTCTTTTAATTTTCTCCATCTTTTGCACTCTCCTTTATCATAGTGAAATCTTCTCCTGCCCGTGGTTTTTTATCCTCTTTTGAGGAGTTTTTCCACATAAAATTTGTATGTTCAATCTTTTCAATTCTTATATTATTCACTTTGTTCGTTGTTTAATCGGGTTTATCCCTTAAAAAATTGGTATCAGAGCTAGTTTAATTTTCGTAGTCAACTCGTTCAAAGATGGCAATGTCAAAGTTGAATATTAAGAAGTTTGACGGAATTGTAAATTTTAGTTTATGGCAAGTTTGGATGACAGTAATACTGGTTCATAACAGTCTAAAAAAAGTCGTTACAAGGAAGAAACCCGTAGATATGGATTAGTCAGAATGGGAAGAGCTCGATGAAAAGGCTCTATCCACTATTCAATTATACCTCACAAATAATGTGTTAGGGATGTTTTGAAGGAGAAAACAACATCTGTGTTATGAAATAAACTAGAAGCCTTGTATATGACGAAATCTCTGGCCAATAGGTTAATATTAAAACAACGTCTCTACACATTCAAAATGGCTGAAGGTGAGTCCATCAGAACTCATATTAGCGAGCTTGTTACCCTTCTTAATGACTTAAAGAATTTTAAAGCTGAGATTAGATACGAGGACCAAACCGTGTTTTTGTTATGCTCTTTGCCCTCTTCTTATAAAACTTTTTAGAAAACTCTAATTTATGGGAGAGGTCATCTCTCGTTCAAGGATGTGAAGAGAAATATTCTGAGTAAGGATAAACTTGACAATAAGTTAGACCCAAGCAAAAAAATCAGATGAGCAAGCCTCAGTTCTAGTTGTAAGAGGCAGACAACAAACTAGAAAGACAGATCGAAACAGGTCTAAAGCAAGGTCCAAATTCAAAAATCGTGACAAATATTGTAGCTATTTTAAAAGGTGGGTCATGTTAAGGCAGAATGTTGGAAACATCAAAATAAAATAAAAAGGGATGCCAAAAATGACGAGAAAGATAAATAGAAATTCGAAGTTGTTAATGCGATGACAGAGGTGATGATTCTTGTCGGTGTCAACGAGCGAAAGCTCTCATCTTACTTCCGAATGGATCTTAGATTTAGGGTGCTCCAATCACATGTGTCCCAACAGGGACTGCTTCTCCACGTAAAGTTCAATTGAAGGTGGAGTTGTGCTAATGAGGAATAACTCTCCATGTAACATATCCAAAATTGAAATAGTACAAATTAGGATGCACGACAAAATTATTCGGACACTTCCAGATGTTAGGTATGTTCCTGATCTAAAGAAAAATCTTACCTCATTAGGAATTTTGGATTCTAATGATTGTAAGATAGTCATTGAGTCAAATGGCTTAAAAATTTCTTGTGGGGCTCTTGTTGTGATAAGAAGACAGAAAAAGGGTAGCTTATATGTTCTGCAAAGGTCAACAATTACTAGTGCTGCAACAATTACCAAAGAAAAGCTGAAATTGCCACCACATCGCAACAAGAATCAACCTAACGTCACGATGACACGAAATGACTCTTTCTCCATCAATTCTGACTCAACCAAACTTTGGCATATGCGATTGGGTCATATGATTGAGAAAGGTATGACAGTCTTATGCAATAGAGGTTTTCTCAAAGATATTGGAGTTGGTAAGTTAGGTTTCTATGAGAATTATGTTTTTGAGAAACAAACCTAAGTCAGTTTCGATTCAATAGTGTACAGAACAAAAGGGACTCTAGATTACATTCATTCTGATTTATGGGGTCCATCTTTTGACATCTTAAAAGGAGGTAATAAATATTTCCTAACTTTTATTGATGACCACTCTAGAAAAGTTTAAGTTTATTTCTTGAAACAGAAAAGTGAAGTTTTCAGAATCTTCAAACAGTAGAAGACATTGTTAGAAAAATAAACTGGAAAATTCGTGAAGCGGTTGAGAACGAATATGGTCTTGAGTTCTGTTTGTTAGAGTTTAATGATTTCTACAAACGGGAAGGAATTGAAAGACATCAAACCATTGTTGGAACTCTACAACAGAATGGAGTTGTAGAAAGAATGAACATAACCTTACTAGAAAAGGCTTGATGCATGCTTTCTAATGCAAGCTTAGGGAAGGAATTTTGGGCTGAAACCATAAACCTAGTAAGTTATTTGGTAAATTGATCTCCTCATCGATCATTGAACGGTAAAGTTCTAGAGGAGATATGGTAAAGTAATCCTCCCAATTATTCTAACATTAGAATTTTTGGTTGTCCTACTTATGCTAAAGTTAGCCAGGGAAAGTTTGAACCAAGGGTCATTAAATGCATCTTTTTGGGATACTCTGTTGGTACAAAAGGTTTTAAGTTGTGGTGTTCAGAATTCGATGAAATAATTGTTAGCAGAGATGTTACATTTGATGAATTTACCATGTTTTGATCAGAAAAAGGGACTTTTACTTTTAAAAACACAACAAATCAAAGTGTCTTAAGCAAGGTGGAGTCAAAATTCGAACAGGTGGCGACGTCACAATGAGCGAATTCCCAAAGTCGTAATAACACATTGAATAGAGGTCTCGTCCCGATGAAGAGTCTCATGACGTCGCAACGACACGACGAAATTCTAATTCTTTCAAGTTTGAAGTTGTTTTGGATCTGTTTGTAGTTCTATCCAACCCTCAAGTACCCTCACCATCTTAGTTAACCAATTATAAGTTGGCTCATGATAGGAAAAGATGAGAAATACAACCACCACAGAAATATTATGAAGGAAACCTAGTGGCTTATGCTCTAAGTGTTGTTGAGAACATTGATTTTGTAACACCCCTTACCCAAGTCCATTGCCGGAACAGGGTGCGAGGTATTACTAGAACTCAAACACTTGTAATTGTTACAATTGAGATACATCATTACTAATACATTTTTTTTCGAAACACAATTTCAAATAACTTCAATATTTCAACCAAATATAGTTATATGTTTAGACACAATTTATCCATCCACAACATTATAAATACTTTGTTAGTAGTTTTAAGAAAACAATTTATCAATTAATATACACCAACATTTTAAAGCAAACAATATTTTATATATATTTATACCACATTACATTAAGTCATCTATACATGCCATATTTCAAAAGTATTGGTTGCCAAATACCCAAAAGATGATGATGATAGTGTGGATGATGTTCTGACGTCGTCCAATTTTTGAGCTGATTGATGTCACTATAAAACAAGGGAAAATAAAGAGGAGTAAGCATATAGCTTAGTAAGTAAACATATGACAAATAAACAAATTTCCAACATGATTTCATAGAAACAAAATTTTATTCACACATAAATTTCATTGTTTGTTCAATTTCCAGCAAGTTGTTTTTCTGCGTCACGGTCACTAATTAATTTTTATCTAGAGATACAGGGATCCAAATTAAGTTCTGTAAATTTTCCTTGAAACTAGACTCGTATATATTTCTTCCATAAAATTTTCAGAATTTTTGGTTTAGCCAATTAATACAGTTTATTCTTTAAACCTTCCCCTGTTTCACTGCTCGATAGCTCTGACCTCTCTTTACTAAAATTTACTTAATTCTTTGTACAGAACTCAAACGATGTTCTTGTTTGTTTCTATTGAAAATAGAATCATTGATAAATTCAAAAATGTAAATTACAAGACATAATCATTTTTTTACAATTTTTGGTGATTTTCCAAATTTGAAACAGGGGATTTCACAATAAATTCTACCATATCTCACTAAAATTTAAATATTTCAAAATATCTAACTCTTTTGCTTGCTCTGTTTCTTTCATGTGAAAATAGACTCACCCAGATTCAATTTCATATATTATTCACTCTCTAATTCAATTTCCACCATTTATGGTGATTTTTCAAAGTTTCTCAACTACTGTTGTTTAAAACTGTTTTATTTCTAGATTTATTTTTTTGTAGTTTTGATATTTCATACCATCTTACACATGGGTCAATTAAATATCAAACCCAATATTCCTCACATAATCTTATCCATTTCATATGTACATTCACCTTTCCAATTTCTCTGTTGAACACTCAGAATATTATTCGTTACTCGGTGGATTCAGCACTTAGCAACCACCTTAAATTCAGTGATACGGGGAATCAGCACATAGCAACCCCTTTCACAGTCAAAGATACGGTGGAATCAACACTTAGCAACCACCTTTATATTCAGTAATACGGGTAATCAGCACATAGCAACCCCTTTAACAATCAAAGATACAGTGGAATCGGCACTTAGCAACCATCTTTAAAGTCAATAATTCAGGGAATCATCACTTAGCAACCCATTTTTATTCAATGTTTTCCGGTCTATTCCGAGTGTTCATTCGAAAACCTTGTTTTTTAACATTTTACTACCTTTCTCAAACTTAACCACATTTTTATGATCTACATCAAATATTTATTCTATATTCAATCAAATCTCAACAATATATTGAATAACATTAAAATAATGCATTAATTCACATGCATACTTACCTCGGTGCAAAATATTGTAATTTTGCAATTTACTCCACGATTTTTTCCTTTCCCCGATTGAGGTTGTCCTCTTGTCTTTCTTGATCTAAAATAGAAAATTTAGCTTATTTAATATTCACATTTATTAAAACGGTCCTCAACTCAACTTTTTACAAAAATTACGATTTTATCCCTAAATTTTTGCATATTTACATTTTTGTCCCAAAGCTCGAAAATTAAATTTCACTCCTTATTCTTATGTTTTACAACATGCTAAACACTTTTTCCTTCTATGGAAACATCAAATTCTCACTCTAACATGAACTTTTGAACATTAAATATTTTACCAGTTATGTCAATTTACCCGTTTCCGCTTAAGATCGCTTAGCAAAAGTTGTTTAACATAATTTCTAGCTTCATATTCTACCATAAAATAGAAAAATAATATGGTTATTTTTCCAAATATGAACCCTAACATGAATTAATGGTAGAATAAGCTAAACCGAGCTACAAGGATCTCAAAAATGCGAAGAACATTAAAAACGGGGCTAGGATGCACTTACTATGAGCTTGAGAAAGTGAAGAAACCCTAGCTATGGCTTCCTTCAAATTTCAGCAACAAGTTATGAAGATGGACACCATTTTTCCATCTTTTTCCCATTTTAATTCTATTTATTTACTAATGACTAAAATGACCTTACTTAAAAAAATCTATTTTACTAATCCTATGCCCATTTTTGTCCTTCAATCAACTAATAGTCTAATTACCACATAAGGACCTCCAATTTAAAATTTCATAACAATTGGACACCTCTAACATGTAGAACTCAACTTTTGCACTTTTTACAATTTAGTCCTTTTGACTAAATTGAGTGCCCACACGTTGAAATTTTCGAACAAAATTTTCACAAAATTTTTCCATGAAATTGTAGACCATAAAAATATAATGATAATAATATTTTGCCTCTTCGGATTTGTGGTCCCGAAACCATTGTTCCGACTAGACCCAGAATCGGGCTGTTTCAGATTTAACTGATCCTTCGTGTTATTATGAGGCAGTCCAAGCCTATGATTCTAGCAACTGGCTCATTGTAATGGAAGAAGAGATGGAATTGCTTCAAAATAACTAGACTTGGAGGCTAGTTAAACCACCCATCGGTAAAAGAATCGTTGGTTTCAAATGAGTGTTTAAAAAGAAGAAAGGTTCAGGTCCTAACGACATTAGGTACAAGGCAATACTGGTTGCAAAAGGCTACAATCAAGCGGAGGGAGTTGATTTTCATGATGTTTTCTCTCCCGTTGTGAAACATACGTCCATTCGGGCACTTTTGGCCGTTGTTGCATCAAATAATCTTGAGTTTGAGTAGTTAAATGTAAAGATTTTTTTCCTTCATGGTTTTCTTGAGGAGGACATCTACATGCAACAACTGGACGGGTTCAAATTTAAAGGTAAAGAAGATTATGTTTGTTTCTTACAAAAGTCTTTGTACGGTTTGAAGCAGTCTCCTCGACAGTGGTGTAAAAAGTTTGACTCCCTCGTGTTGAGTATTGATTTTTCTCGAAGTCAGTATGACAATTGTGTTTATCCACAGTGTCTTAATGATGATTCTTTTATATATTTGCTAATTTATGTTGATGGTATGTTAATTACGGCTAAGAATCCATCTGATATGACCGTCTTAAAACCATGCTTAACACTAAGTTGGAGATGAAGGATTTAGGTGCAACAAAGAAAATTTTGGGGATGGAAATTTTGAGAGATAGACATTCTGGGAAATTACTTTTATCACAACAAAGGTACATCAAGAAGATCCTTGAGCGATTTGAGATGTAAAATGCAAAACCGGTGTAAGTACTCCTTTAGTTGCACACTTTAAACTCTCAATTTTAGTTTCCCCACAGAATGAAAAAGATGAAAGGTACATGTCAAAAGTACCTTATTCAAGTGTAATTGGAAGTTTGATGTATGCAATGGTATACACTCGTCCCGGTATTTCACATGTTGTTAGTGTTGTTAGCTGATACATAACCAATCCTAGTAAGTTACACTGGAATGCATTTAAGTGGATTTTCAAATATTTACGAGGTACTTCTAACATATGCTTAGAGATTGGAAGAACTCAAAAGGGTTGGTCAGATATGTTGATTCTGATTATGTAGGAGACTTAGATCGAATAAGGTCTCTCACAGGTTACCTATTTGCTTTTGTGAATTGTGCCATTAGTTGGAAAGTGACACTTCAAGCTACATGGCTTTGTCTACTACTGAAGCGGAATACATGGCAATTACAGAAGTAATAAAATAAGCAATTTGGTTAAGGGGCCTGTTCAGTGAATCGATAAGTGAAAAAGGGGGAAACTATCCTATATTGTGATAGTCAAAGTGTCATACGTCTCACCAAAGTCAAATGCATCACTAGAGAACGAGGCACATAGTTATTCATTATCATTTTGTTCAAAAGTTAATCATTCAAGGGAATATTCGGATTCTTAAAATTGGCACAGAATATAATCTGACCGACATGTTGACAAAGAGTCTTTTAGTTTCAAAGTTCGAGCATTACTTGGACTTGGTGAGTATCCGACGAAGAATCAATTAAGCTTGCAACAAGGCTCAGCAAGGGAGTTGGTCCAAATACGATTCAAGCTGGAGATTTGTGGGACATTTCACTATTATGTCTTTTGTGTTTCTATCTTTCATGTTTTGAATGCATAGCGAAATTATGACAAACAAATATTAGCTCATTGATTGCCTAATTTCAAACTTATGGTAAGTGACACTATAAGAACGTTTACATTGTGAGAAAGACAACTTACTTCAATAGGTAATCTAAATGAGTCTGTAATCCCGTAAAAGAATCAAAGTGAGCATTTGATTCAAATACTTGGAAGAATTATTACGTCGTCTACAATTCCAATTCGGGGATGGCTAGTCTTGGCTATCGAAACAGTTGAATCCACGGGTAGAGACATAGATGTGCTTATTGGAAGAATGATACATTAGACTATACCCAAGATAAATTAATTCTGAATATGTTTTTGAATTAATTCACTTGTGACATTCATGGTGTGATTTACCTAAATCTTGAGTTAGCCACTAACCATGAGTATGTAACTCGTGTGCTTTGATATAAGTTGTAGACACCCATATTTGTCCGAGCCCAATTGGAGGCCCATTTGTATATCTATTCTCTCCTGGCCCCGTTCGAAGCCCACCCGATTTTATTCAAATGGAGGCTTTTGTTTTTATTTTCTTTTTCTTTCCTTTTTGGGTCTGTCAAAGGCCCAAATTATTATTATTATCATTACTACTACTATTATTAAATATTATTATCTTTTTTTTTACAAATAAACAAGATTAAAAAACAATATATATACTTGAAATGAAATGAAAGAAAGAAATGGAGGAGGTTTTTCTTATTTTATTCTTAAAAAAAGGGTAAAAAAGAACAACAACAAAAACAAGCATTCTATTTTTTTTTCTTTTCTTCTATCTTTTTTTTTTGCTATAGACATGTCATGAGGGATCGAGTTTTGGGATCCGATGAAGGAGATGTCATTGGACCGTCGGTCCTTCACCCTTAGGAGCCCCAAAAATCCTGTTTTTTCCCTTCCCCTTTCTAAAATAAATGTTTCTTTAGAAAATAGGTTTGATCTTGGGAAAGTTTTGATTTTTTTTTAAAAAGAGAAAGTTTATATTGTAAAAATAAAAATCTATTTTTTTGAGTCATTTTAAAGGAAATTTTAAAATTTTAAAACAAAATTTTGATTTTTGTCAACTATTTAGAAATTAAAGTTTTGATCTTTAAGAAAAGTAGTGATTTTTTAAAAGAAAAAAAGAGAAAGTTTAGATTTTTATTCTTAAAAATCTATTTTTTAGTCATTTTAAAGGAAAAGTTTAAAATTTTAAAACAAAGTTTTGATGTTTTTCAATTATTTCGAAATAAAGTTTTGATATTTAAGAAAAGTAGTGATTTTTTTTAAAAGAAAGATTTGATTTTGCAAAAAAAAAAAAATTTCGCCACCATATGCGGCAGCTCCACCACTGGAGGTCGGAGAGCCGTTGGGCTTTCTGGTGGTAGAGCCATGGCCAACATAGAAGGAGGAAGAGAAGGAGAAAGCGTTTTTTTTAATGAGATTAAAAATGAAAGAATGAATAGTTTTTCCCATTTATAGGTGTCAAAAATGACTAATTTATTCTCTCCCCCGTACTTTTTAAATTTACAAAAAATACCTTGTTTTTTGCAACACCGCCCTCACTCTCTGGCTTATTTACATCCGTAACCCTTTTATTTATTCAAACCTTCAATTTAATCCAAAATTTAAAAATTAAAAGCAAATTAATTGCTACATCAATACTTTGTCTTCCACATTTTTTATCTTTTAGTCCCCAAATCAAGCTACGTCATTTTGTTTCCATCTTTAATAAATTATTTATACTTATATCTTCCATTTCATTTGCATTTATACCTTATATATTTAATGTCAATTATACGCTTTATTTTAATATTTTATATTTATTCACACTTAAATAATTTTTATTTATTCTTATTTTGTCTTTATTTATTTTCATGTCTATTTATATTTATGTTTTATTTACACATTCCCTGACATACATTTTAATATTATTTGTTTATGTTACTTTGATTCTTTTATTGTATTATGAATAAGGTGTATTATTGTTATTATTATCATCATCATCATCATGTCAATGTCTTATTTATTTCATTTATTTAAGTTTTCTTTTTATTATTGTCATTTTTGAAATAGTTTTAACTTTTCATTAACTTTAGTCAATTTAATTAATTTTCCCATTTTATTACTATTCGTTTTAAAATAGGGAACTTTAGGTCATTTTTCATCCTATAAATGTTGACATGAAGTTAGTTAAGTAGGTGTTACATTTTAATGAAACCATAAGGTTTTTTACATTTGAATTTAGGTTAGTCTTTAAGATCTTATCTACCATTTACCCTAAAAAATTAAATATTGTATAAGATTTCTCTTTAGAATCTTAAATTAATATGTAAATATTCTTTAGGACTTTGTTCAAATTTAAAACTCAATATTTTTGTAGGTGAATTGTAAATCATGAGTAGGTATTTTTAAGTATTTTATTTTAGAAACTTTTTAAGAAAGCTAAGATATATTATTTTAGGATTTTGACGAATTTCAACTTTAGATCAAGAATTTTAAAGCAAGATCAGTCATAAACCTGACATAGGATACTTTCTTAAGATCTTGATAGATACAACGTTATTAATTAAATATTTTAAATAATAATAATAAAAGATCAAATAAGTTGTAAATGGATTTTAATATTTCTCTTAATTCATTGGTAATTTCTAGTTTAAGTTGTAAATGGATTTTAATATTTCTCTTAATTCATTGGTAATTTCTAGTTTTTTTTAGAATTCTAAAATAGAATTAATTTTAGGAATTGAAGGTATTTTACTAGAATTATTTAGGTATCCTTTAGGGTTCCCGTTAAAAGTAAAAATCTCTAATTTAAATTTCAAATTAGATAAGTTTGGTGAACACATCTTAATCGAGTTACAAGTAAATAGGAGGAATTTTTTTAGAGTTTTTATTTAAGATCTCCATAAGATTTTAGCCTAGATTAAGACATTAATATGCTTAAATAAAAAACCTAGCTCTCAAGACCCCATATGACTATCCCCGGATAGGCGCTGTGGGGGTGCTATAACCTTCCCACACGTATTCGTACTCCTGAACCCAAAATTTAGTGATGAGATCGAGTCTAGACTTTTAAGATTTTTCGTAGTATTAATTCTAGACTTTTAGACGATAGGTGGCTAACCAACCTAGCCCTAATTGATTAGTGGCGACTCTACATTAATTTAGGCCCTCCATGTCTAGCTTTGCTAACTAGGCCCCCTTACTCTTATGTAGGCAACGTTATGACATAAGTGGAGGCTTATGTTATAAAGATAATCGAGCCCATAATTGGTATGTTGGGTACATGACTTGTGTATGGCATGACTTTATTAGCAACAATGGAATTCATAGTTCGATTAAAGAGTTAACAATATTTTTCATTGACATTGTGAGGATAGATAAATATAGAATGTGGCCACAAATTGCTTATTCTCGAATAAGCAATTTATCACAGTTATTTGTTAGCAGCGATCATATTAATCATTAAGAAGACACAATGGTGACAGTGAGATAAAATAAGATTGTATTGAGTGAACGGATTTAACTCAAAAGAATTAAGGATATCATATGAGGGTAACACACACATGGTGAGGTCATTAGACAAAGCAGTTGGATGAATTACTTTCATAAATAGTATACAATAATGAGTTTTCAATCATAGTATTTTTTGTGGATTGACTCCATAATTAAGTAATTGCGAATTATTTTAATGATACTTTTAGGCATAATTGCAATTACTCGAGCCTAATTGCATATGTCTAATTAGTCCCTCTGCTAGTTCAACTAAAGCTCGATCAAACTGCATTTGAATCAGAAGAAAATTCTACGACTTTGGAAATAATTTAATTGACTCGATTTATTCGATGTGGAATTAAATTGGACAGTCGTGAGAGTAGTTCAACTAGAGAATTTGATTAAAGAATTTTCTTGAAAAATTAATTTTGAAAAATCTAAGTGATTTTTGAGAAAATTAATTTTGATAAAGCAAAATTAAATTATTCAAATCAATTAAAATAATTATGATATTTTTGGAAATTAATTTTCAAGTCAGACCATTGGCCTAATGGGTAATTGAACTTGAAAATTTGACCTGAGATCGAAAATTGGGCTCAAGAACACAAAATCGAGATCGAGATAAAAAAAACTAGTCGAACTGGGTCTAATATGTGAAACCGGATCACCGGTTAGATAGGACCAGTCAGGCCGCCAATAGCCTGGACTGAACTGGTAATAGCCAAACCATCTTAGGGTGTCGTGAGGGTGTCGTACCATGCTGGCGGTGGCATTCTGGTGGTTGACAGATGGTCGGTGATGGTGGTTTTTCGATGGTTGAGCAGTGGAAGAATTACACTCCTATTAAGACTCTGCCTGATAATTTAATTCCAGATTAATTATTCCAAAAATAATATTATTTTAATAAGATTTAATATTAGCTTTAATTTAATACTTATTTTGATAGTATTTTTATTAATTTAATATTAAAGTATTTATCTTAATATTAAATTAAATTAAATATTTATCTTATAGATAAATATTCTATTAATTTAATAGGTTTAATATTAAATTTAATCTAATATTTATCTTGATAAGTATTATATTAACTTAATATTAACTTTAATAAGATTTGAACTCTCTAAACTCTCCCTATATAAAAAAAACATTGGGTCATTGTTTTTCACTCACTTGAATTTAAGAGAAAGTTGTTGAGAGAAAATTCTCAAAAGAAATTATTTCAGAAAATTTTTAGAGATATTTTTCTTTTTTACAACTTGACCCAGAAGTTTAGAGAAATAATGAAATTGCTTCACTGGAAATTTTGTAGAAAATTTTCTGATTTGAAGTGAGCCCACGTTCAGCAGACGTGAGCTTAAGAATAGCAGAGAAGACTACTGACCATGTTCGCATGTGCCTATAAAACAAACAATGTTCTAAAACAATTTTAAAATGTGGTTTTATTGCAAGCATAGAGGTCAGTTGTAATATTTGTAGTGTTACAATGGAACACTAGAGTATTCTAATGATCGAACCCAAAGGAGATGGCGATTGAGTAATAAATAGCATGCACTATAGAGTCTAAGCGGCTACTGATATGGTTTTATAGTATGGCAAATTATAACAAGAAAGTTTTGCAAGAAAATTAAATATGCTAATCTAAAGACTAAATTGCAAAGAGTACAAAATTAAGAAATTAACTAATAAACGACTAATGGTGGTTGATTGATTTTGATGTGGTTCGTCGGTCCTCGAATGAGGGACTTAAATCACTTAAATTACTAAGTGGCTCTATTTTATCTTTCGATCTCAACTTTACCGACTTAGATGAATGAATCTGATTTATCTCTCGATCTTATTGATTACCTCTTGGGACTAATGAATGAGAGCACAACAAGATTACCTCTCGGTCTCACTTGCCTAGATATTCCCTTAGGGGCGTCACTTCTTAAGTTTTTAGGTCTATTCGATTTAGTCCAATTTATTACAATTTAGTCCCTTGTCCAAAAAATCAACTTACCCACATCTCCATCAACCAACCCCTTTTTTAGGTTTAGCTACTCATGCTAAAAATAAAGAGAATGGACATAGTAATGAAAAGCAAAGAAGCCATTAAAGTAAAGCATAAGAAAAATAAAAAAAGTTTGGATTTTTATGTAATAAAACTTAAAGAACATCAAACTAAAGCCATTCAACAAGAAAATCTAAAGCAATAAACATGAAATGAACAAACTTTAGCTGACTTAAAGTAAAAGAAACTAAAATAAATTAAACTAAACTAAAGCTAGAATTGTCTTACAACCAAGGTACATATACTGAAAATGTAAATAAACCTAACTTATAGTGATAATTAACTTAACTAAAATTGAGAACATTAAGAACAAGAAGTAAATGTAGAAAAATAAACTCTGAAACTAAGAAGGGAGAAGAGAAAATGAAAACCCTAGAAAAGTTGTAGAAAAAACTAAGAGAAAATCTAAATTAAACTAAGGCTAAATCTAAATTAATGTATCTCTCTCTCCTCTTCAGGAAAAATTGGTTGTTTTAGGCTGAATGTTGATGAATTTTTATTGCCAAAATTACCCTTACACGGGCTGTAACGCCCCAGTTCTGGAGGGTACAAGGTTTGATGAATAGTTCTAAGGTATTATAACTGATGGAGTGGTATTCACCCAGGTACATTTTGGGCATATAAAGTGGATGGATACAATTATGTGTTTTAGTTAATAAAAATGCTATGCCGATTGGAATAAGATAGTGACCAAGTGGAAGAATATTGAGTGTGAGTTCACGTCAGAAGAATAGTGCGCCTTTAATCGTGGTACTGTGCAAGTTATGTTGCAAGGTAAATTGGTTAGAAACCAATTAAATGTGAACCGAAATAATTAAAAGATAAAGGTCCAGTAGGTTTCTTGAAAGTTTGTGAACTTTTGGATAAAATAATATAGTAAAATGTGACACTTGTCATGTTCCGATAAAGACTTAGATTATATTAATGGATATTCAAGATTTGGATAAGGGAGTTCTCTTTTTCCTTATTGTAGAATATTATTATATGGAGATTGAGAAACAAAAAGGCATTTCTTTGAGTTGGAGATGAAACCCTAGATTTTATCAATGAT
Source organism: Gossypium hirsutum (assembly GCF_007990345.1). Classification (NCBI taxonomy): domain Eukaryota; kingdom Viridiplantae; phylum Streptophyta; class Magnoliopsida; order Malvales; family Malvaceae; genus Gossypium; species Gossypium hirsutum. The sequence continues at coordinate 17,203,244 of NC_053439.1, read as the reverse complement.
TCTCCATTTCAAGGTAAGTTTTATGACATTGTGTGTTATGAAGGATTAGGCTTGTATGAATGCATGAATTGTAAGATGAAGAAGTAAGGTATTATATGTGGGTTATCTGGGTTAGAGATGATGGAAAGGTTAATTGAATGAGTTTTAATGGTGATTTTCTGTCTTTTAAGGTAGTAGTTGTTGTAATCCCTAATTGGATGCTAGATCTAAAGTTCAAGTTGTTGTTCGTGGTTGTCAAGTAAGTTCCTAAGCTGGCTCTTATATATGTATACTGGTTTATTCTAGATATCTTTGTGTAGAATCATATGAACTATTAGCTGAGATTAGAAGAGGATGGTATGATGAGTATGCTGATATATGAATGTGGATAGGATTAGCATGTATAGTTTGTATAAATATGTCAAGTATAGAGTATGTGATAAGAAATCTGGAGTCGAAAATATGACTGCAAGAGCATGTCTGAGTTGTATGTTAAGTTTGGTGCTAATGCATGAAAGGTCTGTTATGTGAGTTTATGGCTATTCACTGTGGTGAAGTCTAAAGGGGTCCGTTGGGACTAAAAACACAATCTTTGATATGAATCTCTGGAAAGGAAAAGTCCATGGCCATGACATCATATCGTTTAAGACCATAGCTGGGCTATGGCATCATATGGAAAAGAACTAAAGAAAGGTGATTACCTAAAGAGGTTTTTTGTGTGACCTAGGTCGATGAGGGGTAACCCTCACAAAATGTGAGTCTAGGCGAATACCTATCATGAACATGCCAGAAAAAGGAAGCCTTTATGGCAATCTATGGAAAGAAAGCCTTTTTGGTGCACCTTAAAAAATGACCCTTTTGACAATCATCTAAAGGCAACACCTCTGTGGCAAACCCTGAGAAAAGAAATGGTATTCACGACAAACACTGAAGGAACAATGGTTGTAATAAACTCTGAAGGAAAAGCCCCTGTGGCGTATCATGTTACATCTTCGATGAGGTATTCTAATTAGCTTCATTTATAGCGAGTTTCGTATGAAATGTTATGGTGTATCCTGCATAGTTTTAAGACAAGAACAAAGAAACTGGAATGCACCAGAGAATGTGACGAGTTTAAAGTATGAGTTAATTAGACTTGAAGAACAAACTTGAGGAATGGCTATGTCTGGTAAATTGAAGAAGGTTATCTGTCTGTAAGTATTAGAATAAAAATGGTAGTTTTTAGAAAGGATCAAATCATATAATTAAAGAATGTATCTTCTATCTAAGTACGAAATCATTTCATAGATTTTGAAGAAATGACGGCTTAAAGTATGTATGTAAGAATCATTGTATCATGTCTATATGGGCCCCTAGAATGGGGTATGGTTAGGGAATCACGAAAGTGCAGCGCGAAGAACGTGAGTAATATATCCAAGATGCGGAAGGTAAATCATGATTTTAAAGTCAAGGTAACATCTATGGTATGAAGAATGGCATTCTAAGAAGGTATTCGCTAGAGACAAGTTGAAGAACAAAGGGCAACGAGGTGGCGAATTAAATTATCAGATGTGAAATGCATAACGATTTAGGTAAATAGGTGTTTATCTCATTAAGTTCTTATGAACTTACATGGATTGTGTTCTCCATTTTAAGTTGAATGTAAGGCTACGTCTGAGGGAAATGATGCTGTGACTACACCCAAAGAGTGGCGTATTGGATTACTATGCATACAGAGCAAGCTTTGATGGCGTGATCGAGCCTGTTTGACACTTAGAAACCCTTGAATCGAGATAACTACGTTAGATTAGGACATCATTTCAGTAATACTTGTAATCAAATTTCCTAGGATTATAACTAGAATTCTTTAATGTTTATACTTATGTATTATTTTAATAAGTCTTGCAGTTAAGTAGTTCAAATCAATTTTAATTTGTGTAAGTAGAGTTAAGTTTCATTTCTTTTAATGTGGTAACACCCAAGATTCAGATTCGATTCATCGAATCGAGTTTGGGGTGCCATACAGGCCTTGGATGATTGGTGGATCGGGTGGACAAAGACTACCATTTTTGTCCAATTTTGTCCCCCTCACGATGTTTGTGGCGCAATACCCAGAAGAGGATATAGCGATACCTCAAGCAGTTTCGAGCCTTGGGGTATTCTTTGAAGGGTGGATATCGTGATACCATTGAAGGGTGGTCTCCAATCTTCCATACTATTGGAGATATTGTGATTCTAATGTATGGATATCGTGATACCCTTTCTTTTGGTGTCATTTTCACTCGTTTTCAACCTTCGACACGTCCCTACACCACTCAACCACAGGTTAGGCCCCCTAATGGCACTATTGGCCAAATTGAGTTACAAAATGAGTAAAAACGATATATTTATACTTATTAAATTAAAATCTAAAAAATATGAAAAAGAAGCTACTTTGCTTGAGAATAAGCTCCTTAAGTATACCGAGAAGGCCTAATTTGACGTATCAAATTATAGCATATCAACTACTCGGTCGAAGCATTCATCCTAGACAAATAAAAAATGTATGATTTTGATTAAATGTTTATTACTTTAGATAACATAACCAAGTTCTAGTTTTGAAAACAAAATTAAAACTCTGATTTTTCCTTAAATCTATTTTTCGTTGCGTTTTCCAAACCCAATTTTCCAATAGTATCACTATTCGTAATGAATCCATTTTCTTGCTAAGTACAAAAGATGACTTAGAAATTAATTTAATTTATTCAAATTATTATTTGATTAATTGTAATTAAATGATTAAAGTTCAAAGTAAGAACTAAATTAATTAGTCGTAATGGATTTGTCGAATAATGCAATTAAATATATTTCCTCATAAATTCTAGTATGGTAAAATTATCATGACTTCAATGGAATGAGAATTGGGTTGAGAAATTAACGTTGTTAGGGCCCCTTTGGATAGGCGGTGCTTTTACCTACGGTTAGTGTAAAAACAACGGTGGCGGTGAGATTAGATACTGTAGCGATACTGTAGTTTGAGACAAAAAGAAAGCTAAACGCATCGCACTTGAGGTAAACGCCCATCCAAGGGGTTCCTTAATTAATTAAATTAATTGGTTAAATAAATAATGTTTGGGAAATAGAAAATATTTATTGGGTTAGATAAATTATTAGTGTTAGATAAAAGTCCAGATAATACATATAATTGGACCTAATACATAAAAGCTCTAATTAAGCCTTGTGAAATACATGAGGCAGCAAACCTTAGTGTATTTTAGGGCATGTTGTCACCCGTAGCTCTTCTACTTAAAGTAGAAGCTATATTTTCTATTAAAATATTATTATTTAATTAGACCTTATTCGAATAGAACTCTTATACAAATTCTCTATAAATAGGAACGATATGTTGAACTATGCACTCACATTATTTGCATCATTATTCCGTTAGAAAATAATGAAAATTTATTGTACAGAATAAATTCTATTTTATGGGGAAAACACATAGTTTCTAGTTAAAGAGAGAATTAGCTTTCCTACTGAAAGTTAATAAAATTTTTCATTCTATGTTATTGGTTCATGTTGTTTGAGGTCACTCTCAAAGTAATTCGTCGTTCAAGAATTGCAGAGAAGTCATTCAATTGAAGTCAGGATTGACTTAACCGCCTCATACAAAGTCCTACCCAATATAAACCCAATCCAATATATATAAACCCAACCCAACCCAATCCTAAAAAGTACAAATAATTTAAATTAATTAATAATTTAATAAATAAAAATGAAAATCCTAAAACTAAAAATCACGCACAGTCACAGAAATGAGAAATTCCTAACCCTCAAAATTCAAAATCCTTAATTTGAAATCTCTCAAAATCTCTACTACCAGTGCTAGTCACCTTTGTGAACCTTCTGATGTCCACTAGTCACACCGTCCGATGTCCACCCGGTCACCATCATCGTTTGACGTTTGTCTGCCATCGGTCATCGCAGTGACATACCTTCGATTTGGACTTCAATCACCACCGTCGGCACTCACTTTGGATTTTTCAGGTGTGTTTTGTTAAAGTTCTTTTCTTTGAAGCTTTGTTACTAGGACTCGAGTGGTGAACAATCCATGGTTGTTCAATACCAACCACCCACATCTTTAACTAAGAAGTGGATAATATAGGTTTTAGCACTAAGATATTGTGTGATGTATATATGTAGTAATGATAATGAAGTGTGAGGGTGTTTGTTTCGTATGCGGCTAGGTAGTAGTTCAATGAGGACCATAAATGGCACTACTGTTATTATATTATTCTTTCATTGTGATAATAATCAAGTGGGAATGTATTTCTTATGCGGCAAAGGATTAATTATTCATCTCTTCATTGTAATAGTAATGATCAACAATCACAAAAACAATGCCTAAAACTTAGAAGTAAACATCTTGCTTCTGTTAACACCAAGCTTAGTTTCTTGATATAGATTGACAAAGGAAACTTGTTTAATTGAGTCGATAAGACTATCATTGTAGGGTTGGATGTTGATATAAGTGTTTTGGGTTTTGAAGTTAATAATGCTCATGGGTTTATAGGATGATGATCATGGGCAATAAGTGACTATAGAGTTGGTTCAAATTGAAAATAATAAACATTCTGGTGAGTTCTGATTTCTAATTGTTGACTGTGGGTAAGATTTTCTAATAGGGGAATGGTGGTAAGTTTTTCAAAATTCCCTTTTTGGTCTATAATTATGGGTTCAACTTTTTTTCACCGATTATTTTTGGGTTTGAATTGAGATTTATTGATATTCTGGATTGGTGAGGGATTTTGGTTGCTGCATTTGAATTTAAGGGTCCGTTTGATTACTTGTATTTTGTTTTCTGGAAAATATTTTCATCATTTTCCACTGTTTGTTTGGTGGAAAACAAATTCCCACTGTAAAAGCTTTTCCAAAAGACGGGAAAATAACGCCTTTTTCTGGGAAAATGTCTTACACTTTTTTTTTCGATAAGACATTTTCCAAAACAGGGGAATTGACTCATTCTTCTCCATTTTCCTCTACCCCTTTCCCTTCATATTCCCTTTCCCTTTGGGTTGCAAATCAGTCCTTCAATAGAAGCTGGGCTCAACAGACCGAAGAGAGTTACCAATTTTAGTTGGCGTTGGGTTTGCGGGTTTCTTCGCTGGTTGCTTCTGCTACTGATTCCAACTTATTGGATTTTAATTCTGATGCTAACACCAACAGAGTTTCCTCCTCCTCTTCTTTTTCTTTTTCTTCACCTCAGCATGTGTCTCATCGATTCTGGGTATCACTTCATTTTTTCTATTTCTTTGAGTTTGCTTCTTTTTGTCCTTGAATTATTGGTTAGTAAAGGGTTTTATGCTTTATGGTTGATGATTGAATTTATGCTACTAATTTTTCCATGATTATGAGGATAATGTCTATGTCGTATACATTAAATATCGGGTTTTCTATCTATAGTCTTTCTGCAATTTCATTTTGCCATTTTGTTCAAGTTTTCATGTTTATAATTTTTGGAATTAAAAGTCTGAGTGACCATGTCCTTCATAGTTTTTGTGATGTTTATCTCTTGTTGGTTGAACAATGTGTTTGTATTTAGAATATTTCTATGAAACCATATTCTTTGTAATGGTAATAAAAACATTTTTCGTCAAGTTTAAGCAGGCAAATAGAATTTTATGTAGGAAAAAGTAGTTCTGGATTATTTTTCTTGGTGGTTGATGAATTTTACATCCCAATGACTGGAGAATTTTAGAAAACAAGTTTAATGATTCATATGAAGAATTTCTAAGGTACTCTGAGTTCCTTTGGTTTAAGTAAATGGCATTTTGTTTATATTCTTATAATTGTTGTTTTCTGCATTCCAAGTTGTTCCTACTTTTCAAGGCATGGGAATTGGGACAATAATAGTTAAAAGGATTGTAAGGTTTGTTACTCTTATGTTTCTACTAATTCTGAAACTTTTAACTGAAGTAAGTGTATTACAATTGCCTGGCATCTTTCTGATTGGTTTTTATGATATCTGGCTCAATGGCTTTCTTCTGCTACCTTCACACTAAATCTAAAAGGGCCTTAAATTTTATTAGATAGGTGCTTTCATTCTTTCATTGAACTGCATAGTTTATCTCATTCAATAAACATCATCATATAGACTAGTTGCAAATAAGTTATGTAGAAACTTGAGATAATCAAGGGAAAGGGAGTTGTCAAGGTTTGAATCTTCGACTTAGTGTCAACCAAAACTTGAAAGCAACATAAGTCATTTCTCAGTTACTACTACACCAGTGGCTTGGTTACATGGAAAGTTGGGATTGAAATATTTATATATATACATACATATATATGAGGTTACTTTGGCAGGGTCATCGATGAAATGATTTGTATTAATTGTTCTTGAAAAGCATGATATGTATAGCTTATTTCAGGTTCTTCTTCAAAGCATGTGGATTCAGAGATGATATCTTGGGCTCTACTATGATGATGTATAGTAGGACAATTTCAAGTACTTGTTTTGAAGGTGAGCGGATGGTTAAACAAGCTGGTCGAAAACTGTTGTTAGTTTCACACTCTAATTGCAGTTAGCATCTTCCAAGACAACTAAACCACAAAGTTGAACCGTATCAAACATATGGATTTAAAAAGGCCGAGAAATTATTACCGTTGTGTATTCAAGCTTCAGTTTCTTTTTTATCTTAGAAGATTGCCCTCTTATATTTATTGGCTTCATTTGTAATGTAGCAATAAAAAAGAAGCTTTGGAGGGATATGGAATGAAGCTTCAATCATTGCACAACATACTGATAACAATTTAGGATACTCATAACAACTTTATAGGTTGTGTTGTTCTTTACCAATGTTGTCGAGGGTATAAATCATAAAAATTCTTGCGTTGGATATGCCATTTTAAATTTATTGGAAGGTAAGGACATGTTAATGCCTATTATCACTTGCACCCCTTTGTAGCTCTTATCACCTTGTGCCTCAATTTTTGTCATTTCAATACAAGTATATTGTAGAAGGCAGTCATATGTGCTTTATTTCAAATTATTCCAGGGTTATATATTTGTTGAATGCATACATATATACATATTTATGTCTGTAAATGTGTGCATTGGGATAAATTTTATAGGAGTTAGCTTTGTGTTACGATGTAGATTGGTTGGCTAAGGAATTGGTTATACTTGAGAGTGGCTGAAACTTGATAATGATGCTATCTGTGTTGTTTGTAAGACAACAAAAAAATTTCTTTTATGCTGAGCGTAATTTCATCAGGAGATCACTACAATTGATTCACTACTAATTAGTAAATTTCGGAAGTAGTTTGCAATGCTTTTATATTTTAATAATTGAGTATTATTATATATTTAATTTAATTTAATTATTTAGAAATAAATCATTGCAATATATGTAAAAATAATTTAAAATATAAAAATTTATTAATATGTATATAAATTTATTAATATATGTAAAAACAACTTTTTCAGAAAATATTTTCAGGAAATCTGCCAAACAACAGAAAATATTTTACACAGATTCAATCAAACACCAGAAAATATTTTCCAGTAAATCATTTTATAGAAAAGTAAAACATTTTCTAGAAATCATTTTACGGAAGACATTTACTGGCAATCAAACGGACCCTAAGTTAGAATTTTGTGCAATTCGGTAATTGAAGTTTTTTACTAGCTAAGGTTGATTCATCGGTTAATTAAATTAATTTTTGAAATCTTTTATACTTGTTTTAACCAAAAATAAAAATAAAAACATATAAATTTCGATTAATTCAGTTAATCGATTGAATTAATCAAAAAAGTTTGGTTCAATTAATTTTTTTTAAATTTCAGTTTGATCAATGATTAAAGTTTAAAAAAATTAATGGATTCGATTAATACTTATTCAGATCAATTAACCGATTGAAAACCCCTATTGTACCACCTTCATATTTGTTCATTTGTAACAAAAAAGAAAAAGTAATATAATGTTTTTTCACCTTGAATATATAAAATATAAACTAAAAAATGGGGCCATTTTACCAAAAAAAGCCCTTTTTTCTCAAAATTTACCGAAATGGGCCACTTTTTTAATTATTTATCGGAATGGGCCATTTCCACGGAATGGCTACCACGTAAGCGCGATGTCAGGGTATATGACAGATCATCGCGTCCATGTCAGCGCGACCTGCTGACGTGGAAAGAAATCGCGTCCTCAAGGAAGCGATTTCCTTCCACGTCAGCAAGTCGCGCTGAAGTGGACGCGATGATCTTCACATAGCGCGTTTTCGGGGACGCGATTTTGACGTTGATTTTACGTTTGGGTTTTTCTGGGTTTTAGGGTTTAGGGTGCAGGCTTTTTAGGGTTTAGGGGTCCCGGGAAAAATTATTTCGAGTTGACGTTTCTGGTCAAATAGTATAAAATCGCTTCTACCAGGATGCTATCAAAGAAGAAATTGTAAAATCGTGCCCTCGTGGACGCAATTTTGGTACAGTTGGTCATGTAAGAAATAATTTTTTTGACGTTTTCTGAGCAAATAGTATAAAATCGCTGATACCAGGATGCTATATGAGAAGAAATTGTGAAATCGCACCCTCGTGGACGCGATTTCGCTACAGTTGGTCATGTAGGAAATAATTATTTTTCACGTTTCTGAGCAAATAGTGTCAAATCGCGCCCTCGTGGACGCGATTTTGCTACAGTAGTAAGTTTGGGCTGAGGCTATAAATTAGGTAGAAAATGTTCTTAGAATGCATAAGTCATAGCAGAAACATTTTAGAGAGGCTAAGAAAGTTAGAGTTTCAAAATGAGTGAACGTATTAGTGCTGTTATTTACTACGATGGAGAGGTTTGCCACACCGAGAATGGTGTTGTTTTTTTGTCGGAGAATACGGTGCGAATGTCATTTAGCCAAAACATAGATTTGACAGAACTTCGTAAAAGAATTAGGCGTAAAATCTTTGGAACGATGCCAATGAAAGTTCTGTCAATCACGTATCGATTTTGTTCTTCTGTTGATCCAGTGACATATGACTCGTTCAACATAAAAGGTGCTCGTAGCTTGGAGGCAATGGTGCAGACTCATCTTGCTAGCGGAGCAACTTATATTGAGTTATATGTACAATTTACATCGCCAACTGATGTACTTTCGTCCAGTGTTCGAGATGTATACACGACCCCTGGCCGACACTCGGTTAGCGGGTTACAAAATACGGAACAGCCCATGTTCAGTAGCGGTGTCGAATGCATGTAACAGCCTAATTTTTGACCCTAATCAGAACAGTGGTTTCGGGACCACAAATCCGAGTCTAAAAAAATATTTTAGTATTATTTTCTGTGTCTGTGATATTTGAATTTGATTGTGTCAAATTTTCGTAAATTAATTTGACTATTTGTGTGTTTAATTTGATAAAAGGACTTAATTACGTAAAATGTAAAAGTGGCTAGTTAGTTGTTAAAGTACTTTATTGCTATGGTTTTTTCTAATGTGGGGTCCTTATGTTGATATTATACCAAATAAATTATGAGTGGACTATTATAGACAAATGTTAGTGGATTTTAAATGAATAAATAAAAGTTAAAATAGTAAATTAGGTATTTATATGTATTAAATAAAATAAAACATGAAAGTGGTCATGCATTTGGCTTTGTTTTGCCGAAAATTGAAGAACAAAGAGCACCTTTGGTGTTTTAAACATTCGGCAGTTAGGAAGCTAAAATTTGGTATGTATTTTGCTTGGCTTTTGATAATTTTTACGTTTCTGAGATCGTTGCTTAGTATACTTTAAAACACATGTCTTAATTTTGTGAATTGTGGATAATTTTGAAATGTGCCATTGATGAATGCTTGAGTTTTATGATGTTAATAGGTGGAAAATAAATATATGTTGTTAGATTTTCGTGTTATAATTAGTAATTTTTGATAAAAATGTGTATGAAGGACTAAATTAAGAAAATATTAAATTGAGGGACTAGAATGTGAAATAAATGACATGCAAGGACCTATATGAGATTAGGAGTATTCGGCCATACTATAGTAAAATTAATTTGGAATATTTTGTGTTTTGTGCAAAAAAAAAGGACTAAATTGTGAAAAATGTAAAATGTTAGGGGCAAAATTGTAATTTTCCTATTTATGCGAATTTAGGCTAAATTTGATGGAATAATGTTTAAATAAGTTTAATTTGAATTTATTTAGATCAATAATTAAAGAAGTCGAATTTCGATCGGGGAAAAACAAAAGTAGTCGAATAGTCGAACGTCTCCGTCTATATCCGAGGTAAGTCTAATAGCTATTTAATGATATTAAATTAGTATATATTTATGTATATCGATTGTAGTTGTTGTTGAGCTTTAATTTGAAGTAATTTTATTGAATAAATTAGAATTATAAATGGTATATATATGTGTATAAAGTGTTCGAATATATATATGCTTATATAAATTTTTGAATTAAGTTAAAGTAAGAATGCTATAAAAGCATATATATATAAATATATAATGTATTAATATTTATATATGTACCTATATGAATATGTTCTGAATTTAATTGATTGTTTGAAGGTTATATATATATATACACATAAGATTCGAATATGAGAAACTAAACACATGTATAAATTCTTGCTTTGATAAAAGGTACATATTATACTCATGTATGCATGGATTTTCGAATATACATATATATATGTAAAAAAAAACTTTGGGTTTGATTAGTGATATGTATATTGTAATTGTATAGGTAAATTTTTTAAATAAGGTGATTATATGTGAGATGGAACATTTATATATATAATTAAGTATTGATTATATTATAAGATATGAATGTTAAGCATGTATATATAGTTTTGAATATGTATGGATGTACGTAAATATGTTTTCATATTGAGCTTAGATACAAATATATATATTATGCTCGAATAGGTGTGTATACATAAGTACATGTAAATTATTTGTATTAAATTTAGTTAAGTATATTTATATATACATGAATAAGTTGTGAACTTAGGTAAAGGCAAAATGTGTATATATATAAATTCATATAGGTTCAAATATAAATAAACATACTTGTATGGGCTTTTAATTTTTATTTAAAAGGTATAAATGTTAAATATGTATACGGGAGTTTGAATATATATCTATATGTACATTTGTGTACAAGTTTTTAGATTGAATTAAATACATAAAAGTTTATGTTTTTATAAATGAGGTTCGAATATATATTTATATGATTATAAGTTATTAGTACTTGATTTGGATTGAAAATATGATTTGCAAACTCATTTATGTTTGAGCATGGACTACGGTGAATATGTGTTTGCTGTTAATAAATATTTGAGGAATTATTCTGTATATGAGAAATTGAGATTTTCAGGTTTTAAAACCTAGCAGGCTAAGTGCCGGTGATCTAAATCAGGCTATAAGCCTAGCAGGCTAAGTGCCGGTGATTTGAATCAGGCTATAAGCCTAGCAGGCTAAGTGCCGGTGATCTGAATTAGGCTATAAACCTAGCAGGCTAAGTGTCGGTGAACTGGATTAGGCTATAAGCCTAGCAGGCTAAGTGCTGGTGATCTGAATCAGGCTTTAAGCCTAACAAGCTAAGTGCTAGTGAATCTGTTTATATTAAGTGATTATTTGCATTGGGTATATATATGATTTTGGTTATATAAAATGGATAAATATATGAACATTTGTTTCTAAGTATTTGATGAGCATATAAACGTTCGAATCTTTGTGTTTAGTGAGTATATATATATGTTGGTTATCATGAAATTGTTGGATATATATATGTGTATGCACTCGACATATGTGGATTATAGTAAAAATATATATGTGCATTCGGCACATGTGGTTGATAAGAATAAGTATATGCTTTTGGCATATGTATTTGAATAATATATATATGCATTCGATGAAGTGCAAGCGATAAGCACATATATGCGTTTAGATATATGCAGGTGATAAATACATATATACATTTAGTTATAATACGTGTATATACATTTGGAGCTAATATTTGTTAAGCATATATGTATATAAGCATTCGGCTATTCATGTTTATGGTGAATTTACATTCGGTTTTAAGAGTTGATAATTAAGTATGCTTTTGACTATATGTAATAGTTAACATATATAGTATTTGCGAATTCATTAAGTGTATCAGGAAATTACATAATTATTTTTATAATTTCTGTTATGCTATAGACTTACTAAGCTATAAAAGCTTACTTTGTTTGTTCATGTCTTTCTGATTTTTAGACTTAAGATCAAGCTTCAAGCTCGAGGATCGTCAGCAAGTTCATCACTCTATCTACTGTCTCGGTATTAAACTGTTTAAATTTTAACTTTGGCATGTACAGGTTAGATAATTGTTTTGGAAAGTCGTACTTTGATATATTGTATATGAAATTAATAGCCATACGAAAATGGCTTATTTTCTTATGGTTTAACGGGATCAAATTGTTATGTTTTGCTTTAAAAAGGTTAAAGTAGAATTTATAATTATACTTACTTAAAATTTGGCTAAGCTTAATATATTTCCATTTATATATATATACAATGCTTATATTTTGATTTAGAAATAGTTGATTTAAACATGTATTCAAACGAATTGCATATCAATGTTAAATTCTTAAATTCTATTGAACGTTTGTATTGAGGTATGTTTTGTTCAGTAATGCCTCGTAACCCCAGTCCGGCGACGGATAAGGGTTAGTGGGTGTTACAATGCACATCCCCACCAAGACACTCTGTCGGTGGATGGGACATGTACGTCGGTGGCTCGACATTTGACGCTGGAAATACGAGCTGGGGAATTGCATCAAGTTCTAGTGGATGGCAATCTACATCCAATTGGGGACGTTACCAAATTCCCAGAAGAAGGGATGACGTACTACCTACGACATCAACCGGTGAGGGGACGTCGTACGCTGCAGATGATTGTGGGTTAGAAGATGAGTCCGATGTGGATCCACCTCAAGAGCCCGGGCCGGATGGTGCAGAGGTGGGATTATTTTCTGAACCGGAGCCTATTCCAACAGAAGGTGAAGATGGTGATAGGAGTGCAGATGATGAAGAAAATCCACGATTCAGAGCATACTCACCTCCAGCCCACATGCATATGTCGATCTGTCAGCAGATGATGCGTTAGAGTTTCCAGATCTACCACACCGGTTGCGCGATCGTACAAGTTCGGGTTTTTAATTAAAATTAAATTAGGTTAGGGTTTTTAAATAAATTAAATTAGGTTGGGGTTTAGGGTTTTTAATTAAATTAAATTAGGGTTAGGGTTTTTAATTAAAATTAAATTAGGTTAGGGTTTTTAATCAAATAATATCAAAATAACTTGGAAAAATTTCTATGTGTATTACATCGTCATAAACTTGTATTTCATTACATCAAATGATAAATTTTAATACGGTAATCAATGTTTATGACCGGGGGATTCGGTTCCACATGGCGGCCGTCGACGGTTACGCGTTGGATTCCTCCTTCCTCTAGCTTCCGGCGGTGGTTTTTCTTCCTCCGGTGGTGATTGTTGTTCTTCCGGTTCGGCATCTGGTTGTCGGACTTGGGACGATGATCCACCTTCAAAGAATAGTGTATGTGGAGGTGTTTGCATCATGAACGGCGACGGAGTTTGAAAGCCATGCGTTGCTGGGGATTGGTAAAAAGGAGAGCTCCCCGACGGTCCCCCTTGCGACCCCTCCTGCACCACTGGCCTAGTTATCGGTGGTCCGCTCGGCATTACAGGAAATGGAGCTGATCCGGGCATTTGGCTCCAACCTGCCATAGGATTAGGAAAAGGATACATGTATGGGTTAGTGTACATATAAGGGCTAGGAAACATACCTGGCATCATACGGAAAGGCGAATGCGTGGGTATCATCTGTTGAATTGCTGCGTCAGGTGACTGCGTCGGTGCTCTCGTTGGGGACGGTGATTGCATGGCCGTTGATGATGAACCGGGTGAATGTCTGGGCCTCGTTGAGGGGCTGCCATCGTAGTCTTGTCCCCTTGGATTTAGAATCCCGCGCCTTTCCCTTCCGACACGTATTTGCCGCTACCTCTCCTCTGGCATAAGTAAATACGGCTTCCCATGGATCCTAAACCATGACATGTATTCTGGAATGCATGCTAACTCGAGAACGATGATTTGTTCCGGAGTAGGTAGATATTCATGCCGATTTTCCCACATTTCTGTGTACTCTGACCAGTATCTAGTCCAATCCGTACCTAATAGCCGAAGGTCGATTTTGTGGTGCTCGTCAAACACCTCAGGGTCTGCAGAGATCGGTTGTCTACATCCAAACTGTCGTAGGACTCTGTTTGTCTGGTGGGGCTCCACGGTTGCATAGTTGATCAACACCACTTTCACGTGCCAAGCATTCGGATTTTGTAAAAACTCTTTCGAGATTACTGCCCGGACTGCCGGATCCTCGTATGGTGTCCATTGAAACTACATGAACATGATAGAAATATTACTTATATACATAATACTAAATACTAAATACTAAATATCAATCCACTAGCGAATGTATGGAAATATCTATTTGCAATAATACTTACTTCTGCTTCCGACCGTTGCTCCAATAGAAGCCGTATATCTTCAAGTTCAGACGGTAATCTACGATAACTTGCCGGATGGTTCCACCTAATTAAATAAATTTTTAGCATACTTTTATTTTTACAAAATCTACATAACAATTTCAAAATGTAATATAAAATTTACCTCGTTACGAGTGGGAATGTATATGGGTGGTTCACTCGAGGACGTAGAAATGGAAAGCGAAACCGTGCCCATGATTGCAGTAGTGACAGGCAACCTCCGATTTTTGCTCTCCTCGGTTTGGTCGCCCCGCACATCTCCCGATATAATGTTGCCAAGACGGCAGACCCCCAACTTAATTCACCGACTGCTCTAAAATCAACGAGTTTTAGCAGCCACCTTAGATGTACACGGCTCCGTGACATGTTGGCCATCAGATAGCCTCCAATTATTTGAAGAATGTATGATCGAGCATATCGGATTCTTTCAATTTCGGTTGAATTTGCATTCAGATCGGGGAAGGTGGCACGTAACTAGCCCATTTCCACCTTACCTCCATCCATTTTATCCGGAACAGCGCCCAAAAGCTCGTAGCACACCGCCTCCCAATTGCTAGATTGGGCAGACCCGGTGACTGGGTGCCCGTCCACCGGTAATCCCAAATGCAGATAGACATCTTCTAGAGTGATAGTGCACTCTCCACATGGAAGATGAAATGTGTGCGTCTCGGGTCTCCACCTCTCGATTAACGCACTGATCAGTTTCGGCTCCAACTTGCATCCCCGGCCTATCGTCGCCACGTGCCAAAATCCCGCTTCCTGCAGGTAGTTCTCTACTAACGGTGATGGAGGACCATGCATATTCCGAATATTGCATTCCAATACCCGATCTTTAGACTTTTATAACAAAAAATAAATTAATAATTATCTAAAAATAAATAAATAAAAATATCTTAAATAAAATTTAAAATTTAAATTTAATACTTACCATTTTCATTTGCTCCACCGATATGTGATTCCTATCAAGACGAATCAATGATCCGGCCATTGTTGAAAATATTAAAAATTTTAAAATTATTTTTAAAAAAATAAAAATATTTAAAATTTTCTTAAAAAAATGAAATTGAATGGAAAAAGAAATTAAATATGGATTTGAGAGATTTTTTGAAGGAAATTGAGAGGATTTTGGAAGGAATTTGAGAGTTTAAGAGAATTTTGGAAGGAAATTGAGAGAATTTTGGAAGGAAATTGAGAGAATATTTGTTTGTGAAAAAATAAGGGGTAGGGGGTTTTATAGTAAAAAAATTGTGACTGTTGGGGGGGCAACGGCCAAATTTTTGACCGTTGGGCCACTGTTCACGCACGCGTGTGATCGCATCCACGTCAGTGCGACCTGCTGACGTGGAAGGAAATCGCTTCCTTGAGGACGCGATTTCCTTCCACGTCAGCAGGTCGCGCTGACGTAGACGCGATGATCTGTTATGTACCCTAACATCGCGCTTACGTGGCAGCGATTTCGCGGAAATGGCCCATTCCGGTAAATAATTAAAAAAGTGGCCCATTTCGGTAAATTTTGCAAAAAAAAGGCTTTTTTTGGTAAAATGGCCAAAAAATGGTTTGGAGCTTTTTTTTCCCCAATTTTCTTAGCGGTTTTTTTCAGCCCTACCAAATATTTTTCCCCAATTTCAAAAGTTGCAAACATACCAACAGTACCACCATTCCCACAGTCCCTAAGTCCAACACTCTTCAAGTTCAACCCTCACCAGTTATCATTGACAAAATTTCAAGGATAAAGGTTGAGGAATCAAGTGGAGAAGATGATGATGACGAAGGCAAAGACGTTCATGGGATCGAACGGCTTCATGTTGTGAAACCTCGTCCCTCCCGAAGTATTCGACAAGCTTCACGGCGTTCTCAAGGATAACGGTGCCCAAGTCTTCCTCTGTTGCGACCCTTCTCGCAATGGCCCCGATGATTTCCACGTTATCTCCTCCTTCGATCACGTACTCCCCTCTTTTTCCCTCCATTTTTTGTTGCATTTTACGATATTTTTGGGATCTTTCTTAAATGTCTTCTTTTTGACCGTTGGGCCACTGTTCACGCGCGCGTGTCATCGCGTCCACGTTAGCTCAAGGAAGCGATTTCCTTCCACGTCAGCAGGTCACGCTGACGTGGACGCGATGATCTGTCATGTACCCTGACATCGCGCTTACGTGGCAGCGATTTCGCGGAAATGGCCCATTCCGGTAAATAATTAAAAAAGTGGCCTATTTCGGTAAATTTTACAAAAAAAAGGGTTTTTTTGGTAAAATGGCCAAAAAATGGTTTGGAGCTTTTTTTTTTTTTCCCAATTTTCTTGGCGGTTTTTTTTCAGCCCTTCCAAATATTTTTCCCCAATTTCAGAAGTTGCAAACATACCAACACTACCACCATTCCCACAGTCCCTAAGTCCAACACTCGTCAAGTTCAACCCTCGCCAGTTATCATTGACAAAATTTCAGGGATAAAGGTTGAGGAATCAAGTGGAGATGATGATGACGACGAAGGCAAAAGCGTTCATGGGATCGAACGTCTTCATGTCGCGAAACCTCGTCCCTCCCGAAGTATTCGACAAGCTTCACGGCGTTCTCAAGGATAACGGTGCCCAAGTCTTCCTCTGTAGCGACCCTTCTCGCAATGGCCCCGATGATTTCCACGTTATCTCCTCCTTCGATCACGTACTCCCCTCTTTTTCCCTCCATTTTTTGTTGCATTTTACGATATTTTTGGGATCTTTCTTAAATGTCTTCTTTTTTATTTAGTTATTTTACTTTTTTTTTTCAGGAGAAATTTGAGGATCTTAGAACTAAAGGCTGTAATTTGATAGGTAATGTTCTCCAGTTGTAGAATTCTTCTTAAATTTACCATGCTGGTAATTTATGGGAGTTTTTATTTTCGTTTTATTTTTTGGGTCATAGGTCCTCAATGTGTGATTTCTTGTGCAAATGAAAATAGAGCTCTACCTAAACAAGGATTTAGTTGCTGTCTTGCAATGGACGGTCTCAAAGTGCTGGCATCCGGTTTCGACATGGATGAGAAGGTATTGCAATTAAGGTTCATACAAATGCGTTCATTTTTATCTACTCGGGTGACTTATATGAACCCCGAGTTTCTATGGTTTCTTCTGATGATTTTTGCTCGTAGGTTAAGATTGAAAAATTAGTTATAGCCATGGGGGGAGTTTTGCATACTAAAGCATCTCTAGATGTTAGCTTCGTCATTGTAAAGAACGTCTTGGCTGCAAAGTATAAGGTACGTGTGATTCTTGTAAAATGATTCTCTCTCTCAGCTGCCTGAATTTGTTGTGTTTAAGTGTGCAAATATTGTTTAATTGGTGTTTTTATGAACTCATCATTGTTAGGACTTCTACTGCTTTAGTTTACAGATTATAAAGAGAGGAATAATTATTTTAAAGGAAACAATTCCTAATTTCCTAAGAATCAGTAACTGAGATTAGTTTCTATTTACAAGGGAACTACTAGTAATAAGGTAAGATTTCTATCCTTAATTATAGGGATTCCAACATAAAAGATAGCTGGTTTTATGAACTTAGAATACATCATAGTGAAATCAGAAAAAAATAATATTATTAAAGGTCTTTTCCAACTTGAGTTAGGTGAGAAGGTGTAAGAAACTGCTATTTGATCCCTATCCTCGCATATTTGGAGATCGGCATGCATGTGGGAGGAAAAACTTGAAAACAATCCTGGTAGTCCTTGCAGGAAATGAATGTTCCCATTGTGGAATATTTAGTAATAAATTTTTGAATTTTGTGCACATCTGGCTTTGAGTTGGAGTTTCTATTAACCCTTTTTATTGGACTGTGAAATTGAGAATAATTGTCTTTGGAGTTTCTTGGAGAAGATATGATCAGAAAGAAGCTAATGGTTGCACATCACTTTGTTATATACTATCACTGATTCTTATAATTATTTTCTGTCTGTGCAGTGGGCTTTAAATGTTCTGAAGAAACCTATTGTTACTATTCAATGGTTGTATCAGTGTTGGAGCGAGCACCGTGTTGTTCCTCAGGAGTCATACAGGGTTCTTCCTTTTACTGGATTGACAATATCTGTTACCGGAATTCGTGCAGGTTTATTATGTCAATCATATTGGTTCTGCTTGTGGCAGACTACTTAATCATTGAATTCTAATTTTCTCTTCCTCTCAGATGAGCGAAAGGAGATTGAAAAGCTTATCATACAAAATGGTGGAAAATATTCTGCTGAACTCACCAAGAAGTGCACACATTTGATTTGTGATATATCCTTTACATTGTTCCTTAAGATCTAAGAATTGTTGTTATTAGTTGCGTATTCTTAGGTTCTACACTTTCACTCCACAAGCAACATACCTCTAATTTATGATCACTGTTACATCTACTTATTTAAACTTCAGTTGTCTATTCATTTCTGTTCAAGGAATGTTATTCAGTTCTTGAGCCATTTGCAAATTTTCTTACATCTTTTTGATGTTTATGCGTTGCACCTCAATAAATGTTTTACTTCCATCCTTTCCTCTCCTCAGAATAACCATCCATGGCCTATTCTGAGTATTCATTTGTGATCTTGACTTTCCATAAGTTCCTGAAGGTGACAAGTATAAAGTTGCCCGAAGATGGGGTCACGTTCATATCATTGTTCGGAAATGGTTTGATCAATGTATTGCCAGAAGAGGTAATGCTTTGTTGTTAGTAATGTCTAGTATTCCTGAGTTATGATATCTGGAGTATTTGTACTACCATGTATTATCAATGACTTCAAATTGTATCTGACCATGAATAATCCTTTGTCCCTGGTGGATAGCATGCCTTAATGAGGAGTCCTATCCTGTCCAAGGTGGCAGTGCATCTTCAAAGAAAAGTGTGAGTGGTTCCTTGTCAGCACAGCATAGTCAAGACAAGTTTAGGGCAAGTTCAGTGTCTGCAACCTCCTTGGTGGTTCCTGAATTTAATATGTCCACAGTGCCTTCTACCGGATTGGGAGATCCAGATCTTGAAGCTGCTCATTCTCAGAATACACCTTCTGTGTTATCAGATGCTCAGGCCATTTTTGAAGAGGATGGTGGTGAAGCACCAAATTTGAAGCCCTCTACTGAAACAAAGCTTGATGGTTGTGTTGCCAATGATTCTCAATCTGAAGATAATGATCTATACTTGTCAGATTGTAAAATTTCACTTGTAGGCTTTGAAGCTTCTGAAATGCGTAAGCTGGTTACCATGGTGCGTAGAGGTGGTGCATCCCGGTATATGTCATGTAATGAAAAATTGACGCACATAGTTGTTGGGGCACCATCTGAATTGTAAGTATTTCTTCTTTTTGTGCAAACAATGTTGTGAGTTTTTTTTTTTCTCCCATGAGTTTCTTCCTTTGAGTTCTTTCCAAATTGTGCTTTGCAAGCTATGGGTTTTCATCTTCTGGCCTCAATGTACTGATACATTTGTTACATTGACTGTTTCCCCCTGTTTTCATAAAGCTTTCTCTTTCGTATGTTTGTCCTTTTGTCTAGGGAAAAGAAAGAGGTACGAAGCATTGCTGCTTCAGGTGTTATCCATGTGGTAAAGACCAGCTGGCTTGAGGACTGTGATCGTCAAAAGAAAGAAATCCCCGTTCATCAGAGGCATGTTGCATACGACTTACTTCTTCCTAAAGGTTGCCAATTATTCTCTGAAATCAGTCTTCATCTTGAATTCATGTTCATGCTGGATGTATTTTGTTTTTGACATTCTCTTACAATAAAAAGATAGAGATCTTGTTCTGGAATTAACAGGTATCGTCAGTAAGTTCTTTATAGCTTCTGGTATGAATTATTTTTCATGCGTTTAACTGATCATCATGCTTGGACAGATTCTGCGCACTCTGTCAGAGGAGCAGTGACGGGAATTATCAATTCAAATCAAAGTAAATCCTCAGTTCCTACAAACTCTGGAACTGGAATGCCTTCATCATTTGGGAAAAGTCTAGATGATAAACCTAAAATCAACATGAATGGGGGAAGCTGTTTGAAAGCTACTGTAGGATCATCCAAGCAAGGTCTACTTCCTACAATAAATAGTACAAGTAATTTTTGGCAGAAGCAGCAATCTGACTCTGTAGTCCAAAATCCTAAGAATGGGATTTCATCAGCTGTATTTAAGGGGAAAACATTTTGTTTTTCAGTTTCCTTTCCTGAAGATAGGGTAAGAATCTTGCGCTATGAATATTTTGACCCTGCATGAGTATTTGGTTGTGAATTTTTGAGATGGTTCAACTTGAAAACGTTGATATGGACATATGACTTTCAAGAAGAAATATACTCAAGTAAACTTGGCAAAAATTTTACTAGTACTACACTCACCATAAGTATGCAACAGGATGCTTGAAAGTTGCCAAAAGACTTTATGCTTGCTAAAATAACCACCTGAATCCATCCTCCTTGTTGAGATTTTTTTTGGCCTAGCAACTGACTCACCCAACTGAAGAAGGGAATTGCCTTGTTTTCCCTGTAACTAAAATTTTAGACTGGAGAAGGGCTCTGGAGGAACAAAGGGCAATTTATTTTCCATTGGTCAATTTGGGATGCCCTAATCTTGTAACTAAAGCCCCTGCCTCAAAGTAAGAGGCACCTGCCCATAACAATGATTTGATAACCATTTAAAACCCCCGTGTTGTTGCTGTCTAACATCTCAGATATTTAACTGCTTTTGAACTGTTTTAGCATGTCGTATTTATTTGTATCTGATATATTTCTTACGTTGGCTCTATGTATTGCTATCTATCTTAGTTCTGATGGTTACTGTTTCTAGTGCTATTTCCTCCTTAATATTCTTTCAATTTCTTCTGCCAGAGAGCTGAAATTGTTGAATGGGTGGATCAAGGCGGTGGACAGGTTGTTGAGGATCAAGTGAAAAAGAATGTGAATTTTATTATTGAGTGTCATGGTGTGATACCCAGTTGTATTGCTGATTCCCAGATTACTTATGTTTCTACTCACTGGGTCAGGTCTTGTTTAGAGGTATGCTTAAAACTTCCTCTTTGGTCATGATATGCCTTTTTCTGGTTACATATAGTGCATAGTACAATATGTGTACTTGTCTAATACTGTTGCTACAGCTACCACTGCTGCTTCCTTTGGTTTCTTCTTTACTCTAAACCATCATGCATTGATATTTCTTTTAACTGAAAGTAGTAATTGGGTCTGAATAATATCTGGTTGGATTATATGTGTTTTCATAATCTTGTCAATGCTGATGGAGAACTGGTATTCTAGGATGGATGCTTGCTGGATGTTGGAAGACATATTCTCTATTCGCCACTTCCCTGTCAAATTCCATTTCCTGGGTTCAAAAACTTCCGCTTTTGTGTTTCACAATATGAAGAGAAGGATAGATTGCTATTAAGAAATCTATGTTTTATTCTTGGAGCTAAGTTTGTGGAAAAACTTACAAAAAAGGTGACTCATTTGTTGTGTAAGTTTACTAGTGGACCGAAATATGAGGCTGCTTGTAAATGGGGAATACGGTCAGTTACATCAGAGTGGATTTATGAATGTTTAAGGCAGGTAAGGTTCTGATTCTTTCTCTCTCTCTCTCTCTCTGCGCTCATCTGCGCAGTTATGCATTTCCAATCATGTCTGCCCTGAATTTTTGTTGTTTTTCCTTAGAAATGATAAGATCAACAAAATTCATGTGTTCAATTTAAATCTCGTAGAATAAAGTAGTATCTCTGGATCCATTTTGCCCTAAAGAAGTTACTGCTCAAGACCAAGAAGCAGGATTATGCACTGTGAGCCAGTTTCCGACTCAAGCTGCTAAAATGATTGCTGTAGATGTTCCCTCTCAGTTTACAAGTCAACCTCAGGGTCTGAGAACACAAGATCTTGGTGTTAAAATGGGAAGCATTACTGGTGATA
Organism: Gossypium hirsutum; assembly: GCF_007990345.1. NCBI lineage: Eukaryota > Viridiplantae > Streptophyta > Magnoliopsida > Malvales > Malvaceae > Gossypium > Gossypium hirsutum. The sequence goes on along the minus strand of NC_053439.1, from coordinate 17,180,838 downwards.
GAAATGATGGCTCTAGAGATGAGGCCGAACAATCAAATGATCATTTTAAAAGGGCAAGGCACTTAGAAGATGATGACCAGAATGATCTGCTTGCTTCTCGAGTGCATTTATGCGAGCCTTTTCTGAATGAAAATTCTACTGGAAACAACAAATTAAAAAATGCAGGTGAAGCTGCTCAAGTTTTGCCTGATGTAGATACTGTTATAGACTTACTGGAGCAAACTAGTAAGGTGAATATTGTTCCTCTAACTGTATCACCTAATTGTTTTATTGTTCAAGATAGCTGGTTGGCTGACTCAATTATCTATGCTTCTTTTCAAGATTCATGATCAGAAGTCACCAGAGAGGAATGGGTGTGACAGAAGTGTATCCTTGTATTTGTTGAGTTTTCAATGTCTAGATGTCTACTCTTTATCTCTTATATAAGTTTCTTTATGTTATCAATCCTTGATGTGGAGCAGGTATTTTTATCTGATTGTACTGGCCTTCGTCAAGATCATACCGATTCTCATTCTGTTATTGGGTTATCTCGACACTGGTTAAACCGGTACCATGTTATACGATTACCAAATAATTGCTCTCCCTTTTAACATTTTAATATTACTGTCTTAGTTGAACCAAAAAAAGTAAAGTATTAATATCTGAACTTTAGTTGACTGCCTTGCATTTGCCAGAAAGCTTAATCAAGAAAGAACCTACTGAATTTTGGGACAATTGCAAGGCCAGTGGGGAATTATATTTCATTATAGCAAGCAAAAATCATTTCATTCTCATCTCCCATTGACCTAATTTTTTTTTCTTTCCAGGAATGTGAGAAAAGATGAAATCAGCAGTCATTCCAGAGATGTGAATGCGGGAAGCCTATATGGTGGTTTCAGTGAAACGCAAACAGAGTCTCAGGTTTCAGATCTTACTTGTCTAAGAAGTTCCATTTCCATCCTATGTTATTCAGACTCGATCGAGAAAAATGAAAAGTGGGAGCAACATATGCTTCAACAGTTTAATGAATTTTAAATCTGTAAATCATCTATGATTAGTAATCCCAACTTTCAGGCTGAAGCCTCTTCATCTATCAATTATTTGGAAAATGCAGGTTGTGGGTTACGAAGAAGATTTGTCAGGCAGGCAAATGCTTATAGACCGAGTTCGGACCCGAAGTAGCATGACTTGAAAGCACTCAGGCCCGCCTTTGCCTACCAGATGCAACTTGATGGTTTAAACTCAGCCACTCAGGTATACTGCTTTCAGGCCTTACTATGCATCAATCAAGTTATGAAGCCATCAGCTTATATACATAAATACATGCATATATATATGTGTGTGTGTTATGTATGTAAGTTCTGAAGGGGGAGATAATGTTATGGAAATTGTAACACTTATATATGCTTGTAATTTTGAGCCTGTAAATCAATTTTCGCTGTGGATAAACATTGTGCTAATTTTGTGTATTCTATAATTGTTTTTTTTTTTTTGAATTTTTTTCAACTATGTTAACTTTATGATTTGATGCTCTGATGGAAACTTCAAAATGACCGAGTATTAAGACCTGTTGATTCGTGTATCCATGTGCTTGTGTATTTTTTTCATGTCAGAATTGTATTTAAGATATTTTATATTTATATAAATTTATATTTATAATTCGTGTAAAATGCAATTTAAAAATAATGCTTTCAAAACGGGCAATTTTAAGATTTTGGACATTTTCAAAATGTTAGTATTTTAAAATACATTATTGTAAAATGTTAGTATTTATGATTATTTTGTTTTGATAAATAATTTTTGAAGAAAACTTAGGTCACTGGTTTCCTAAATTAAAAAAAAAATTACAAAAGGAGAAAATAATTTAACATATAAAAAGTATGCAATCATTATGTTGATTAAAATATATAATTATTTTAATAATATAAAATAGTAAATATATATAAGAATGAAATTAACATTGCATTTTAAAGTTCGGATTTTTTATTTTATTCTGTTTTATTGTTGGAACTATATTAATTAAAAGAAAAGGATTTTGAAAATTTAGGTGGAATTTGAGTTATTAAAAAGTTATTTTAAAATTCTTTATATTTTTAGAAATTTAAAAATTTTGATAAAATTAAAAATCTTTCATTCCAACAGACGCCACAAGTTTAAGTTGGTTTTTTTATCAATACATTCAATGGGAAAAATAACCTAAATACTCAATCGAAAGATGAAACAAAATTTTATGAGGTAAATGACAGTTTTGACACATAATGCTATTTAAATTAAATTACTAGATTATTTATCTGATTAAGTTAGTATCATAAATTAACTCAATAACAAAATTACTAAAATAACCTTAGATATAAGTTAATTATTACAATGACATTATTATATTTTTCTTATTTAAAAAAATCAATTAAAATTTTGTTTTATATTTTTATACACGTTGTACATTTATTATAATGATATCTTTATCTAAACTTTATTTATTTATTTTAATTTTGTATATTATTATTAGTTTCAAAAGTTTTATTAATTTTAAACACATAATTTTAAAATTCTTTTTATTTATTTATTTAGGAATAATCAGAATTAAATGTTATAAAATAAAATAAATGTAGAGACATCACATCAAGAAATTCAAAACCAAAAAAAAAAAAAGAAAAAAGAAAAAGAAAAGAAAGCAGCAGAAGCAGAAGAAGAGCCAATAAAATCACTCCAAAATCTCAACATTTTGGTCTTCTCTTCCTTTATTATCCACACAACAATTAAATTATTTCTCATTATCCACATTATTCTTTTCAACTTTAAATATAAAAGAAAAACAGAAACAAATAGTGAAACTAAACTTCCCTATGGTGGAATGTCTCTCTGCGTGCCACGTGGCGATCGTCGGCATGAGTAGGTTGTCTCCGGTGGCCGGATATTTCTCGCCCTTCAAAATCGATGGCAAAAGCAGCAAGGCTCTTGGGTTTGGGTTGAAGCGTAAAGTGGTGGTAAGGAAAAGGGTGAAGCTTGTAGTAAAGGCGGAGCTATCCAAGTCTTTCTCTCTCAATCTGGGTTTGGATTCTCAGGTTTATTTTCATTCACTTCGTTCTCTTTCACTTGGCCTTTATATCTTTTTTTCTTTTTTCTTTTCAACTTATTTCAGTTTCAAGTTCACTGTGTTATTTAAACAATTACTGTTCGACGAAATGACCAGCATAGGGTGTTGGTTTGATGTTATCGAATTTCTTTGTAATACTATTGTTTCTGCTGATATGATTCTGGGGTGTTTTGATCAACACATTGCAATTATACGTTGATAATGTTTTAGGCATCCTTAGGGACTATACTCATCTCAAACTTCAGTACCTTTCTGTCTATTTTGTATTTTTAAAAAAATATGTTTTGAACGAGCTCAATGGCTGGGTTTCTGTCGTATTGATCCTTGCTTGTGCAATTTCTCAAAAATACCAGCCAAAAGAAAGCCGTGTGATTCTTTAGTTTCACCGAGTTGGCTGGTTTTGTTCTTTTTTTTTTTTTTGTTTATTGTGTTTGTTAAAAGGCACACTATCAATACTTTTTTTTGAATGTTTCATTAGGGTATATTTTTTAGTATATGAATGAAGAATAGCTCTATAAGAAGGACGAGGTCTCTTGATTCTCTTACGCAATTTATTGAACTTATACTAAATTGGATACACTGATTATTGAGATTCCATTATGACATCAAACTATGTCTTCCAGCAAGTTAACTCTATTCTCGTCAGCGATAATAATTGCTCAAGATTATCCTTCTCAAGGCTTTTTGTTTTTTACTACCACGTCTCTGTCTGATGATAATGATGATGACTGGTAGCAAGTACATGAGTTAAGTTGCTACATTTTTCTTCTTTCATGATGCTTGTTTGGCCTTGCTCCTTTAATGTTTACTTTTTAAAGAGGAGATATTAAATTTCTTACATTATCTGACATTGCTTTATTTGGATTAGAAGATCGCGCAGTCATACGATGTGTCACAGTTACGCTGGATTGGTCCAGTTCCCGGGGATATTGCAGAAGTTGAGGCTTATTGTAGAATTTTTAGATCGGCTGAAAGGCTACATGCTGCTTTGATGGACACTTTATGCAATCCATTGACTGGAGAATGTAGTGTTTCATATGATTTCACACCAGAGGAAAAACCATTAGTAGAGGATAAGATTGTGTCTGTGCTAGGGTGCTTGCTATCTCTTTTGAATAAAGGAAGAGAAGATGTTCTTTCTGGAAGAGCCTCAATTATGAACACTTTTCGTGCAGCAGATGCAAGTGTAATGGAGGAGGATAAGCTTCCACCACTTGCTCTTTTCAGGAGTGAGATGAAGAGGTGTTGTGAGAGCTTACATGTTGCTCTTGAGAATTATTTGACACCTGACGATTCTCGAAGCCTGCATGTCTGGAGGAGGTTGCAAAGGTTGAAAAATGCTTGTTATGATTTAGGTTTTCCTCGCAAGGATGACCATCCATGCCAGACATTGTTTGCAAATTGGCTGTCTGTTTGTTTGTCCACCTCCAAAGAAGAGATAGAGTCTAAAGATTGTCAGATAGCCTTTTGGATGGGTGGTCAAGTGACAGAGGAAGGTCTGACATGGTTGGTTGACAGAGGATTTAAAACCATTGTTGATCTAAGAGCTGAGACTATTAAGGATAACTTTTATCAAGCTGCCATGAATGATGCTATTTCATCTGGGAAAGTTGAATTTATAAGATTTCCAGTGGAGGTTGGAACTGCACCTTCAATGGAACAGGTTGAGAAGTTTGCATCTTTAGTTTCAGATTGTAACAAAAGGCCCATCTATCTCCATAGTAAGGAAGGAGTATGGAGAACTTCTGCAATGGTCTCTAGATGGCGGCAGTACATGACTCGCTTTGCATCTCAGTTAGCAAGTGATAGATTATCACAAGATGCAAATGGATCAAGAGATCATCAGGCATCTTCTAGTACTGAAGAAAAGCTCAAGTTACAAGAGACAAATGAGTTATTGCAAGAGACTTCGAATGTGATACATAGTTCGAATGGAGCACATCAGAAAGAAGCCTCCTCAGATGATAAAGAAGATCACAAAATTTGTGGGACTGACATTGACCTTGTTTCCAGCCAAGTTATGACTCCTGGGGAAGCAGTCGATGCAGAAGGAGCAGTAATTAACATCTATGAGACTGCAGATCCTCTAAACGCTCAGATTCCTCCTTGCAATGTTTTCTCCAGAAAAGAGATGTCTTGGTTTCTGAGGTGTAAAAAGATTTCTCCTGCATCGTATTTAAATCATCAGCTCAAAAGATTGGAACCTGTTCCAAGAGAGACTTCTATTACAGAAACATGGGGAAATGAGGTTGTTCGTGCTAACACTGAATCATCGCTTGGAGGGACAAGAAATTCTGATGGAATATTCAGTAATAAAAGTCCATCTAAAGAGCATAAGATCACCGCTGCTGGCAGTGGGAAGTACATGAATGGTTCTAGTTATGCTTCTAGTAGCCCAAATATGAATGGATCTCTTCAAGGACATTCCATGACTGAAACCAAAGTTGCTACTTTAGATGGTAATTTCAGTAAGCGCACATCTACCTTGTCTAGCAAGAGTGAGAATAGCAATGGTAAGGCCTCCTCATATTCAAGTGATGACGAATTGGGGTCAATGGAGGGAAATATGTGTGCTTCTGCTACTGGTGTCGTAAGAGTGCAGTCAAGGAAGAAAGCCGAGATGTTTTTAGTGCGGACGGATGGGTTCTCTTGTACCAGGGAGAAGGTGACTGAATCCTCATTGGCATTCACTCATCCTAGCACCCAGCAACAGATGCTTATGTGGAAGTCTACACCAAAGACTGTATTACTGTTAAAGAAGCTGGGGCCTGAACTAATGCAAGAAGCCAAAGAGGTAGCATTTGAAGCTATTATTTGTTAAATTGTTTGTAATGCCAATAATTGCTTCCCTGCACTTTGATAACTTACCAGAATGTTCCTATTCCAATAAGTTTTCATTTCTGTCTGTGTATATGGTTGTATAATCTGAAATTGAATCACACTGAGATCATCAGTTATGGTTTATGTGCATTTTGATGATGCAGAGTATAGACATATATAGCCCTCAAGTGTACATGCTTGAAATGTTTCACTTATTAGGGTCTTATTTGATTTGGTTCAATTTTAAGTCCTGTTGCTGTTGTTGCTGCATTGATTACTCCAATTATCAGGAACTTCTTAAACGATTTCTGTATTTAGTGCTGGAATTAGTAAGGAGAGGTGTGTATGGGTGGGGGAGGGACAGAGCTGGTGATTTGAACTTGTGACTTGTTGAAGGTAAAGTGGGGATAACATCTGGTAGGAAGCCAGTCTAAAGCACAATGAAGAAACATCCTCCAAGTCTAACTTGCAATGATAGTTTCTTGAACTGCCAGCTGGAAATGCATCTCTTTTTTATCTGCATTTGATAGCATATAAAGTCGCTTGTTTGATCTTAGCAATTCTAAATATATATATTTTGTCTGATGTGCAGGTTTCTTCTTTCTTGCATTATCAAGAGAACATGAATGTCCTTGTTGAACCTGATGTCCATGACATATTTGCTAGAATCCCTGGATTTGGATTTGTTCAAACCTTTTATAGTCAAGATACCAGGTATACTTTATGATTTTTTTTTCCCACGGAGTTGATAATAAACCTGATTGGAATCCTACTTGTTTTATGCTCTTATGAAGTGATCTGCATGAGAGGGTTGATTTCGTGGCGTGCTTGGGTGGAGATGGGGTTATATTGCATGCATCAAATTTATTTAGAGGTGCTGTGCCACCTGTTGTATCATTTAATCTTGGATCTCTTGGATTTCTCACTTCCCACACGGTAAGTTACTCAGTATGTGATCTTTGTTTTGGATATTGGATGTCCTTACAATTTCCAATTTGTTTAACTTTTTTCCGCCTTTTTTGATTGAGATAGTTTGAAGACTACAGGGAAGACTTGAAACAGGTCATCCATGGTAACAATACAGCAGATGGTGTTTATATAACTCTTAGAATGCGCCTACGATGTGAGATTTTTCGAAATGGTAAAGCAGTTCCAGGAAAAGTATTTGATGTCCTAAATGAGGTTGTTGTTGACCGTGGTTCTAATCCATACCTTTCTAAGGTTGAATGTTATGAGCATGACCGACTTATAACAAAGGTTAGTTAATTATTTTCTATGAAAAGAAAGGAAAAAGAAAATTTAGCCTCCATTGTCAGATACAAGTGAGTTCTAGCTGTCACACCTGTTGTTACCGACAAAGTCTTAGTTTATTCTAGGTTGTGACTGTTAAAATATCTTCTCTCATATAGCTCTAGAGGTGTTCAAATCTTTTGTTGCTTTCCCATGCTTTTATTTAACTTAAAATATGCCTTTAGGTGCAAGGTGATGGAGTCATAGTAGCTACACCTACTGGAAGTACTGCTTACTCTACAGCTGCTGGAGGTTCCATGGTGGGTTGTCCTTTCAAGTTTTCAGAGATACATATGAGGTTTATTCTATATAGACCATTTTGAATCATGGTTATTTTGCAAGTAACAACATACCATTGCTAATGCAGGTTCATCCAAATGTTCCTTGCATGCTTTTTACGCCTATCTGCCCTCATTCCCTCTCATTTAGACCAGTCATACTTCCAGATTCTGCAAAGCTTGAGTTGAAGGTAAAATTATTCATATATGACCATTCATAGTTCATTGTAGTAGAACTTTTCTTCATCTAATAAGAATCTGGTGGAATTCTTCTTTAAACTAGGATACTGTTTTTTTTCTTTAATTGGTCAAACGAGGTTAACAGTCTACTTCTTTGATGGACATGTTATTTCTCATGTTATATATTAGAAAAAAAATCATTACCAATTTTGTTGTGCATTATGGTTCATTGCTCATCTAAAGATGTCGATGGGGAAGGAATAAATTTATGTTCTTTGATATGCTAATCTTAGTTTTTCAGGTTTAAAGTTTAGGGTTTAGGTTTGCGGTTGTATTTCTGAAACTGCTTCCCATCTTGCCATAAAATTTGTAGCTTGGTGGAGAGTTGTGGGTTTCTTTTGCACAAGCTGAGGTCACTTGTTACTAAACCAAGCATAAAAAAATTGTAACGAATAAGTTTTTCGAGATGACATCACTGTATTGGAATCTGAAGGAAATTTCTTATCTACGTGACCTTTTTTTATGTACACTACATAAAGCATTGGAACATTGCTGTTGTTGGTTTCACAGATCCCTGATGACGCTCGAAGTAACGCATGGGTTTCTTTCGATGGGAAGAGAAGGCAACAACTCTCTCGAGGGCACTCTGTCAGAATATCTATGAGCCAGCACCCCCTTCCAACTGTCAATAAATCTGACCAAACAGGTGATTGGTTCCACAGCTTGATTCGCTGCCTTAACTGGAATGAGAGATTGGATCAAAAAGCCCTCTAAGGCCCCCACAGCTTCATTCTCAAGGTAGGTTGAACCTTCATGTAAATTGATGTACAGATATAAAATTATAACTTGGAAAGAGAAAAAAAAAGAAAAAGAAAAAAAAGAAAAAGAAAAAAAGAGTTTAATATACAAAGAGTGAAATGCTATTCATTACCAACATATGCTTCCCCACAAAAGTAGTGTTGGTCAATTTTTACCCTTAGATTGTACAAATACTGTCAGATACGGTACTCACAACAGCTTTGAATAATAATAAAGAAAGATCTCATAGTATTTTATTTTGTGAAAGAATCTAATCAGTTAGTGTTCTGTATCAAGGCTGTAAGTTATCCTTAAGGGCGAAACTAGAAAATTTTTTTAGGGGGTCGAAATTAAATTATAATTTTTACAATAGTAAAAATATAATTTCACCATTTTAATAGCCTATATCTTTATAATTTTTAAAAGATTAAATTAAATTTTTATATTTTTAGGGGGGTCAAAATGTAATTTTACCTTTATTAATTTAAAATTTTAAAAAATTTAAAGGACCTAAATAGAAAATTTTTCATTTTAGGGGCACAGTTTCGCCCCTGTCCTGTATTTCTCTGTTACTTTCTGGTAGTAGTATGTATAAAGTTATAGAGCAAGTTCTCCTGATGTTGAAAATAATCCCAAGGTCCACGCAGAGCTCCGCTTTATGACATATGATATGATGACTTTGTTAGTGACTGAGATTGATGCATGTTTGATAGGGCTTTCTATCTCTACTACTTATGAATGATAAAAACAGATAAAGGCACCTAAGTTTACAAGGACTATAGGCATATACTTGGATTTCATGTCATCTTGCTGCCTGATCAATATTCTGGCCAATGGACTGAAAAAAACAGTGAAAAGCATCCACCATATATTTAATAATGTTTCGGTGTTTTTGTCTTCCATTTTTATAATGTAACCAGAAAATCTGAGATTAGATTGATAAAAGTTTTTGTTCCTTTTCTTCTATAGGAACAGAACATGCACTCCAGTTCTATATAAAAAAAACCAGAAAGATTTTTCTTCTTTTTCTATATTGTGTATGGAGATGCATGTGGAGCATGTTCTAGGGAGGCACCTGTTCTCACTGAAGTAATGTTAAATATTAAAATAAAGGGAAACAGAAGAAAATCGGAATAAAAATGGACGACAAGCACTGCTGATGTATAATATAAAAATATACTTTTAAGAAGTCAAAAGCTCAGCTGTTTCGTAAAATAAAAGAGTAGAAAATTCATAATAAAATATATATGTGATTCAAATTTACACACCCAACTTTAGCAATTTGATCGAGCATCTCATCATGTTCATCACCACAAACTCCAACCAAAAAAGGAAAAGAAAAAAAAGTAAAAAACACAACAAACAAACAAACAAACACCCTAGTAACTTTGTATACTGACTTGAGCTCTTCATATCCTTCCCTGCAATTTTATTTTCCAGGAAAGAAAGGGCTCTACTCTTTCAGTCAAAAACATCATTCATGGTTTTGAGCTTCTTCTTGGTATTACACTGCCCTTACAGCTTGGAACCTTGGTTCCTTGGGAAGGAACTTCTGCTGAACATAAACAGACATATAATCCCCAAAAACAAACTTGGGATAAGTTTGTTCCACTTGTTGGTTTGTTTTTTCCACCAACTGTGGTGCAGGAGCAATGGTGGCTTTCAGACTTGGATTGTAAAATGAAGCAATGGATCTCCTGATCCCATGGACGGGGCTCAGGACTCGGTGCCAAGCACTCTTGTAGCGGCCATTGCTGAGGACCTCAATCTGATCACCTGTGTTGATGACAATGGTGTTAGGCAAGGGCTGGACATCAATCCATTCTCCATCTTTCAAGACTTGAAGTCCCCCCACCTTGTCGTCTTGGAAGAGTAAAATGACGCCACCAGCGTCTGTGTGGGCTCGAAGACCCTTCACCCTCTCAGGGTGAGGACATGGTGGGTAGTGGCTAACCTTGGTGCCAAAGAAGGCATTATCACCATCTCCATCATTGAGTGCCTTCCTTATGTATCCCTTCGGTAATCCCAAGTTTTCATCCATAACTTGCATCACCTTTTCTGCCAATTTCTTCAACTCAAACCTGTATTCCTTCATGGTTTCCCTGTCATAAACATCAACAACTAGTTAGACCATATACATATATATATTCAATCAAATTAATGAATATGAATTAGCTTACTGGAAGCCAGGAGTTTTGGATGGCCATTCATTATCATCCAAGAGAGTGATAACATCTTCCCAATCCACATTCTCCAACTTTTCACTACTCTCATCCAATAAGTCTACCTCCTTTGACTTGTTGAAATTCTCCTCCCTCTCTCCCTTATAAAACTCTGATGAGACCTTCTTCACCCTCTCCAGCAACTCCACTGGGATGCCATGGTTCACCAGCTGCACCACCAAATATATATATGTATAATTGCATCATTTTACAATCTTAATTCCTATAATACAGTTAGAGATAAGAAAAGGGTACCTGAAAAAAACCCCATTCTTGGCATGCATTTGCAATCTGAGCCATTGTTTTGGCCCTATCCTCACCATTGAGCTTAGAGAAATCAACCACTGGAATTGCCATTGAAGACTAAAACAAATACAAAAAGAAGAAGAAGAAGAAGAAGAAGAAGAAGAAGAAGAAGAAGAAGAAGAAGAAGAAGAAGAAGAAAAGCTAATGAGTAGTAGTGGGGGAATGGTTAGCAAAGTTTGCAGTTAATTGTGGTTGAGAAAGGGAAGAGGATTGGCCCTATTTATAGCAAATCACAACCAAGCTTTCCCGCCATTATGGATTTGTCAACCTTTTTATTTTTTATTGTTTTTCTTTTTCCTGCTTCTCGAAGTAGCCGTTGGAGTGAGCCATGGGACGGTGAAACTATGGATAATTAATTAATGGGTAAACTAAACCCAAGTTTATTAAACTATTAGTAAGTTTATGTTTTGGTCACTCAACTTCAAAAAGTTACAAAATGATCACTAAATTATTTGAAAGATTTCATTTAAGTCACTGGATTGTTAAAATTACTGTTGTATGGCCTTTTCTATTAACAACGCATACACCAATCGAAAGCTCTCCTTTTCTCTCTCTTTTATAGTTCAGTTTTTCTTCATGAAACAATAACTTTGGACGTCACGAATCTACGGGTTAAAATTCAAAAATTTTCTTCTTCGATCTCCAACATTGATCATCAGCTCGACTTAGATTTAAGGTATGTTGTTTAATTGTCGATGGGTACTAATCCACCGTATCAATTGATGAATCGTTTCTTGGAGCTCGCTAGCCGAACTTTTTAAAAAAAAAAGCAGTCCAGTGACTTAAATAAAATTTTTGAATATTTTGATGATCATTTTATAATTTTTTAAAGTTAAATGCCCAAAATATAAATTTACTAATATTTTAGTGACTAATTTTATAATTTACCCTTAGATTAGTTTAGTAAAAGCATGCTCAGATTCCTTCAATTTGTATTACTTGTTGAGAGTAAAAGAAATTTCTAATAATTTTATTATTACATTTTGATAATAGAAAGAATTGGAAGATTGGGAGCATGAGTTTTGTTCAAATTTCATAACTTAAAAACCAATTTTCTTTAGTGATCTCCATTAAACAAAGTTATCTCTCTTTTACTTATCAATTAAACTCTAATTGGTATGGCTGCCACGTACCAATCATCCTTCAAATTTCGAGACAAATGAGATGATGAGCTCTCATCTCTTTCAAATATTCAATTATTAGTCCCCCAAATCATGTTCAATTAATTAAACCCCAAAGTGTTATTTTCACCAAATAAGCCTCCGATTTCCATAAGTTAGAACCTATGGGCTATTGCTTGCTTCATTCATCTGCCACATAATTGGAATTTTACACCCAAATAATCCATGCCAAGTCCCATTCATCATTCATGTGCACTTTTTTTTTATTGTAAGGAATAAGGTATAGGATTGTTTAAAAAAAATATTTTTTTGCTACTCCATAAGTGATTCAATTGGCATATACAATTTTATTAGTTTTGAGATTAGTCATATTGGTTCATTCGTGCAATTTCAATTTAAAAAAAATATATTTAATAGATATTGAGTTTAAATATCAATATTTATAAATTTTTAAGAGAAAAAATTCAAGTTACACTCCTTTTGTTTGAATAAAAATATGCATCCTATATTTAGAGATTATAATATAAAAAAATGTTATAATTATTAGGATCCATACACTTAATCTATTAATATCATATTTTTCTTTTCTTTTCTTTTTTTAAATATCCTTATGAATCAATTAAACTAAACTCGTCGACTAATCATAGATAAAATGATAAAAAAATTATGTTTAAATTTTCAGTTAATATTAATCTCAAGTTTAATCTTAAAATAATCTAGATTTATATCTATATTAAAGTTAGAGATGATTTTGTATTTGTTGCTTGCTTGTAAATTTTATTTTGGAAGGATGTTACTTGTAATTTAAATCATTGCCGACTCCCCAACATTAGGCATAGATGTTGAAGGGTGTAGCCCCCCAATCCATCACCGTCTCATCATCTCCCACACCTCAATTGCTGCTCTTCAACCAAATGCACTCTTATAAATGTACATGTTGTAGTACCCATAGTATAAGGGTTAAGCAAAACAAACCCAATAAACACTTGTATTATATTAATCATCATTTTATTATTGCATTTGTCAACTCCTTTTATCTTATTATATTCTAACTAGTTTCCCTTTTTCTTTTCCTGTATTTTTCTTATAGTTGTTATTGTTAATTGAGAAAAGTTTTGTTGCTGGTGTTGTTAAATTACTTGACGCCTTTATGTATTATAGACTTTGAATTCAATTAGTACTTCTCTTATATTTTTAATCTTGAAGTCAATACATGATAAGATTTATGTTACGTTTAACTGAAATATTACTTTTTTACATTCATTAGATAGTTATAAACTAATCATAATCGGTAATTTTTAACTATTTATATGACTTATTTGTGATGAAGAGAATGAAAACTTTTTGCTTATTTTGAAGAGGTCTTTTTTTTTTACAAGAGTTTTTACTCATAGTTCTAATTGTATGTTTCAATTTGTACTAATTATTCTTTATTTTATATCTAACTATTTTAGAACATATATGTTAAATTGTTATGTGGGGTAGGAAACACTGTCATTTAGAACTTAAATGGGGTTAGTGAAACGCTGTCATAATGGGTTTATGAAAACATTGCCATTTTTGTTATATTGGTCGCTATTTGGTTATAACAAATTTCTACTCAGTTAATAAAAGAGGAAAGGGTTCGTTAATGATCATTATCCAAAATTTTTAAGAATTTCATTCATTCTTCTCTCAATTCGTCTTTCTTACTTCTTTTCCAGGTTAAGGTTGTAACAATTGGGTATCAGAGTCTTCGATTATTCTCTTATGGTTGGTGATGACGTTACTACTTGCAACCAAAAGGATGCCAGACAGCTGCACTAAGATGTGGCCAAGTTGTAGGCTGAGGTTTCCTAATGGGACAAGAAGCTGGATGCAAAACTTTAAAGATTTCGTGAGGAGTTTTGTGCTGAACTTAAATCTATGATGACATATCTTTTTGAGTGCTTCTTGGGCAAATTCGATGTTGTTACCAAGGTTCCACCAGTCTCCAAGAACAAGGTTAAGAGCATCTTGGGCGCTCCTCCTGGGTTTCCACCTAAGGAGACTATCGTTGATGCTCATTTGGCTTTGATGGAGGATGTTGGTTCGAGGGGGTAGCAAAGGTGGTTCCATCTATGGAGTTAACCACGCGTACAAATTAAAGTGTCCTAAGTTTGATGGTTAAAATTTTCGTGGTTGGCAAGCTAAGATGGAATAATTTTTTAAGGGTGAGCTCATGCTTGATAATGTCAAGGTGCACATAGTCATGCTTTAGTTGGAGGGAAAAACCTTGGATTGACATCATTTTTATGTTTAGTAGAAGAGAGCTCTACATTTGTTGGAATGGGATACTTATTGGTAGAGCATGCAAGAGAGGTTTACTCATATTCATTTTTAGGACCCCATGGTCGAGTTGGTTGTTATGAAATAGTGCAGTTCAATTGAGCAGTATCATGATGAGTTTGTAAGTATTCTCAACCAATTGCAACTACCTGAATTGTATGTTTTTAGCATTTTTGTTAGCAATTTGAAAGGTGAAATAGCTCAGTATGTTAAATTTTTTAGGCTAACTAATCTCATAAAAGGGCTTCATATGGTCACACATGTTAAGAATATTATGATTACTGGTCTTAGGAAACCCTTTATGTCTTTCTATACTAAACCTAAAACCTTAATGCTTGCTCCTAAGACCTCTTTACTAATGGTTATACATACCAATCAGATTGTTGGTAGTGCTTGGCCTGTTTCAGGTTCAAATAAATCAACTCACAAATTTCTTTCTCATACTAAAATTGAAGATAGGAAAAGAAAATGCTTATGTTATTGGTCTGGTGCCAAATTTGTTCCTGACCAGAAATGTACGAGGTTATAACTTTATCATATTTTGGTGAAATCTGCTTAAGATAAAGTGATGTGGATGAATTTCATGACTGTGAGGATCACCAAGAGTATGAGACACCTAGAGAGAAAACATTAATGCTTTTTCTTCATGCCATACGACAGGGCACGAGTGGTGAAACTATGATAATAAGGGTTAAGCTTTGTCCATTATGGGTCGTAGCCTTCATTTATTTGGGTAGTTTCAATAATTTCACGGATAGTTCCATTGTTAAGAACACGGGGGTTGTGGTTTGGAAGCAATATTAGTCGAAAGTGGTCATAGCTGATGGAGGCTTTATGTACTAGAAGGTTGTGCAAAAAATTAGAGTAGGAGTCCCAAGGTAATTGTTTTTCCACTAATTTCATAGTTTTGCCTTTAAAAGGGTGTGATGTGGTGTTAAGTGTTCAATGGTTGGGACAGTTGGGGCTAATTGTGTGGGACTTTCATGTTTTTGTTGGATCGCCGGCACCCCTATGGCGCAGCGAAAAATAAAAATTCGGCGATCCTAACCAGGGATCCATGTGTGAGGAACGAATCGGGGTGAAAGAGGTTGCGAAATTACCTAATGTTTATTCAGAGTAGACAGCAACACCTCAACAACGAGTAGTCTGATCTGTTGTCGAACCAAATTGCAATCTATCGTGATTCCGGCCTCTACGTAATCCACCCAGTTGACTATGAGTGAAAGGAATCCCCAAAACAGTTTTGAGAGTTATTTTTCTTTGAAGGCTGCTAGACTCAAAGAAAGAAAAATAGGATTATATATATCCTTTTGTTTTAGGGTTTTTTAAGAATTAAATAAATATAATAATATTTTAATTCGAAAATTATAATTACATTAATTATAATATAAGTTCGGTAAACCATATATTTATTTGAATTCTTATGCTAACCAAATTCATGTCCTCACTATATGTACAACAACCTTGTACATAATGTGTTGGAAATTTGATTACCGAATTAAATTAATTCTATAATTAATTTAATTCAAGCGACCCCAAAAACAATACCAACTATGGTTTATTCCGTTCATTTCAACTATAGGGTGTGACCATGTAGGTTCTTGTAACATTAGCAGTAACACTAGAACGATTCTAATGCTACGAACAATGAGTGGCATCTAGCAATGCATCATTGCTACCTAAGTCATAAAGGATCATGATTCGACATAACCTTTTTATGATTAACCTTTTATGCAATAATCCTTAAGTCCTTTATCTCTGGATTGGACACAAGTCATGGAATAGTCACACTTGCATTGTCCATTCCATGTTCCTTGATATCTTGAGCAGACTACGATATACAAATAAGTATGACATCTAATATCAACTTATTTGAGTATGGCCATGCATTTCTAGTCTCACTTAATCAAGTGGCCTAAGATATTACTCCCATTATGTAGGAGGGACTTATCCTATATCGACCAACCATATCCCTCTACATAGATTGTGGTATATCCAACATCAGTCTTTATAGCACAACCAGTTACGGTGTACGTTTGACTGTATCAAAATATACAACTCATGATGTTGGGATTATGATGATCTCAAGCCTGAGGATCATATAAATATTAATCATTATGAGTAATGTCGTGACAATTACATAATAATCCAAGAAACATACTCAAAACGGGTCAGTCCAATATGTTGTTCTCTAACACACATATTCATGTAATGATTCTGACATTCCATATCAATGACAACTCTTTATCATCAATCAACTACACGTTAGTCTTAATGCATTATCGTTGTCCTATCCAACAATAATACTTGACTAAGGAACTTTTAAGAATAATCATATTATTCTCAGGACATTATTATAAAACAGTTTATTTATATACACAGAAAAGAAACTGAAATAATAATGGTAACGCCTTATATTAATAAACATGATAAATCAAGTATGTTATTACAACCATCTCATGATTGATCTTTGGGCATACTCTAACAGTTTTTACCATGAAATTTCAATTGGGGTAATCAAGCTTGTGTATTGCAAGGATTAATTCCTAGCTCCTTACAGTTGATGGATGTCAAGCTTAGCTCTAAAGTTTTATCTGCAATTGAGGCTAAGTGGTAGCAACCTTGTGCCTATTTCATGACTAGTGATGCACAACTTATATTAACAGAAGAACCAGATTTACACCTTTATTACAATTTGCAAACATTATTGGATGAATTTGTTGATGTGTTTTGGGGACATACTGGTCTGCCTCCCTTAAGACTCTATGATCATAAAATACCATCGGTGAATAAAGCACAAGTTGTCAAGATCAGACCTTATAGGTATCCATCCATTCAGAAGGCTGAAATTGATAAAATAGTCAAAGACATGTTAACTGCGAGCATAATTCGAGAAAGTAATAGGTCATTTGCTTCCCTAATAGTCATGGTCAAAAAGAAGGGTGGCTACTTTGTGGGGATTATGAGCAACTGAACCAGATTACCGTGACGGATAAATTTCCCATCCTTGTTATTAATGAATTATTGGATGAATTAGTTGTTTATTTCTTTAAATTGGACCTTAGGTCTAACTATCATCAAATTAGGGTGTAGGAGCTCGATATCCATAAAACAACATTTAGAACCCATGAGGGGCACTATGAGTTTCTTTTCATACATTTTGGTTTGACAAATTCTCCATCTAGCTTCCAAGCCTTTATGAATTTGGTGTTTAAAAAGATTTTAAGGAAGTTAGTCTTAGTATTTTTTTGATGAATTCAGTGTTTAAAAAACTTTAGGGCTATTAAAATTGAATATATTGGTCATATTATTTCACAAGGGAAGGTATCTATGGATATGTCAAAAGTTATTGTCTGCTTAATTGGCCTATTCCTATTTCTGTAAAGGAGTTAAGAGGTTTTTGGGGCTTTTAAGTTATTACATACATTTTATTAAGTTGTATTAGATTATTGCTAAATCACTAACTAACTTGTTGAAGAAAGGTGAATGGTCTTGGCCTTAGGAAGCTGGTGTTGCTTTTGACAAGTTAAAGCAAGCTGCGTGTTATTCCCCAGACTTGACCTTGCCCAGTTTCTCTTTTGAATTTGTAATTAACCTTGCCCAATTTCTCTTCTGAATTTTTAATTGAGAGAGATGTATATGATTGTGCCATTGGAGTTGCCTTACAGTAGTAGGGGAGAGCATTAGCTTATTTTAGCAAGGAATTTAGACCTAAGCATCAAGCCCTCTCTATCTATCACAAAGAGATGCTTGTAGTGTTGCTGGCTGTTAAAAACTAGAGTGCATATTTAGTTGGAAGAAATTTTAATATTCAAACTGATCATCAGATTTTAAAATTCTTATATGATAATCAGGCCGTTACTCCACTTCAACAAAAATGGGTTGCTAAGATGCTTGGTTATGGCTATGAAGTTTTCTACATGAAGGGTACTAGCAATGTGGTGAAAGATGTGCCATCTTAGAATTTAAAGTTTGGTCATTCTTAGTTGCAACAACGCACCCGTGTCATTATGACCACTAATTTGTTTGCTCAAATTAAGGAATCTTGTTTGATAGATTCTCAGTTAAAAAACTGATTTTTGAGTTGGAGTTAAGATTGACTTCACATCCTAAATATAGTTAGGATGGTCATTTTCTGAGAAAAAAAAACAAGCTAATGGTGGGTTTTACGGGTGACTTGAGGAATGAGTTATTTGATTATTTCCACAGTAGTGTAGTGGGGGTCACTCTGGTATTAATGTTACAAGAAATAGAATGGCAAGTTTTTTCACTATAAGGGGTTAAGTAAAGATGTTAAGTTTTGTATTAATGCTTGTGTGGTTTGCTAAAGATGCAAAATTGATAGCTCTACGAAGCCTGGTTTACTACAACCTCTACTAATTACTGGTAGAGCTTGGGCATATATTAGCATGACTTTTTTGATGGACTACCAACACCAAAAGAAAAAAAAACTCTATTTTTGTGATGGTTGATATACTGATGAAATATAATCATTTCATTATATTGACTCTCCCTTATAATGCAATTGCAGTGGCACAAGAGTTCCTTTTAAATGTTTTAAGCTGTATGGCCTGCCCGACTCTATTGTATCTGACAGAGATAAGGTTTTTGTCAGCACCTTTTGGTAAGAACTTTTCAAAAGGTTGGGTACCAAATTAAAGTTGGCAATTGCTTACCACTCAAAAATAGATGATCAAATAGAGTTATCAACATACATCTAAAAAGCTATTTGCGATGCATAACAGAGGTGAGATTTAATTACTGGATGAATTGGTTGGCTTTGGTAGAATGGTGGTACAACACTTCCTACCATTCTACCATTCACACAACTCCCTATCAGGCCTTGTATGGTTAGGACACACCTCTACATATTCCATATTTGGTTGGGGCATCTTTGGTTCACTTGGTGGATAGAATCTTGCAATATTGAGAGACAACTTTGAAAATGTTAAAATTTCACTTTCAACAAGCTAAGGATCGTATGAAACAACTAGCGAACAAGAAAAGAAGTGAAATGAAATTAATGATGGGTGATTTGGTATATTTGAAGCTTCAGGTTTATAAGCAGTAATTAGTGGCTAAGAGAAGTAACCAAAAGCTAGTAAGTTTTTAGTCCCTTACTTATTTTGGAAAAGATGGGAAAGACAACTTACATACTTCAACTACCAAAGGGTTTGCAGAAACATTCCACTTTCACGTGTTTCTACTTAGGAGCTTCCAATTGTTGGTTTAGATGGTGCCATGAAAAAAGAGCCAAGAGCTATTTTTAAAAAGTGAATGATAAAGAAAGGTAATCGAGCAATCACAGAGGTGCTAGTTCAATGGACCAACTCATTTCCAAAAGGTTTCACCTAGAAGTTTTTCATGAGTTGAAGTAGAAGTTTCCTTCTTTTAATCCTTGAGGATAAGGATTTCTACAGCAGGGGAGTATTGTTATGTGTGGGCAAGAAATGATGTCATTTAGAACTTAAATAGGGGTTACTGAAACACTGTTGTAATGGGTTTATGGAAATGTTGTTTGTTATATTGATTTTCATTTGGTTATAACAAACTCTGTAGTCAGTTAATAAAAAGGAAATGGGTCATTATTGACCACTATCTAGAAATTTTGAAAACTTCATTATTTCTTCTCTCTCGATCTCTTCTTCTTCTTCTTTTTACTTCTTTTCTAAGTTTAGTACGTAACATAATTAAGTTTTTTCCTTATGTTATTACACTAGTAACCAAACATAGCATTAATATTTAAAAAATAACTACTTTTGTAATTTATAACGACTTTTGTAATTTAATGTGACGTAAAAAATTGAAGACATTAATTTATGTCATATATATATTTTTAAAAATGTTGAATTTTATTTATTTAATTTTCATATTACTTTAAGCATAATATTTTTTAATGTTTAAGAAATGAATCATTTTTTTGTTGATATGAAGTTTATTGGTGATTAAAGACAATTCACACTAAAGTTATGGTGCTTATGGTGCTAAGTGTAATAAAGAGGTTTTGGAAAAATAATTGGTGGCCTGGTGTTCTGGTGGAAGGAGGCCAAGAGGGTCCTTTCTATAGGTGAAGGGCTTTAGGAGCACTGTAAGTGGACCCTAGCAAATAGTAGTCCTACTTTAAAGACTAATGAGTAGTGTTACGGGAGATATGACCAAATGAGAGAAGTCACACGGTAAGTGGTTGGTGGCAAGCAACCATGATGTCTGGGACATGGTGGGTATGAAAAAAAGGGGGATTCTAATGGATTTTTAACTAAGATATAGATGGTTCTTGAGGTGGATGAGCATTTTGTTGGATCCGGTGCCTTAAATGTGGTATATTCATTTTTTATACTTGTATTTTTTCAACAAATTGGTTTAATAAAAATATCCATTAATTATATTAATACCCTTTTTATATTGTCCTTTATTGTTTTTTCATGCAAAGAAAAATGGAAGCAAATATTGGTGCAATGATTATCTAATGTTTAACTAATACTAAGTGATATTACATCGTTGGATCGTAATACGGAAAGGTAACTTATATTAGTAGATAAACCTATACATGTTCTTAGTTTAATAAGAAATAAGCAAATCAATTGAAAGACTAATATGTCGTCTATCAAGTCTAATTGGGAAGATGTTTTTCCTTGATTATCGAAGCAGATTACTCCTAGAAGACAAAGACATATATGTGACTGACAAGACTAACAGTACATCAGATATGACCCAAGTAGAATAAATCCTAAATCCGTGTATGGATTTATTCTCTTGTGATGTTCATAGTGTGACTTACATCAATATTAAGTGGATGATGGACTATGCATACGTGACTCGTATATTTTGTTGTAAGTAAAAGCCTGAGTTCAAATAGATAGGGAACCGAAAGTTGGTGCGTTGGGTATATGCCTTTTGCAGTATCTAGCATCATTCACTGTAGTGAAATTCATAGCCTAAGAAATGGATAAATGATATCATCTCACTAGCATTGCATGATAGGTGACAAGTAAACGTGGTTACGAGTTGTTTGTCTTTGTGATAAATGACTTAATTACTATTTGATAGTAATTGAGTTTTCATGAAAGAATATATAATGGTTACCATGAGATAAAATAAGATCATATTGGGAGAACAAATTTATGCTAAAGAGATTAAGGATATCATATGAGGGTAACACACTTATGGCAAGGTCATTGGACAAACACTGATTGAGTAACTTTCATAATGGTATGTAATTAGGGAGAGCTCAGTTATGATACTATAATGAAATGACTTCTTTACTAAATGAGTTTATAATTAATAGACAAAAAGCTGGAACTTAATTATAAATCATTTGAGCGTTAATTATATATGTTCAATCTGTCCCTCTCCTAGCTTGTTGAACAAAAAATGAATTGTATAAAATATCAAATGAACAAAAATGAATGGAAATGATAAAGTTAGAGAAATGAGTCACACTCGGAAATGAATGTATTTTCTCACTAAATATAGAAATGACTTAAGAATTAATTTAAGTTTTTTAATTATTATTTAATCAAACAATTGAAGTTCGAAAATGAAATTAAATTAATTGATCATTGTGAATCCGTTGAATATGGAAATTAAATATATTTTCTCATAGATTCTTTTATGGTAAAGTTCTCATGACTTTAACAAAATTAGAATTGGGTTGAGAAAAGTATTTAATTGAAAAATTAATTTATCTAATTAAATTAAATTAATAAATAATATTTATTTTAGGAAATAGAAAAACATGTATTGGGTTGGACTAAATTTTAAAGTGTTTGTTAAAAGTTCAGGAAACACATATAATTGGACCTAATACAAGAGAGGCCAAAATCCCTCATAATACATATGAGGGACGGCAACCCTAGTATATTTAACTACGGCGTGCCTCCCCCTTTACTATTTCAACTAGGAGGCTAGTTTTTCTATCAAATAAGTATTATTTGTTTTCAACTAATTCAACAAGGATTCCCCTATCTCTCCCTATAAATAGATGGTACTAGTAGGCTAAAAATACAAAACTTTGATATATTTTTTTGCCTGAAAATAGTGAGATTTTATTTTCTAAGTATAAATTCTATTTTTTGAGAAAAACAAATCTGCTTGTTTCTATTGGGAGAAAATTTTCCTTTTGGAAGTAAGAAATTAGTTCTGGTTCTTTGTTTGATCCATGATTGTTCAAGCCCACACTCGAAACTATTCATAGTATGAGAATAACAGAGAAGGCCATTCGATTGAAAGCCAAGAACGTCTAGGATCTGTCTCACACAAAGCACATGTACTTTTTGGGAAAAGTTTATTGCTATAAATATCACAAACCGTCTCAATTTTCAAATTTTAAATTTTCCTCTATAATAGAAAATCATTTTTAAACTATATTTTTTCCAACACATTTATGTTAGTAAGTCCCTTTTATGTCGGCAAGCCCCTAGATTTGGTGGATGTTCTAAGTGGTGCATGTCTAGTAGGGTGTTGGTATAACAAGTGTCCTTTTCATGGGGAGAATTATTTTAAAGTAAACTTTGTCAAGATGTTTGCATTCTTCTTGCTGAGCGAGTGAGATAGGTTATTACTTTTGGTATGAAAGTGGTGGTACTTGGGAAGTAAAATCATGTGTTTGGGTCTGAAGTGGCAAGCTTTAGTATTGAGAGAGTGAGCAGACAAGTGAGTTTGATGAGGTGAGCCCTAAACTTGAAAGATTATGCGGGCATGTGAGCCTTTGGGGTATTAAACACAAACTATATTTGCGGCGTCAAATATTTCCTCTAATTGTGTATTAAATACAAACTCATACATATTAGGTTTATCTTTTATAACTTAAAAGTAGAGGTTTTTAATTCTACAAATAACGTTAAAAATGGTTAGATGTTTCTTTATATATATAGTTTTTTACTATAGTATGTATGGGTAGTATAGAGTAATTACAAGAAAATGTAATTGCTAGGATAGTAATTACACCAATTATAATAAATTCTAATTCCTTAGACGTGTTTTGTTGACACGATATAATCATTTCTTAATTTCTTATTTGATGTTTGGTAGTGCAATTTGTAGATGCACAACTATTTACTTAATGCTAATACTCGTGTAATTATCTCAATTTGAAACCATTTTGCTAAGAATTAGAGCAAGTAATTGGGGTGCTCCAATTATAATCACTTTAGTGAAATTCACGAATTACAATAATTATCCAAATCTATTACTCATGTCGTTATTTAAATCCCATTGGCAAAATCTAAAAACTATATAATAAATATATAGAATAACTTTCCATATATATCTTATAAAAAATCCATATATATAACTGTTGATGTGACGGATCAACTAATAGGAGACACATAGGAGGATGTGGTAGTGCTAACTAAGGCTGATTCACCCTTTCTGGGCAGAGAGCCGGAGAGTGGAGAGAATGAAGATGGTGGAGGTGGAATCTAGGAGTAAATTAGGAAAGTGTAAGTAAGTGAGTTGAAAGTCGATCCTTTCTCCTTCATCTTGGGGACTATTTATAGGCGAGGTCCTGTATTAGGTAGTATTAACATGGTGGACTCAAAATCAAGCCATCATTATGGGATACTGGGGTGGATGTCTTCGATGGGGTAAGGATGTCTGTAATAAAATGTATTCTGTCATTCATTCTGATTGGAGGTATGGAGTAGTTGAACCCATGTGGGGTTTGGTGACCAAACAGATCACGTTCTGAGCAGAAGTCGGGTGTTTGGAGGAACAAGTGGTGGCACATTCTGGGGAACAAGTGGCTAGCTTGTTTGAATTGCTACCTCTCGTTTGATTGGGAGGTTGAGTCGGGAAGTGAAGCTTCTAGTGGTCTCCTAGTCTGTAACGGGTGCAGTATGTTCCTCATGTAACCTTTTGTGCTGCCATGTATCCCCCATTCATACTCGTATGATGCATGGGCTAATAGTGTTTGTCAATGTAACTATTTTTAAAAAGAAATAAAAGTTAATGTAAATTTCATCTCAACATTAAAAATTGATAATATATATTAGTAGTATATAAAATATATGTATTTTTGCTGACTGTATGTTTTTTTTTTGCCGACTGACTTTGTTTGGTTGGCATTGGCATTACTATCAGTATAGGAGGATGTGAGTTTGATTGCACTGAATCACGTTTATCCTCGTGTTTTAAGGGTTAAGAGAAATTATGAGTAGTTTTAGACATTGTATCAAATATATATTTTTTATTATGATGTTTGAAAATATTATATTAAAATGACTATAATAAATAGATACGTTAACGTTTTATTATAAAATTTATACTAACAAAAAAAATTAAATTAGAAAAAAAATATTATAGTTAACAATAACAAAAAATAATTTTGTTATAAAAATAAAAATAAGATTAATTTAAAAAGGAGTTTTAAAAATGGTAATATACCTATAGTAATTAAGTAACAATTAAAGTTAATTATTTAATATAATTTAAAACACAAGGAGTAAAAAGTAATTTAATTAAATTGAAAATAAGTGTATCAAATGAGGTGTGCCATAGTTAAAAAAAAGAAAACTATAATATAAAAATGCTTATTCATTTCTATTTTTAGATTGAACCTTGTAATATATATGAAATGGGTAGAAGTATTATGGAGGCTTTTGTATTAAGAGGTAATTATTTTTTGCCCCTCTACAAAAAGAAAAAGAAAAAGAAAAAGAAAAAGAAAGAGTAAATTAATTTTTATACGTTAGATCAAAGAGAAAACTAATTCTTTTATTATAAATTCTATTTATTTCTATTGTCAAAAATTAATCATTGTACGTCAACATGAAGTATACATGGCATAAAAAATGTAATTGTCTAGTTATTCCATAAGTCACTTTAATTTTTAATAATAGAGATAGATGAAATTTTTAATAAAAAAAACTAATTCACTTTTTAATTTAACATACCATAACTAATATACACCTTTTATAAGTAAAAGAGAAAATGACCATATGCAGGTGGAGGACTGATCTATAATTGAAGTAGCTCTTAGATTTATAGTTGGACATTGCTGATATCCATTCAATAATAATGTCCTAATGTTAGGGTACAGCTTTGAAAAGCCAGGTTATTTTGATATCCATCATTATAATTTTGTTAAATCATAACAATAGAATCACACATATATTTGTTGACATGGACTTTGATGTCATGTTTTAATTATTTCACATACTAATTAGTTTGTTGATGCTATTTATCTAATAGTAGAATTAAACAATTTTTTATGTGATTGCTTTTATAATTTTTAATATTAAACTTATATACTATTAGTTAAGTTTCTGTATTGGTGTCATTTTCAATTAGAGTACCAATTCGATTAGAGAAGTTATAAAAATATTTTTTCATAATTAAAATAAATTATATTATTTGAGAGTATTTTATTAATAAAAATATACATATGGTAAGATTTGAATTCAAGTTAATTACATTAGCCAAATATTTAATTCACCACTGAATTAAAATTTTATTTTAATATTCTAATATTTTAATATATTTTAATTTTATTATGCGTTCTTTTTTTCACGAATTAACTAGATACCAACTCGATTAAAAAATTACGAAGATATCTTTCTATAATCTAATATTCAATCAAGATAATAATAATAATAATGGGAAAAATACCAAAAAAAGCTATTTTTTTTAAATTTACCGAAATAGGCCTGGTATTTTATTATTTACCGGAATGGGCCCTCTTCTCCTAAATCGCGTCCACATCACCGCGAAGTCAGGGGACATGTCAGCAAATTGCGGCCACATCAGCGCGCTTTGTGTTTACGTCAGCAAAGCGCGATGACGTGGCCGCGCTTTGTTGCCACGTAGCGCGCCGCTGGGGACGCAATTTCCCCATTTTTCCCACGCTAGGTTTTTGAATTTTAGGGTTTAAGGTTTAGGATTTTTATGATTATTAGGGTTTTGGAAAAAAAAGTAAATAAATAAGGGATTAGGGTTTAGGGTTTCCTATTTAAATTAATTATAATTTATTCAAAATTGGATTACATTTCGTGTTTATGAGTTTTTAAGATAAAATCAAAGCAGGATGCTTTATCAGAAGGATTTTTGAAGTCGCGTCCACGTGTACGCGCTTTTGCTATAATAGGTCATGGAAAAATAATTTTGACTTGACGTTTCTGAGCAAATAGTATAAAAACGCTTCAAGCAAGATGCTTTATGAGAAGAATTTTGAAATCGCGCCCTCGTGGATGCGCTTTTGCTACAGTAGGTCCTGGAAGAAATAATTTCGAGTTGATGTTTCTGAGCAAATAATTTTAAAAAAAATGCTTGAAGCAGGATGCTATTTGAGAAGAATTTGTGAAATCGCACCCTCATGGACGCGCTTTTAAGTTAAGGGTTAGGGTTTTAAAGTTAAGGGTTAGGGTTTTAAGGCTTTAAAGTTAAGGGTTAGGGTTTTAAAGTTAAGGGTTTGGGGTTTTTAGCTTAAGGGTTTATGGTTTTAAAGTTAAGGGTTAGGGTTTTAAAGTTAAGGGTTTAGGGTTTTTAAGTTAAGGGTTTAGGGTTTTAAGTTAAGGGTTTAGAATTTTTAAGTTAAGGGTTAGGGTTTTTTAGTTAAGGGTTTAGGGTTTTTAAGTTAAAGGTTTAGGGGTTTAAAATTAAGGGTTAGGAGTTTTAAGTTA
This sequence comes from Gossypium hirsutum, assembly GCF_007990345.1. Lineage (NCBI taxonomy): Eukaryota > Viridiplantae > Streptophyta > Magnoliopsida > Malvales > Malvaceae > Gossypium > Gossypium hirsutum. The sequence goes on along the minus strand of NC_053439.1, from coordinate 17,153,826 downwards.
AGGGTTAGTGTTTTTTATTTAAGGGTTAGGGTTTTTAAGTTAAGGGTTTAGGGTTTTAAAGTCAAGAGTTAGGGTTTTTAGGTTAAGGGTTTAGGGTTTTTAGGTTAAGGGTTTATGGGTTTTAAGTTAAGGGTTTAGGGTTTTTAATTTAAATATTAGGGTTTAGGGTTTTTAGGGTTAGGGTTTTTAAGTTAAGGGTTTAGGGTTTGTCAATTAAATTATACATTTAATTATAAATTATAAATTTATAAATTTTTAATAAATTAGTTTAGGGTTTTTATGTAATAACTCAAAAAAAGTTCTATTTTATTACATTAAATAATATCAAAATATTCAAAATATTTGTACAAATAAATTAAAATAGAAATCAATCTCCGTGCCCGTCGAATTTAGTGCCACATGGCGACCGTCGACGGTTACGCGCTGGATTCCTCCTTTGTCCAGCTTCCGACGGCGGTTGTGGTTCCTCCGGCGGGGATTCTGGTTCTTCCGGTAGGGCATCTGGTTGTCAGAGTTGGGACGATGAGCCACATTGATAGAATATTGAATGTGGAGGTGTTTGCATCACCAACGGCGACGGTGTTTGAAACCCATACGGTGGTGGGGTTTTGTAAAAAGAAGAGCTCCCCGACGGCCCCTCTTGCGATCCCTCGTGCACTGCTGGCCTATACATCGGCTGTCCACTCGGCGTGATAGGAAATGGAGCTAAACTGGGCCATTGGCTCCAACCTGCCATAGGACTCGAAAAAGGAAACATATAAGGGTTAGGATACATAAAAGGGTTTGGAAACGCACCTGGCATCATCTGAAAAGGCTGTGTTGTGGGTATCATCGGTTGAACTACTGGGTCGGGTGACTGTGTCGGAGCTCTCGTTGGGCCTGGTGATTGAATGGCTGCTGATGATGGGCCGGGTGAATGTCTGGGCCTCGTTGAGGGGCCAGCGTCGTTGTCCTGTCGTCTTGGATTTAAAGGCCCGCGTCTTTCCCTTTGGACACGTAATTGCCGCTGCCTCTACTCTGCCGACAGTAATACGGCTTGCCATGGATCCTAAACCATGGCATGTATTCCGGCACGTACGCTAACTCCAGAACGATGATCGGTTCCATAGTAGGTATATACTCATACCGATCTTCCCGCATTTCGATGTAGTGGGACCAGAATCTCGGTCAATCCGTATGCAGTTGTCGTAGGTCGATTTTGTGGTGATCATCAAACACCTCAGGTGCCACGGGAATCGTTTGTCTACATCCAAATTGCCATAATACTCTGTCTGACTGGTGCATCTCCACGGTCGCATTGCTGATCAACGCGACTTTCGCGTGCCAAACGTTTGGATTTTGTAAGAACTCATCTAGAATTACTGCCCAAATTTTCGGATCCTCATATGGTGTCCATTGAAACTATATGAACATGATAGAAATATTAGTTATATACATAATACATAATACTAAATACTAAATACCAATCGACTAACGAATGATGGAAATATCAATTTTATTTAATACTTACATGTGCTTCTGACTGTTGGTCTAATAGAAGCCGTATATCTTCAAGAGAGGTAGGTAATCGAGCATGACTTGCCGAATGGTTCCACCTAATTAAATAAATTTTTAGCATACTTTTATTTTTAAAAATCTACATAATAATTGTAAAATCTAATATAAAATTTACCTCGTTATGAGTGGGAATGTATATGGGTGGTCCACTCGAAGACGTAAAAATGGAAAGCGAAATCGTGCCCATGATTGCAGTAGTGACAGGCAACCTCCGATTTTTGCTTTAGTCGGTCGCGTCGCCCCTTACATCTCCTGATATAATGTTGTCAAGACGACAGACCCCCAACTCAATTCACCAACTGCTCTAAAATCAACGAGTTTCAGCAGCTACCTTAGATGTACGCGGCTCCGTGACAAGTCCGGCATCAGATAACCTTCAATTATTTGAAGAATGTATGCCCGAGCATATCGGATTCTTTCTACTTCGGTTGAATCATCATCCGGATCCGGGAATGTGTCTCGGGCAGACCCGGTGACTGGGTACCCGTCCACCGGCAATCCCAATTGCAAACTGACATCTTCCAACGTGATAGTGCACCCCCACATGGAAGATGAAATGTGTGCGTCTCGGGTCTCTACCTCTCTATCAATGCACTGATAAGTTTCGGGTCCACCTTGCATCCCCGGCCTACCGTCGCCACGTGCCAAAAACCCGCTTCACGCAGGTAGTTCTCTACCAATGGTGATGGAGGAGCATGCATATTCCGGATATTGCATTTCAATATCCGATCTACAGACTTTTATAACAAATAATAAATTAATAATTATCTAAAAATGTATAAATAAAAAAATCTTAAATAATATTTAAAAATTAAATTTAACACTTACCATTTTTATTTGTTCGACGGATATGTGCTGCTTATCAAGACGAGCCAATTCTCCGGCCATTGCTGAAATCGTACAAATTTTTACGATTTAAAAAATTTAAAAAAAAATAATTTTTTAAAAAATTATTTAAAAATAGGGATTTAAGAGGAAATTGAGAGCAAATTGAGAGGAAATTTGAGAGAGGATTAGTTTGTGAAAAAGAATAAGGGGTAAGGGGTATTTATAGATTTTTTTTTGACCGTTGGGGGGGGGCAACGGTCAAAAAAATGACCATTACACTGTTCACACGTGGAGCAAATCGCGTCCCTAGGGGCGCGCTACGTGGAAACAAAGCGTGGCCACGTCAGCGAGCATTGTTGACGTGCACACAAATCACGCTTTCGTGGACGCGCTTTATTGCCACGTCAGCAAAGCGCGCTGACGTGACCGCGATTTACTGACACGTCCCCTGACTTCACAGTGATGTGGACGCGATTTAGGGAAAAAGGGTCCATTCCGGTAAATAATAAAATACCGGGCCCATTTCGATAAATTTTAAAAAATGTGGCTTTTTTGGTATTTTACCCAATAATAATAATAACTTGAGCACCCTGCTAAATTAAGCATGTATACCAGCTTTAGATTACTATTCTAGGTATTTAAGAGATATGAAATATTTTGTAATACTCATTCATAGCGAGATTTGATCCTAAAACAGCATGATGTCAAAAGTTTCAATTTTACCATTTTAACCAAACTTTTATTTGATTGTTGTGAAATTTTTTATTAATATATACTTTATACATAAAATTTTCACCAATATCAAGAATTTTCCAAATCTAGTGCTAATATAATACTTTTAATTGAATTGGTGTATAATTAACCAAACACGAACTTAGTTGGAAAAAGTTTTAAATACGTTTTCTAGTAAAATAATGAATATTATTGCAAGAGTTTTTGTGTTTTTAATAATTTATATAATTTTATTTAAAAAAAGCTTAAAAAATTCAATATTAAAGTTTAAATTTTGGATCTTAAAAAAATTAACTTTTTAAAATTTAAAGAGATATATATTTCATAATTTTCTTTTTTTTTTCTTTCACCTTAGTGTGACACTATCTAATTATCTTTATATCATTTTTTATTTAATTTAGTCAACAATTAACTTTTTGAATAAATTTTAGAATAATTAGAAATTATATTACACACGTATGTTTGTGATTAGAACTATTCTAAAACTTTGTTCTTTGGAAACTTATTGAGTTAATCATATCTTGATTTTCATGTTTTATTTTTTTTTTAAAATGGTCTACAATTACAATCATATTAATTGATAAATAAAAATGAAATGCATCCATATCACCATATAGTTGCGGCTCAAACTTGAATATTTAAAATTTTAGGATCTCAACTTTGTCAATACAAATAAACTTTATTGGCAAAAAAAAAAAAAACTTAAGTAATCATTATTAAGACTAAAATTAAAATGAAATTGAAATATAACAATCTTTCTCCACCCAAGCTCATTTTACTATTAAAAGATAATGAAGTATTTTTACAATTAATTTTAAATAAAAATAATAGTTTTGTCATTAAAATTTTAATTTGGGTATCAACAGTGTATGGAATGGTAAGACATATTACATTTCTAAAGAGAGATTGTAAATTCAAAACTTGAAGATAACATTTTTAAGAAAAACTTCAAAAAGATTTAAATTTCATGAACAATAATTCAGGTATTCAATTTGCAGGATCGGACTGTTGAATCTTCTTCAAATGAAAAAAATTAGGTTTTGCTATTGATATGAGAAAAGGAACCATGTTTTAGGTATAAGGTTTGGATGAAGGTGTTATACAAACATATTTAGTCCAAGAAATTTAATGGAAAAAAAATATATATTCATAACTAATCGGATCACAAATTAAATTAATTCATCGCTGTACTTTGTTTGTACCACGAAATTAAACAGTAGTTAATTAATAATAAAGTGTGAAGATTGCATGCATAATTGGCATGTTTTGGATCTTATGATACACATGCTTATGCCCCACGTTCCTCCTTAATCATTCCTCTCAACTTTCATTAAATTATCTCACTTTCGTAATTCCAGTTAGTATTGTATCAAACAAAATTTATTTTAAGAATTTTTCGTCGAATTATGAATAATTTTTCATTTTGATTTTCATATCATTAAATTCATATATTATATATTTTTATATAACTATTAACTATTAATATTTATTATACATATATAATAATTACCTTAAAATGTTTTTAAATTTTATTATTTTAATTTATAATTTAATATAAATATATATTGTTATTTATAAATTTTTAATATAATCATATAATGTTTAAAATATATTTTTATAAAATTGAAGATTTTTTGGTTTTAGAAAAGATCTATTTCGAGCTTGAGCTCGGATCCATCTCAGGCTCGAATTTTTTCATATTCGAATTGTTACGGGCTCGAATCGGTATCGTGGGGCTTTCAATCTCAAGCCTGTTTGCCAGCTCTATTAAACACATATTCGATCATTGAATTTGAAAATTTTAAATTTTTTATTTGAAGATGATATAAAAGTATGAAAAGACAAAACTATCATCAGAATAGTATTAAGGGTAAACTACCTTGTTAGTTACTCTAACAATGGATCGTTAAATGATAATGCAAGACTAATGGTGCATTTCCACGTTAGTCACTTTAAAATTAGGGTAAACTACCCGTCAATCACTCTAAATAGGAGTCATTCCTATTCTGGTCACTCCAAAAATTTTCAAACAAATGCATCGTTAGTCTTCCATTACCATTTAACAGTGGAGTGACCAATTTGATCAATTTCTATTTTGGGTGACCAAAATAAGAATAACCCTTATTCAGAGTGATTGGCATGTAGTTTACCCTAATGCTATTAGTTATAATTTAAATGAAGGATATTTCTATAATTTCATAAGCAGCGGGTGCTGTTGCGAAATTGATTGCAAAGGAGGGGAAATCGGCCACATTAAAATTACCTTTTGGGGAGGTCCGTTTGATATCCAAAAACTGCTCAGCAACAGTCGGACAGGTGGGGAATGTTGGGGTGAACCAGAAAAGTTTGGGTAGAGTCGGATCTAGTGGTAAGGGAGGGCTCCAATTGGTAGAAAAAAACCCGCAACCCCTTGGGGTTATCCTGCACTTGGAAGAAGAAGTAGAAAAATGAATAAATATAGTGATAATTTGATTCTTCGTTGACGGAGTAAATAGGAGAGATTATTTCTTTCTTCGTCTTTATAAAAACAAAAAAATATATTTTTAAAGTAAAAAAATGGCGCGTTCACTAAAAAAAAATCCTTTTGTAGCAAATCATTTATTAAAAAAAATGGGCGAATGACGGGAATTGAACCGGCGCATGGTGGATTCACAATCGAGTTGGGGTGAAACAAACACAATAATGTGCTTAAATATAAGTAGTAAATAATGAAACTGCCAATAAGAAATGGAATATGTGCTATATTAAAATAAAAAATAGATTAAATTAAAATTAAATAAATATAGTTATCATATAGAACAGGAAATTATGAGTTGGACTCCGTTTGTTGTAACGGTATATATAATATTTTAGTAACAAAGATTTGAGGTTTGTATCGTAATGCTTTCCCCTCTGGAGTGATATTATCTTCACATTTATATAATATAAAAATTAATGTGGTTATTTAAAATAATAACAACGCTTTCGCTTTTGATTTTTTAAATATCATCACCCCCCAGTAAATTTTCAAATCTCGTAATTAAATATAAATTATTGAGAAATTAAAAAAATATAATTGCAGATAATACATTCTAATAATTAAGATATATCTCAATTTTGACCAACACAACTATAAAATAAGACCTTGGGTGGAATTTAAATAAAAATAAAATATGAAAAACCGTGGAATTTTTTTGGGGGGCTTTACATTATTTATTTACTTAAGGGTTAAAGATGAAAGTAATCCATTTCCAAATAAATATCTTAAAAGCATGGAAATATAATTTTATAAAATTTTTTGATTTTAGGGTTACATTTCTTTTCCAATCTCACTGCTTTGCTTAAGTTAAGAAAGTAAAATAAAATAAAAGCAAATCTAACGAGTGCAAAAAGTACACACCCTACACATCAAGCAACTTCTCTTAACTAACAACAGAAACAACTTAAATTAATCTTCACATAATATTTAAATTGAAGGCAGGTCCCCCCAAGACATATTTTTGGATTGAAAGTGCTTCGAGGGTTGTGCCATGCATGAATCAAGGGTTAGAATTACAATTAAAATAAAACAAATTTCATTTTATAAGCATTGATTCCTTCTTTCATAGCTTAAAATCAAAGAAATAATTAAAAGTCTCTCACATGGTGCTGACTAATGGGTGTCTCTCATTACAAAGCATTTGTTTTCATGTCAAACAAATGGTCTAGGGACTCTGTACATGGATTTCATTTTTCTACTTCATGTCTTTCACCTTTTTTCTTTTTTTAAAAACAACCATCATCCATCTTTATTTAAAAATTATATATTCTTATTTAAAAAGTATTTGTTAAATGCTTAATTAAAAATAAGGATTATTGAGTGGTCTTACTCCTGTTTCAAGTTTCTGTACTATGAGCGGTGATTGTGGTAAGTGGCTTTTACTACTTCCCGGAGTCTCATCGAGTTGCGACTTATTACTGTCTATTTCAACTTGCGGTGGTTGGAAGGTGACAGGTTTGGATGATGAGTGGGCGGCTATGTTTCCTTTTTATCTGTGGGAGATCATAACCCTATCAACTTACTCGAAAGGCTCACTAAGAAAGCTGTTAAGCCACATGTTTAAGCTGCTGCCACTCATCCATTTTTCTATTTTTGTTTGAATAATTCTCCTTGATTTTAGGAGATAGTTACCAGATTTCTTGGCTTATTTTTAAATCTAATCTCTATTTTTAGTTATGGATACTAGTATATAAGTGTTGGAGTATTCAATAATAAAGTGTATTCAAGTCTTCAAGTTTCATTCTAATCTAGAGCTTTCTTCTCCTCTCTTCAATATTTTTTTTAGAAAAATTACCAGCAAATTTAGTGTGTAAACACCAACAAATTGGCATCAAGAGCTTCTTTCTTGAGGGATCTGTGAGGTTATTCGAGTGATTTAATGGAAGGAGAGTCTAGTTTTTCAGCCATGGCACCACCAGTCTTTGATGGAGACAATTACCAAATGTGGGCAGTGCGCATGGAGACTTACTTGGAAGCTTTGGATCTTTGGGAAGCTGTAGAAGAGGACTATGATATTTTATCACTTCCAGCAAATCCTACGGTGGCATAGATTAAAACGCAGAAGGAAAAGAAGACGAGGAAGTCAAAGGCAAAAGCTTACCTATTTGCGGCCGTGTCTCATATGATATTTACACGGATAATGTCCCTGAAGTTAGCAAAAGCAATCTAGGATTACCTCAAGGCAGAGTATGCAGGAGATGAGAGGATTCGTGGAATGCAAGTTCTGAATCTAATCAGGGACTTCGGATTGTAGAAAATGAAGGAGTTAGAATCAGTAAAAGAGTACTCTGACAGGCTTCTTAGTATTGCCAACAAGGTGAGGTTGCTTGGATCTGAGTTGAGTGACTCGAGAATAGTGGAAAAGTTTCTTGTAACTGTTCCAGAGAAGTTTGAAGCCACTATAAGCATTCTGGAAAACACAAAGGACCTGTCAAAGATCTCTCTTGTAGAGCTCTTAAATGCTTTTCAAGCACAAGAGCAAAGAAGGGCCATGAGGCAAGAGGGAGTGGTAGAAGGTGCCTTACCTGCCAAGCATCAAGATAATAGCAGGAATAAAAAGAAGAAGAACTTGAAGAACTAGCTAGCAAATAGAGAGAATTCATTCAGCAATTACCAAAAGGGCAAAGGAAGAGACTCAAAGAAAACTTATCCACCCTGCCAACACTGTGGAAAGAAAGGCCATTCACCATTCAAATGTTGGAGAAGACCTGACGCCAAATGTTCCAAATGCTACCAACTTGGAGATGAAGCAGTGATGCAAAAACAAAAATCAGGTGCAAGAGGCAGATGCTTAAGTTGCTGACCAAGAAGAGGAAGATCAATTGTTCGTGGTCACTTATTTCTCAAGTAGAGAATCAAGTGAGAGTTGGTTGATTGACAGTGGTTGCACTAACCATATGACAAGGAACTCTTCGAGGAATTGAGAACTACTGAGATTAAAAGGGTGAGGATTGGCAATGGTGAACACTTGGCAGTGAAAGGAAAAGGCACTGTAGCTATCACAAGCTACGAAGGTACAAAAACCATTACAGATGTTCTTTTTGTGCCAGAGATTGATCAAAATCTTTTGAGTGTTGGTCAATTGTCGGAAAAAGGCTATAAAGTGCTGTTTGTAAATAAACGGTGCTTAATTAGGAATGCTGATGGTAGAGATTTGTTCAAAGTCAAAATGAAGGGAAAAAGTTTTGCTCTCAATCCAATAGAGGAGGAGCAAATAGCCTTTAAATCCAAAGTAAGTGTCACTGAAATTTGACACAAAAGACTTGGGCATTTTTATCATCGAGGGCTACTTTAAATGTAATCAATGAAGCTGGTGGATGGGCTTACTGATCTTGAAGGTGATCTGTTCTACTGTCGAGCATGCAAATTTGGGAAACAACATAGGTGAACGTTTCCTAAGAAGGCCTGGAGAGCTTCGAAAAAGTTGTAGCTTGTTCATACTGATCTTTGTGGGCCTCAAAGAACGCCATCATTAAATGGTAACCTCTATTATATAGCCTTTATTGAAGATCTAACAAGAATGTGTTGGATTTTATTTTTGAATAAAAAATCAGAAGTTGCTAGTGTATTTTGGAAATTCAAGGCCAGGGTAGAAAATGAAGGTATAATTTAGATTTTAAGATCTGATAATGGCAATGAGTATACTTCGAAAACTTTCAATCGGTTTTACGAAGAGGCTGGAATCGAGCATCAATTAACATCACCGTACACTCCACAACAAAATGGAGTCAGTGAGAGGAAAAATAGATTCATAATGGAGATGACACGTTGCATGCTTCACGAGAAGAATCTTCTAAAGAGTTTTTGGGCAGAAGCAGCAAACACTGCTATGTTTTTGCAAAACTGGATTCCAACAAAGGTTGTGAAAGATTAGACGCCATTTGAAGCTTGGTATGGATATAAACCATCTCTAAAATTTCTTAAAGTGTTTGGCTGCCTGTGTTTCACTTACATTCCACAGATCAAGCGTGATAAGCTTGACAAGATGGCAGCAGCTGGCATTTTTATTGGCTATAGTACTGTCTCCAAGGCATATAGAGTGTTTCAACCACAAAATGGTCGCATTATTGTGAGCAGAGATGTTCACTTTGTGGAAGATGAGCAGTGGAGTTGGGAAGACTCAAAAAAGGCAAATCAGACTTCAAGTGTGCCAAAACACATGCTAAAGGAACTTGAATATGAGGAATGGCAAGATGCGTTAACAGATAATACACCTATTAGAGGTATAAGGCTGCTCTCTGATATATACCAGAGACGTAATATGGCTTTTTGTGAGCTTGCAGGGTACCATGATGCAAAAAACAGTCAACATTGGATGGCTGCAATGAAGGAGGAGCTCTCAATGATTGAGAAAAATAGAACTTAGGAGCTGGTTGATAGACCTCTTGACAGAAAAATAATTGGAGTGAGATGGGTATTTAGGACTAAGCTAAATCCTGATGGCTCAGTCAATAAGTTCAAAGCAAGGCTAGTAGTCAAAGGATATGATCAAGTGTTTGGAGTTGATTATTCAGATACGTTTGCACTGGTTGCTAGGCTTGACACAATCAGATTACTTCTCGCTCTTGCTGCACAAAAAAACTAGAAAGTGTTTCAGTTGGACGTCAAATCAGCATTCCTCAATGGATTTATACAAGAAGAAATTTTTGTTGAACAACCTGAAGGCTTTGTGGACAAAGGAAATGAAGACAAAGTGTACTTGCTGAAGAAAGCATTGTATGGCTTAAAACAAGCTCCAAGAGCCTGGTACAGTAGAATTGATGATCATTTGGTTGGTCTCAGGTTTAAAAAAAGTCAGTCTGAGCTCACTCTATATGTCAAAATGAAGGAACAAACATTTTAGCAATCTCTCTTTATGTAGATGATTTGTTAGTTATTGGGAGTAATCTTGATCAGATTGATTAGTTCAAGTTGGAGATGAAGAAGATCTTTGAGATGACAAACCTTGGCTTAATGTCTTACTTTCTTGGAATGGAAATTAAGCAAAGTCAAGATGAATTTTTCATTTGTCAAAAGAAGTATGTAAAAGAAATACATAAGAAGTTTCAGACGGAAGATTGCAAGGCAATGAGTACTCCTATGAATCAAAAGGAGAAGCTGGTCAAAGACGATGAAGTTGCCAAAGTTGATTAAGCTGAATTTAGAAGCTTGATAGGATGTCTAATGTATTTGACAACTACCAAACCTGACATTGTAAATGCAATAAGCATTCTATCCAGATTCATGCATTGTCCGAATGAGACTCACATGAGGGCTGCAAAGAGAGTCATCAGATACATTAAGGGAACTTAGAACTATGGAGTTAAGTTCTTGAAGCATAGAGAGTTCAAGTTAATTGGTTTCTCTGATAGTGATTGGAGTGGTTCAAGTGATGACATGAAGAGTACTTCTGGTTATTGTTTTTGTCTTGGACCAGGGATGTTTTCTTGGAGCTCAAAGAAGCAAGAAATTGTAGCTCAATCCACTGCTGAAGCATAATTTGTTGCTGCGGCAGCCACTGTAAATCAAGCTCTCTAGTTAAGAAAGATCCTAACTGATTTGAATCTAGAGCAGAAGCAAAGCATAGAGATCTTTGTTGATAACCAAGCTGCTATTGCAATCTCTAACAATCCAGTGTTTCATGGCAAGACTAAGAACTTTAACATCAAACTGTTCTTTGTACGAGAAGTGCAGAAAAGTGGTGATGTATCTCTTTGTTTCTGTAAATCTGAAAATCAAGTTGCAAATATCCTTAGCAAACCATTGCCACTTAGCAAGTTTGAAAGCTTCAGGAAGAAACTTGGAGTTTGCAGCATCTAAACAAGGAGGAGTGTTAAGCCACATGTTTAAGCTGCTGCCACTCATCCATTTTTCTATTTTTTTTTGAATAATTCTCCTTGATTTTAGGAGATAGTTACCAGATTTCTTGGCTTATTTTTAGATCTAATCTCTATTCTTAGTTATAGATACTAGTATATAAGTGTTGGAGTATTCAATAATAAAGTGTATTCAAGTCTTCAAGTTTCATTCTAATCTAGAGCTTTCTTCTCCTCTCTTTAATATTTTTTTTAGAAAAATTACCAGCAAATTTAGTGTGTAAACACCAACAAAAGCGTTGCCTCCTTGGGAGAGGGATGGCTCATTATGTGTTGTACATGGGATAAGGAAGATGGCCCTAACTTCGCATCCAAATTTCTCCATCTCAAGAGTAGCGGTTGATGTCTAATAAATTTTTTTAATTTACAAATTATTAAAGAGTTAATTTAAAAATTATAATTTCCATAAGAAATTCCATAGTTTATATATTTAAAAGATATTTTTTAATTTACAAATTAGCTTTTTATATTTTTAATATATTTTTATAAGAGATAATATATTAATTTTAATATATAAAAGTGATAATTATAATTTAAATTATTCATGAGATAATATATATAAACTTAAAAATATTTCTAAAAGGAATATTGAAAAAATATATAATATTTGAAAATAAAATTACAAAACAAAAATTATTTTTTTTAAAAGCTTTCTAGGTTTATTATCCTTTTATACTTTTATTTTTAAGATGAATAATTAATTAATAAACCAAAAGCTGAAAAAGTTAATTTATCTTTAACTTATATAAATATTTTTTATATAATTATCTTTACAAAAAAAAAATAAAAGAAGAAGATAAAAATGAGGATTCCTCGCTTGTCGCAATATGAATGCTTATGTACATTGTTTTATTATATATTGGTTTCTTATCCTATAGGATGAATAAGTTAGTTGTATGTATAAATTGAAAAATATATATTATATTAATTTCTTAAAAATATTATATAAAATTAATAAATTTTGATATTTAAAAATTTAAATAAACATTAACATATACCAACTATTTAAGGATTATAAAATAATTTTATAATAATACTTAATTCGTGAAAATATTAATTATATATATAAAGAATATACAATAATTATAAGTGAAATACTAAAAAACATAACAACAAAACCAAAAACAATATTCAAGATAGGATAGAAATTATACTAATCTTTTAGAAAACTATTGTATCTTGAATAAAATTATGCTATTTTTGGCTTCAATAAAACATAATCTTATCTTTTCTCATACAATTCTTTTATGATTATTGTATTATTTATTGATTCATTCTCTCACTTACTAGTCATTACAAAGAATTCTTCTTTGTACTAGTGTCACGGGCCAAAGTGCAAAGCCCGTGACCATTGCACAAGATGCGCCCCATGGAGGTCTATCGATTAGATGGGGAACATTTAGCCCACGAGAGCTGACCCGATTCAAAGAACTATTGGAGAAGCTTGTCAGATTGAAGCCTGGTTGGCCCGATAAGGAAGACATGCCAACTTAGGCTAATATGGTAACTAATCTTAGAAGATAGAGGGAATCATATCTTGTAAAGATTATATTAGATTTGATATGGCATATCTTGTAAATCCCTAAAATAAAGGGATATGGTTAATCTCGTCCGTCGATGTAAATGTATCTTGACCGTCGGTTTTGGGGGGAGCTCAACTATAAATAGAGAGCCTCCCCCTCATTTGTACTCATTCCATTGTATGTTGAATTCTTAAGAGGAATAGAATTCTGAGTGCATTTACTCAAACACCTTGTGTGTATTCTTTTCTGTGGTTTTCTGTTGTTATTTGGTTTAGCTTCTTTTGGCATAAATCACTCCCGCTCTTCAATTCGGTGCCTTAGAGGAGTTCTTAAGGAATCCTCACTTGAGTTAAGGCTGATTTAGGTGAGTTTGGACGAACGGATCGCCTAAGGCCACACGGATCGCAAGAGAAAACTCTAGCCCCGTGACAATTGGTATCAGAGCTTTTGGTTCGAAGGCACTGTTGGGATGTCAAATGAAGTTGTTGGTCAAAGTAAACCAAAAGAGACCCGAGGAAGGGCCAGAAAAGCGAAGCAAGATTTTCAAGGCTATCATAGGGAATGGAATGTTGGCTTCAAAGTCGAAGCCACAAGCGATGGATGTGCCCAAGCCGAAGGCGTTTAAAGGGGCAAGGTCTGCAAGTGAAGTGGAAAACTTTCTTTGGGCCATGGAGCAATACTTCCGTGCGATGAACATCGAGGATGATGTCACAAAGGTAAATACTGTTGCTATGTATTTCACTGACGTTGGTTTGTTATGGTGGCGGCGTAGGTCTACTGATGTGAGGCGTCGTGGGACCGAGATTGGGACTTGGAAGGAGTTCCAAAATGAATTTAAAGTACAGTGTTACCCCGAGTATGCCGAGGATGAAGCTCGAGCAAAGTTACGATGGCTAACGCAACGAGGCACGGTTAGGGAGTATGTGCGGGAGTTTAGTGAACTCATGCTCCAGATCTTTGATTTGAGCGAGAAGGAAGCATTTTTCTCATTTACAGATGGGCTGAAACCATGGCCGAAGCAAGAATTGCAACGTCGAGGATTTCAAGAACTTACCAATGCCATGATGGTAGCGGAGTCCATAGTGGAACTTGCTTCTAGAAGGGACAGGTTTGAATCTTCCAAGCCCAACAGAAGGGGAAATGGTGGGTACCATGAAGAGGATGAAGAGGGACAAAGCTATGATAGCGACAGTAGTTGCAGCGATGTTGATGATAGGAAACCACGAAATGGGAAGTGGAGACCTAATAGCCCGAAAGAAAAGAGGGGAAAGTTACGATGCTACTTTTGTAAGGGACCGCACATAAAGAGGGACTGTCCAAATGTATCTTCAGTTTCAGCTATCAAGAGAAATGATGAGCCGGAAGAGGCGAAGCTTATTGAGGGAAAGCCATCGAGGGTCAATTCGATGGTGTTCATTCCTAAGAAGAGGAATGGTAAAGAAGGGTTGATGTTTGTAGACATCAACATTGCGGGTCAGAAGCGGAGTGCTCTTATTGATATGGGAGCATCAAACTTGTTCATATCGAAAAAAGCTACGAGGAAGCTTGGTCTATCGATTAAGAAATTGAATAAGAAGATCAAGACAATAAATTCCGAGGAGGCCACAACTGTGGGAGTAGTTCAGGGTGTGGAGCTACAAATCAGTGAATGGAAGGGGAAGGAAGACTTTGAGGTAATCCAATTAGATGATTACGATTATGTGCTTGGCTTAAACTTCCTTGACAGGATTCAGACAGTTCTGTATCCATGGGCCGATCAAATTCATATTATCACTGGTTCGTTAACAAAGACTATTGTGCCGGTGCATTGAGATATGAAAGTGGGGGCAAAGGTGTTGTCATCAATCCAACTAGTCGAGGATGTTTCGTATGGGAGGAACATTGACTCGATAGAACGGGTAGTTACAAAAGCTCCTTCGGAAGTGTTAGTGGCGCAAGAGTTCGATATGAAGCCTGTAGATTCGACTGTGGGGCCGACACCTTTAGGGTGGGTTGTGCATCAGGCTTCAAGAAAAAGGAAGCAATGCAAAAACTGTCGGGACGAGTAAATGTTGCGAGTAAAGTACATTACGAACACTTTGATAGTGTTTTGAATTCTGACTTTTTGGCTTGGCAAGGCCGTAGGGGTCATTTCAAAGTTCATGAGCAAGGAGGCCAAGGGACTGTGGGCAATACGAAGCTAAGATGTGAGAATCAAGATGATTCAAGTGAGAACAAGTCAAAGTTGAGGCAAGTTAGAGCGGAGACTTCTTGCCAACAAGACGTACCAACGAGTGCAACAGTTCAAGTGAAGATGCGACGAAAGCTGAGGCAAAGGTTCTGAAGGAAGGGACAACCTGATCGCAAGGCAAGTCAGGGAGTAGCCAAGGCAACAAGAGGGTTCAAAGGCAAATCAAGTCAGTGCCATTCAGAAGTCGCAACGAGGGCGTTGCGAGAATGGGTGGGGGAGAATGTCACGGGCCAAAGTGTAAATCTCGTGACTGTTGCACAAGATGCGCCTTATGGAGGTCAATCGATTAGGTGGGGAACATTTAGCCCGTGAGAGCTGGCCCAATTCAAAGAACTATTGGAGAAGCCTGTCAGATTGAAGCCTGATTGGCCCGATAAGGAAGACATGACAACTTAGGCTAATATGGTAACTAATCTTAGAAGATAGAGGGAATCATATCTTGTAAAGATTATATTAGATTTGATATGGCATATCTTGTAAATCCCTAAAATAAAGGGATATGGTTAATCTCGCCCGTCGATGTAAATGTATCTTGACCATCGGTTTTGGGGGAGCTCAACTATAAATAGAGAGCCTCCCCCTCATTTGTACTCATTCCATTGTATGTTGAATTCTTAAGAGAATAGAATTCTGAGAGCATTTACTCAAACACCTTGTATGCATTCTTTTCTGTGGCTTTCTGTTGTTATTTGGTTTAGCTTCTTTTGGCATAAATCGCTTCCGCTCTTCAATTTGGTGCCTTAGAGGAGTTCTTAAGGAATCCTCACTTGAGTTAAGACTGACTTAGGCGAGTTTGGATGAACGGATCGCCTAAGGTCGCATGGATCGCAAGAGAAAACTCTAGCCCTGTGACACTAGTACATAATACTTGGATGATTGGAAAACATTTTTTTGTATACCAGCTATTGAGCATTCTTCTTAATGTTGTCAAAATGATCTGACTAGAAATAAGTAATCATTTTACAAAATAAAGAATAAGTGATTAAATTGAGTTAATTGTAAAACAAACAAATGGAATAAGAGATTAAACCAATACTACATTAAAGCATACTTTTGAAACAAATCTTGAACGAATAATACCTTAAACAATTAGAATTGAAATTATGAGTGAGTAGATACTATCTGTATAAGGTCCTTCAAAAGGATTCGCCATTACAATAAAAACTCAAAAAACAAAGATAAAAATGATAGAGAAAATATGAGAAACGAATGCCAAGAACCCAAAGAATCAAAAGAAGATTACTCAACTTGTTGTCAACGAATTAGACGATCGATACTGGCTCTAATACCATGTTGAAAGTGCCTGAGATGACTAACAATTGATGAACTACAAAGCTATTCTAGTATTGAATCTAAATGAAGAAACATATTGTAGTATCATTAAATTGCAGTAGCAAGACGATTTTATAGCCTAGTTCAACTAACTGCTGACTAGTAACTAATCTAACTACTACTAACGACTTTTTGTTATTCAACCAAATATCGGCATCTTTAACATTATAGGGTGAAAAAAAGGGATAAATATCAAAATTACACATGAACTTTGATTGTGTTTCAAATATATACATGAAAATTTAATTTTGATTTAATCATGTACATTTAAAGAAATAAATATCAATTTATTTTTATATTAGATAAGTATAATTATTTGTGTATGTAATATATAAACCTAAGATGATGTTATATCATTAATTGTGTTAATAATTTTTGAAAATTGACCAAATCAAAATTTCATGTATAAATTTGTACAAAATTAGATTTTGTGTATAAAATTGCACATTAAGCCAAAGTTCATGTATAGTATTGAGATTTTTCTCGTGAAAAAAACTTTAAGAAGTTGATGTGCAATTAATTTTTTTTCTTTTTTTTAATTGGAATTGTTTTAATTTTAATTTTTTTAGTCACTTTAGATTTATGGTAAGATATTGAATTTGTTTTAATCAATTTTAATTTGTGGCAAAAAAATTAAGTAAACAATTAAATTTCCTTTAAATAGTTATATGCAATTACATAATCTATTTATTTGTACCATAAAAATAATATAAATTTTAAATTAATTTTCATTTCCTATTTACCTTATCATCAATCATGGCAATGAGTGCCGAATAACAAAATAAAAAAAAGGTAATAATGCTAAAATAATATAAAATTTTAAGTTAATTTAATATATTATTTTAGCATAATTAAATTTTATTTTTATTTATATATGGGAAATATTTTTTTATTTATCTATTTATTTTAAATATAAAAATTTAAAAATATTAACTTAAAAAATAGTTATAGGGTATAAATTTTAGTAAATGCTAATAATTTAAATAAATACTAATATATAATATAAATAGTATATAATTTAATAAATAAATAATTATTTAATTTAAATTAAATGGAAAAATAAAATTTTCAAAATTTGTATTTATCTAATTAAAAATTTATCTAATTTTTAAAATTTATGTTTATCTAATTAAATATTTATTTAAACATAAAATTAACTTAAAAATTTATTATAGATAAAATATAATTAAATTAAATATTTAAGCTGAATTAAATGAATAATTTGTATATATTTTTTTTCAAATTATTTTTTATCTAATTAATTATTTATTTTAAACATAAACCTTTATAATTTAATGGATAACAAACAAATTATAGAAATTGTCTTTTAAAAAATATATAAATCACATAAAAATATAGTTGCACGACTTGTCATGATTATTGTGTACCTTATTATATTATATATACTATAAGTTTTATCACACGTGTATATGTGTGGAAATCACGTATTTAAAACATAGATGTGTGCTTAAAAATAACATAAGATAAATAATGGAACGTATGATTTGAAACTAACTAATAATAACACATGAAATATGTACGATATTAAAATAAGAACAATTAGATTTAATTGTGAGTAAAACAAAATTTAAACACAAAAATACATTAGATTAAGAATACTAAACGAATATAATTGTTTATCATGGTGTTGTCATTAATCCTGAGTTCGTATCGAGCTAAGTTGTGATACCAACTCAATCAACAATATTATTAATGCTAGAAACTTTATCGCACATGTATGCGTGTGGAAGTCATTTATTTAAAATACAAATTTGTGTTTAAAAATAGAGTAAAATAAATAATAAATGTATGATTTGAAATTAATTAATAATAACATGTGAAATATGTATGATATTAAAATAAAAAATTATAAGTAAAACGAAATCTAAACAAATGAATACATCAGATTAAGACTACTAAATAATTATGATTATTTATCTTGGTGTTGTCATCAATCCTGTAATGCCCTGAATAGTTTATTTCTGTTTCTGTAAATATCTAACACAGCTGTGTATCTGCTTCAGTGGTTATGTATTTTGGGTGTGTGTATGAGGTCTTGGATTCAAGTCCCACATTTGATAATTTTGATATTTTTCTAATCCTAGCCTTACCCTTGTTGAATGGGGTTTTATAAAATTTTTTGTTAACCAATATTAAAATGAGCCTGTTGGTTTGAGTGATAAGGAGTTAATGTGTTGGGGATCCTGTGTTTGAATCCTTACGTGAGCAAATGTGTTTATTTTTGTCTTCGTTAGAGTTTTGATGGAGCAGAAATTCTGAGTGGTTAGTAGGTTAGTGGGGAGAGTGAATTTAGGGATATGTGGGCATTTTCTTTATTTTATTTTTATTTTGTTTGTTATCTTCTTTTTTCTCTCACCTCCAAAAAATCCCCAAAACAAAAAAATTGACGTCTTCTTTCCTGTCAACTGGAAAAGTCCTTTTTTTTCCCTTGCCTTCTGAATTCTGTCGCGGTTTTGTCACTCAATCTTGGTGTTTCGATTTTCTTTCGGTATTGTGGTGCGGTTGAGTAAGAGTAAGGTGTAGATTTTTCGTTTCATATGGGGTAGGGAATCGTTTCTCCTCTTTTTAATTATTTTGAATCATTTCAATCCTTTTCGTTTCGGTAATATGGTTTGGGCTGTTGGCAGCGAATCATGAGGAACAGATTTCTTCGTTCGCAGAATTGTAGTTGGCTTAGTTCAAGAAGTTGGGTAAGTATCGAACACTTGAATTTCTTTGTGGTTGCTTGTTGTTGGGCCGGTTTAATTGGGGATTAATATTGTTTTTGGGAATGATTATGTTGATTTTAGGTGATGTGTGGTTCAGGAGGGTTTCCGCATCGAAAACAATCTAGGTGTGTTCCCAAAACGTAGAAAATTGAGCTTCGGCAAAAGTCGAAAAACCATTCTATCAACGCCACACGGGCATATGCCCGGCCGTGTGGTTGGCCATTTGCGAGACATGGCCATGTGTTTGATGAAGTTGTGGCCGTGTGCAAGACACGACCGTGTGATGGTGTGAGTGTGGTCGTATCGGTCCACACGGGCAAGGCCAATTTGGGCGTATGGGCCACACGGGCATGTGGGCCCATAATTCTAAAATTTTCCCCAGGATCGTACAGTTCGTTCCGATCGACTTTGGGTCTACTGTAGGGTCGATAAGGGCTAACCAAACCCTAAATTACGAGATATGATATTCTGATAGTCTGCCTTGTGTAGAATATTGATATGTACATCTGTTCTGTTAAGTATTTATAAGTGAACTGTATTTGAGCATGTTATGCATGATGCTACTGTGTTTGTTACTCTGTATCTGTGACTGGGGGGTTTTGTATATATGGAGGAAGTGTTCTATACGACAACCTTTTGCCTATATTCTGGTAGCTTGACTGCATTTTATCTGCTATGTGTCGTATCGACACTATATGGTGTGTAGGGATGGGTGGATGTTTTTAACCCCACATGGTGTGATGGGATGGTCAGAGTTGGTGTGTAAAGGATGGGGGTAGGATTCTGTATATCTGTTCTGTTATTTGTATCTGAAATGGACATGAGTCTGAATCTGTATCTGACTGTTTCTTCTGTATGCATTGCATGTCTATTTCTGTTGGGTTACACACTGAGTTTACGAAAACTCACATCTACTTGTCTATTCTATTCAGGTAATCCACAGACTTAGACGGATCTGTGTGACGGAGCCTCATGATGACCACGAGTTCGTAAACTATTTAAGATTATGGCTTTTATTTTAATTTAAGGATTATTTCTAAAAGTTTTATAATAATTGGACTCTCTGGGATATTTGGTTTAATTTTGGGATTTATATTTTCGTTATAACACTTTATTTGCGACGGTTATCTAAAACACGGTTTTACTAAAACAATGGTTTTCAAAAAATACGAACGGGATTTTCTAATACAACATTTTCTATGACTTCCATTGTAAATTATGTTTTGGCAAATAAATTAATTAAATAACATTTTCGATAATAGATATAAACGAATATGAGTTATAAAAATTAAATGACTTATCGAAACGACTCAGTCTTCAAAACCCTTCTTTATGGCATCTCCGGATTTGGCCATAACGTCTAGGCCGAGTTTGGGGTGTTACAAATCCTAAGTTAGTGTTGAGTTAACTTGTGATACCATCTCAATCAACAACATTATTAATGTAATAGGCCAATTTTGGCCTGGGCCCAAATTACCAAAATAAAACAAAAACCCAAACCAATAAATAAACAGTCCAAAATTACATGTCCATTATGGTCCAAGTTTTTACCAAAACCCTAGCCCAATTCTAATCCTAGCCCAAATCAACCTAACACCTAAACTAAACAAGAAAACCCTAGCCTCTCGAACCCCTTTTCAGCCGCCGCTCCTCCCATGCATGCCATCCTCTTCACGTGCGCCACCACCGTCGCACGCCATCACCACGCTCGTCTGACACTAGCAAAAATTAAATGCAACAACAAAAAGAAACACGTGAGCAACAATGGTAGTAAATAGCAAAAAGACAAAGAATAGAAACAAACGGTCTTGTATCCGACTATAAAGTTCAAAACTTCATCTTTGTAATTTTTTACGCACACTAGTAAATCAAAAAGCAGAACAGAAGTTTAAAAAGGTGTTGGTTTTGATCTTTTCCTTGTTTCTTTTCATTTTCTCGTTTCTTTTTATTTTTTATTTTACAAATATATTTTAATAAAAAATGCATAGAATAAAAAGAAAAAATTCGAAAAGGGGCGTACCTGAGGGTTGCGCTCCACCGTCGTGGATGTCTGAGGTAGCCACTTTCGATGAAAGGTGGCCAGCAGTCAAGGGGTCCTTCGCTTGTCTGGCCATTCTCGTTTGATTATTGGAAGTTTTGGCTTCAAAATGAGTTTAGGGAGGTCGAAACGGTTGAAATGGCCTCTTTTTTTTGGACTCCAACCGCCGTGCACGGCGGTCACCACTGTCGTCGGCCGGCGGCCATGACGGACTGACGATGGCCCTATTGGCCGGAGAAAAAGGAGGGGTTGAGAGAATTTTGGTGTTTTTTTTAGGAAGAAGAAAAAATAAAGTTTTTTAGAAAAAAATTGATTTAAATAAAGAAGCAAAACGATGCTGTTTTGGGTGAGGGACCCAGCACCAAAACGACGCCGTTTAAGGCTAACCCGCGTGCGACTCGACCCGCTCCTGGGGGATCCGCGTGTTTTAATTTTTTGTGCTATTTATGCCCCTAGTCCTCCCGTATTTTTGGTTTGTTTTAGTTTAGTCCTTTTTTATTTTTATTTTTTTTAAATTTTGCCCTATAATTTCGGCTTTGTTTCATTTCAGTCCACCTTGGAACTGCGCGTTTTGGAGGACATGGAATATTTTCCATTTGGTCCCTCCCTTTTATTCGCGTGTTAGATGTGGTCCTTTATTTTATTTTTACCCTGATTTTGCCCCTAAAGTTTAATTTAAGCTTTAAATTAGCCCTTTTGCTATTTTATTTTATTCAATCTGTTCTTTTAATTTTGCTTAAGTTACAATTAAGCTTTTTTTCACTTGTTTATTTATTCATTATTCCTTTTATTTTATTCATTTATTTATTCATTTACTTATTTATATATTATTTATTCATTTATTATTTTAATCATTCTTTATTGTTTATTTTTTTGAAACTTTTATGTTTATTTTTTTATGCATATTCCACTTTCTTTTATTATTTTTTTATGTATATCATGGTTTAATTAACATTAGATTTAATTGATTATTGTCATTGCTTATTTGTTGTCTCATTATTATAGACATATCGTTAGTTCACTTATTCGCTTTATCATTTTATTATTGTGCCAATCATGTCGTGAGCCGTGTTTAAATATTCATTCTTTACACTATAATCCAAATAAAATAAATATGCATAGTTGTAAACATTACGTGTGTATTTTTTCAAAAAAAATTTAAAAATAAAGGTAATATTTCGTATTTAGAGCTTCGAGAAATCGTACCCTAACTTACGAGGTTTTGATTCTCTCGCTGAATTTAAATAACCGAATATCCTCTTAAAATTAAAATACATAAGTTTTTTAAAAAATAGAAAGGCAAGTCCATTCTCAAAGCTTAAAGTTGCTGTGTCCTAACTTACGGGATGTAAAATTTTGTTACCGCAAGA
Source organism: Gossypium hirsutum (assembly GCF_007990345.1). Classification (NCBI taxonomy): domain Eukaryota; kingdom Viridiplantae; phylum Streptophyta; class Magnoliopsida; order Malvales; family Malvaceae; genus Gossypium; species Gossypium hirsutum. Next base: position 17,131,114 of record NC_053439.1, on the reverse strand, counting down.
TGAGAGTCTTTAACATTCGTTTCAATTTATTGAAGCAATTTCTTTTTAAAATAACATTAATAAAGAGGGATCGTATTTGAAATCCTTTTCGAATTTTCAATTTTTGACATTAAGACATTAGCTAATCAATTAGATACCAATTTTGGGCATTACAAGGGTGGTAATCCTTCCTCATACGTAACCGAATCCCGAACCCATTTTTTTAATTTTGTAAACGAAAATTGTTATTTTAATAAATTAAATCATTACGAGGTGACCCGATCACACCTCATAAAAATGATTGGTGGCGACTCTCTTTTTCGTTTTTAAAGAAAAAGTTGACCTTCTCACAAAAAAATGGTTTCGACAACTTGGCGACTCCGCTGGGGAATTAATACGAGAGTCAAGCTGCAGATTGATTATTTTTTGTTTTTTTCAAAAATTGAAAATCTGATTTAAATATATGATCCTTTCGTTGCATTTCATCCGTTATTTTTGTGGTCATTGTCATAATATGTTTGCTTTATTGGTTTGAGCCTTTTGATATATCACCGCATATTGCATCGTATAAATCGGTTGATTTTACCCTTTTAAGTGGGAGTGAGAAACTATTCCATCGTGAGGTCTTCACCTCCGTATAGGATAGTGGATCGCTTTCGAGATACATCCGTACCTATGTCTTTGTAAGATTTTTATCTTCGTATAGCCATAGGGAAATGTATTCCCCTGAACTGAACTCGGTCCATATGAGCCTATAATGGGTGAGGATCGAGGAATCTGCCGGTTCAGGTACCTTTGCCTTAGAATCGAACCACATATAATGAACCCTAAGAGCCTACCCTAGGTAGAACCACACCGAACCCTAGTGGTTACCCGAATAGGTGCTTTATTTGTTTTTTCTCGTATGCTTTGAATTCTAGCTTTATGTATAATACTAACTTGCTGTGTTTTGCTTTGAATTTGATTGCATGGCATTTTCATCATAAAAAAGGTGTTGATTCACTTTCAGTTGCTAAATAGAGAGCTTGTCATGGAAAATGGATTTCTAGATAAAGTGGAAGACAATGCGGCTGTCCGAATATGGTCCGAGAAAACGTAACGAGGGAAGGGTGATAGTCTGATGAATGAGTACACGACTTTGCTTCGTTGCCCGAGGATTCAAGTTGACAAAGATTATACGAGAGCAGCTAACGTTCCAACTTTCTTGATGAAGCTAACGAGCATCATGAGGATGAGTGAACAATGAGTCGCGGCTTGGATCAAGCAAAAAGGAGATAGAAGAGGCACCCCTTTGAAGAGTTTGCAAGATTCTATCTTAACTTATGGATATGAGGAAAAGGATCGATGTCTTCACTTTGTGTATTAGGGTAAGGCCGTATATGTAAATATCCACTTTATGTAAAGAAATTTGTTTTCTAGTAAAGTTGTTTTAATAGAATTGAATCAGAATCAACACCTCTTTTTACATTCATTCCATTCATCTGCATTACATTTCATTGCATGCATTGAATTTCACAAAATGACCCTAATTAATTGAAATTGTTACAGTTACCCTGGAAACTAACGAAAATCCACCAACTAAATATTGCTACGGTACCCGCCGGAAAACCAAAGAAATGGACCAAAGATTAGAAGGAGTAGAACAAATGCAGAAGGATATGCAAGATTAGTTGCAATTGCAGCTGCAAGAGCAATTAGCCAAAGTTCAACAAGACATGAGGGATTAGATTCTAGAATCCTAAAGAAATATGATGAGCCAATTAATGCAGTTACTGGCTGGAGGGCTTGAAAAAGGGAAAAGCCCAATGGTCAACTCTGGGGATGATAGTGAAGACCCTGCCTATCCCCCAGGTTTTACCCCGATAAGTGCCCAGGCCCAACCAGATGCACATCCATGAGGGGCACCCGTTACTATCAGACCCCAAAAAAATTAGACCGGTACCTCGGTACCAATGAACTACCCGACAGGCTCAGGTTCCAATCAGGGGGACAATCCAACCAATCCTATAGTTCCTGATCTAGATGAAATCGCAGAAATAGAAAAAGAAAGGGTGGAACTGCCAAAACAACTCGAAGATCCGTACAAGTGGTTGGAGGAAAAACTCAGAGTAATAGAAAATGCTGATTACCATTGCGGGGTTGATACCAAGGATCTGAGTTTGGTACCAGATCTAGTATTCCCGTTGAAATTCAAGACTCCAGAATTTGAAAAGTATAATGAGACTAGTTGTCCTGAAGCTCATATGACGATGTTCTACCAAAAAATGACAGGATACGTTAATAACTATCAATTGTTAATTCATTGCTTCCAAGATAGTCTGATTGGGTCGGCTACCAAATGGTACAACCAGCTGAGCCGTACCAAAATCCACTTATGGAAGGACTTGACACAGGCTTTCATGAAGCAATACAGCCATGTAATAGACATGACACCTGACAGATTACACTGCAGAATATGGAAAATAAGCAAAGTGAGAGCTTCAGGCAATATGCCCAAAGATGGAGAGAGGTAGCGACAGAAGTCCAGCCACTTCTTTTGGAGAAAGAAACCACGATACTTTTCATCAGCACTCTAAAAGCCCCACTCATTAACCATTTGTTGGGAAGCGCTACAAAGAGCTTCTCAGATATATTAATGTCTGGCAAGATGATTGAAAACATAATAAGAAGTGGGAGGATAGATGTGGAGGAAGCATCAAAAGATCAACCCAAAGAATAAGGAAAATAAAGTGAATAACCTGAGCATGTATAATAAAGGTTATTCCAAATCAGTCACTATAGGCCAGCCGAGGGTCGTAACCACTAGCTATCAAGGCCATTCAATGCAAGAATCCAACTCAAAGCCAAACACAGAAATACTCCAGTTCACACCCATCCCGATGACATATAGAGAGCTATATTAGAATCTATTTGATGCGCATGTGGTATCTCCATTCTACTTGGAACCCGTGCAACCTCCATTCTTGAAATGGTATGATGCGAACGCCCAATGAGAATACCACGCGGGAATAACATGACGCTCAATTGAAAACTGCACTACATTTAAAAAGTTAGTTGAAAGGTTCATCAAGATGACCATCGTGAAATTTGGCGATCCATCAACACCTAATGTGGCAAGAAATCCGTTACCCAGTCATCCAGACCTAGTGGTAAACGCGATAATTGAAAATGGAGGAAAAAGAACTAAATGTTGTAAAAGTAAAAACCCTATTGAAATGGGTTTTGAAACAAATGTTAGACATGGGATTAATCATTTAGAATTTGGAGAAGAGACCAAAAGGGATGAGGAGCTACTGTGAGTTCCACGTTGAAAAATGTCATGAAATCGAGGAGTGCGCTAAATTCAAAGCTTTGGTGCAGAGCCTAATGGATAATAAAGAGTTGGAATTCCTTGAAGAAGTCAAAGACCTGGAAGGAATGTTGGGGAATTTGAACATTAACACCGTATTCGAAGAGGGAGTTGGGAAGGAGAATTTATTAGGCATGTGCCCTTACACACCTGAGGGTGTTTTGAACAATGGGACTGTGGAATAGATCCCTAAATTTTTAAACCTAATTTAGAGTAATGTCCAAAACACGCTTATTGCTCTAAGCCTATGAGCAATAAGAATCCTTTTGTGAGATAGGCTTATGTCCAACATCTTTATTTCAATAAAATGCATATTTGTTTCTCACTTCGAACAAATATTCTTTTATTGTTTCCATTTCATTCATAATCATATTACACAAATAAATATTCTCAGTTTCTTTTGATTTTTCTTTATCCCTATAATAGGTTTCCATATATCAATGATATAAGCGACACTGCTATTGACTCAAAACCTCTTTTGAGTAAGATGTGTGTCCAGAGGAACTTCAGGACTTTGAAGATAACCGAGATTGTAGCTTATCTCCTGATTGTTAAGGATGGTAGAACAAGATAAGAAACATATCCTACCTTACAAAGAATCAATAGAATCTATGGCGGTTAGCAAATTTTTTAAAAAGAAATCATATGTCGGTATGAAATGCCTAAAAGGATCATATCTGACAATGCAGTAAATTTGAACAACAGCATGATATCAGAAGTTTGCAGCCTGTTCAAGATTAACACCATATCGCCCCAAAATGAACGGTGTAATAAAAAAAGATTGTAGGGAAAAGGATTGAGACTCATAAAGATTGACATGAAAAGTTACCATTCACCCTCTATGCCTATTAGACGTTTGTCAGGACCTCTACCGGGGCAACGTCTTTTTCATTAGTTTATGGATGGAGGCAGTTTTGCCCATTGGAGTCGAGATTTCTTCTCTCCAAGTTTTATTAGAGTTGAAGTTGGATGAAGCAGAATGGATCCAATCCCCATAGGATCAGTTGAACTTGATCGAAGAAAAGAGGCTAAGGGCTATCCTCATGGTCAAGTGTACCAAATACGAATGAGGCGGGCTTATAACAAGAAGGTTCGCCTAGAGAATTCCATGAGGGGGACCTGGTATCAAAGAAGATCCTTCCCATACAAAAGAACTTCAGAAGAAAGTGGATGCAAAATTGGGAAGGACCTTATGTGGAAGGCCTTATCTGGAAAAACGTTGATTTTGACCAGGAGGGATAATAAGGACTTGCCTAATCCTATGAGTTTAGATTCAATCAAAAAAATATTTCATAAAAAATATATAAAAAAGAGAAAAGAAAATAAAAGAAAAAGAAAAAATGGGAGGCCAAGGCGAAAACCCACAAAGGGCGCCTTGGGACCAAAGGGGTTTTGAATTGAAAACCCAGGAAAAGGGCAATTCAAATTTTTATCGAATGTGGGGCATGCGGTAGTCTTACTATGCCTAAATTAGCAAGAAGGAGGGATGATACATCTTGGGGCATCAACAAAGCATTCTGAATCTTTGAAACACATATCAAGTTCAAAAGGGTCCTCAAGAAGTTTGTGCGAAGAAGCTCATGCTACGATATTTGGGGCACCTGTTTTCATCTTATTCATTTTGTATCTTAGCAAAATTTTCTATCTTGATTAATTTATTCATTTCGAGCTTTGCTCTCAATAAAATTTCATCTTATCCATTGTGACAATTTTTTAAGCATTTTTTCATTGAAATAACGATTAATAGACTGATAATATTCAAGCAAAAAGAGTTTTGCATCTTACTCTGAAAGCTTCTAAATAGTGCGAGGACCTGAAACATGACTATTATTTAGAACTAACCAAACCTAAGGGTTGGGAACATTTGGGAAAGAATATTCTAAATTGTGACTATTTCTTTGGATTTTCTGTCAAAGATACCAACTGAACAAGGAGGCATGGTAACACATCAGTGATAGAATCTTGATGAATGACAAGCAATGATAACCTAAGCACTAAAAAGGGATCATTCTAAAAAAAATGATAATCTGCAATCATGCAAATATCATTCGTACACATTTAGTTAGGAGCATTTGATTCATTCTGATCATGACATCCTAATCACTAAGCATAAATAGGTCCATGAAATGGATTCTACAAGTCATGTTCCGTAGAGAACAAATCAGTGAAACCACAAATCCTATACCACTGAAGTTGTAGTGGGATGGATTGAAGTCATTATGACGAATCTTATCTCCCTGAAGTTGCAGTGGAGCAGACTAAAGCCACTAATCTTATCCCCCTAAATTTGCAGTGGGGCAGATTGAAGATATAAGTGTTATCTCCCTGAAGTTGCAGTGGAGCAGACTGAAGATAACGAACCTTATTTCCCTAAAGTTGCAGTAGAACAGATTGAAGCTATAAATTACAGATCTTATCTCTCTGAAGCTGTAGTAGAGCAGATCATAGCAAACCTTATCTCCCCGAAGTTGCAGTGGTAGCGAATCTTATATCCCTGAAGTTACAGTGGAACAGCTTGAAGTTACAAGTCTTATCTCTCTAAAGTTGCAGTGGAGCAGACTGAAGATAGCAATCTTATTTCCCTGAAGTTGCAGCGGAATAGATTAAAGCTATATATTACAAATCTTATCTCTTTGAAGTTGTAGTAGAGAAGATCATATCAAACCTTATCTCCCTGAAGTTGCAGTGGAGCAGATTGAAGATAGGCTACAAATCTTATCTCCCTGAACTTGTAGTGGAGCAGATTAAAGCCACAAACCTTATCTCCCTGAAGTTGCAGTGGAGCAAATTGAAGATAGCGAATCTCATTTCCCTGGAGTTGCAGTGGAACTGATTAAAGCTACGAGTTACAAATCTAATCTCCCTGAAGTTACAGTGGAGTGGATCGAAACACTAATTCCTATACCCCTGAAGATGCAGAGGGATGGAATAAGGCTACTTGAAGAAAAGAAGCAGAATGCCACAAACCTTATCTCCCTGAAGTTGCAGTGGAGCAAATTGAAGATAGCGAATCTCATTTCCCTGGAGTTGCAGTGGAACTGATTAAAGCTACGAGTTACAAATCTAATCTCCCTGAAGTTACAGTGGAGTGGATCGAAACACTAATTCCTATACCCCTGAAGATGCAGAGGGATGGAATAAGGCTACTTGAAGAAAAGAAGCAGAAAAAAGTCGATATTTAGCGGGGCCAGGAAAAATTGGCCCTTTTAAATTCTTTGCTCCATTCTCGTTACACGACAATGAGCAAAGAGGGGAAGTTGTAATAGGCCAATTTTTGGCCTGGGCTCAAATTACCAAAATAAAATAAAAACCCAAACCAATAAATAAATAGTCCAAAATTACATGTCCATTATGGTCCAAGTTTTTACCAAAACCCTAGCCCAATTTTAATCCTAGCCCAAATCAGCCCAACACCTAAACTAAACAAGAAAACCCTAGCCTCCCTAACCCTCTTCAGCCGCCGCTCCTCCCACGCACGCCAGCCCCCTCACGCTTGCCACCACCGCTACACGCCATCACCACGCTCGTCTGACACCTGCAAAAATTGAATGCAACAACAAAAAGAAACACGCGAGCAACATTGGTAGTAAATAGCAAAAAGACAAAGAATAGAAGCAAACGGTCTTGTATCCGACTATAAAGTCCAAAACTTCATCTTTGTAATTTTTTATGCACACTAGTAAATCAAAAAGCAGAACAAAAGTTTAAAAAGGTGTTGGTTTTGATCTTTTCCTTGTTTCTTTTCGTTTTCTCGTTTCTTTTTCTTTTCATTTTTTACAAATCTATTTTAATAAAAAGGCATAGAATAAAAAGAAAAAGTCTAAAAAGGGCGTACCTAAGGGTTGCGCTCCACCGTTGTGGATGTCTGAGATAGCCACCTCCGGTGAAAGGTGGCTAGAAGTCGTGGGGTCCTTTGCTTGTCTGGGCATTCTTGTTTGATTATTGGAAGTTTCAGCTTCAAAACGGGCTTAGGGAGGTCTAAATGGTCGAAATGACCTCTTTTTTTTTGGACTCCGACAGCCGTAGACGGCGGTCACCGCCATCGTTGGCCGACGGCCATGATAGACTGACGGTGGCCCTATTGGCCAGAGAAAAGGGAGGGTTTGAGAGAATTTTGGTGTTTTTTTAGGAAGAAGAAAAAAAGAAGTTTTTTAGAAAAAAATTGATTTAAATAACGAAGCAAAATGACACCGTTTTGGGTGAGGGACCCAGGTGCCAAAACGATGCCGTTTAAGGCCAACCCGCGTGCGACCCGACCCGTTCCTGGGAGCTCCCCGTGTTTTCATTTTTTGGGCTATTTACGCCCCTGGTCCTTCCGCTTTTTTGGTTTGTTTTAGTTTAGTCCTTTTTTTTATTTTTATTTTCATTTTTTTAAAATTGGCCCTGTAATTTCGACTTTGTTTCATTTCAGTCTACCTTAGAACTGTACGTTTTTAAGGACATGAAATATTTTCCATTTGGTCCCTCCCTTTTATTCGCGTGTTACGATGTGGTCCTTTATTTTATTTTTACCCTGATTTCACCCCTAAAGTTTAATTTAAGCTTCAAATTAGCCCTTTTGCTATTTTATTTTATTCAATCTGTCCTTTTAATTTTGCGTAGGTTACAATGAAGCTTTTTTTCACTTGTTCATTTATTCATTATTCATTTTATTTATTATTTTACTTATTTATATATTATTTATTCATTGATTATTTTAATCCTTCTTTGTTATTTATTTATTTATTTTGATACTTTTATATTTATTTTTTTATGCATATTCCAATTTCTTTTATTATCTTTTATGTATATCATGGTTTAATTAACATTAGATTTAATTGATTATCTTTTATGTATATCATGGTTTAATTAACATTAGATTTAATTGATTATTGCCATTGCTTATTTGTTGTCTCATTATTATAGGCATATCGTTAGTTCGCTTATTCGCTTTATCATTTTATTATTTTTCCAATCATGTCGCTAGCCGTGAATAAATATTCATTCTTTACACTATAATCCAAATAAAATAAATATGCATATTTTTAAACATTACGTGTGTATTTATTCAATTTTTTTTGAAAATAAAGACAATATTCCGTATTTGGAGCTTCGAGAAATCATACTCTAACTTACGGGGTTTCGATTCTCTAGTTGAATTTAAATAACCGAATATCCTCTTAAAATTAAAATACATAGGTTTTTAAAAAAAAAATATAAAGGAAAGTTCATTCTCAAAGCTTAAAGGTGCTGTGTCCTAACTTACGGGATGCGACATTTTGTTACCGCAAGATGAGAGAGTCTTTAACATTCGTTTCGATTTATTCAAGCAATTTTTTTTAAAATAACATTAATAAAGTGGGATCGTATTTTAAATTCTTTTCGAATTTTCAATTTTCGACATTAAGACATTAATTAATCAAGTAGGTACCAATTTTGGACGTTACGAGGGTGCTAATCCTTCCACGTACGTAACCGACTCCCAAACCCATTTTTTTTGAATTTCGTAGACCAAAATTTTTATTTTAATAAATTAAATCATTACGAGGTGACCCGATCATACCTCATAAAAATAATCGGTGGCAACTCCCTTTTTTGTTTTTAAATAAAAAGTCGACCTTTTAACAAAAATATGATTTCGACAATTAATATATACAATTGATAGAGGTAATAAAGTTTACATAATAAAATTAACATGCAGAAAATATTAGAGTATAACTTTAGTTGAGTGATAAAGTTAAAGTTGTATTAACTTAATTGCCATGGGTTCAAATCTAATCATACGTATATTTTAATTGGTTTTTTAAATAAAAAGATTAAATTATCTTTAAATAATATAATTTATTTTAATACGAGATAACTGAAGGGTAAATAGTATACATGATGTGTGGTTTTTTTTTTTTTGGTTCTAAACGGCTATATTCAGTATAATTCAAAACTGTGGTTCAAAAAAGCCTCAAAATAATTTTGTATTTACCACTTTCAAATATATTATACCATTTCTTTTAATCAATAACTAGACATGTTAAACTGATTTCTAAATAATTGCCATAAAGTAAAAAAATTATAATACCTTAAATAAAAGATAATTGTCAAAACTAAACATATTAATCTGACACGTGTTAAATAAATAGGAAGTCAAATATCACTTAAAGAAATTGTCCATCTAGGATTATTACCATATTTCCTACCCTACCTTATAAATGGAATAATAGTAATAAATTTTAATTTTGATTTAATTATAAATATTAAAATAAAACAGTTTAATTAATATTTTTTTATTAAAACATGTATTACCTTAAACTCGACCTAAATATTAAGGTCGGATTATGAAGGTTACAACATTCGTAAAAATATTGTCAATTAACTTACATGAAAATTTAATTTTATTTTTAGAGTAATAAAGTTATTTAATTTATCAAAAACACAAGTATTCAGAAGGACGCGTGTGAACACTTTAACGCAAACCTTGTTTTGTTAATTTTATAAAAACAATTCCGAATGTTTAACCAATTGAGTTGTGAAATGTCGTAGTTAATTTCAAAACCTTGCAACGGAAAAATAATTTAAAAATTTTGATCTCTTAAAATCATAAGGTTCCATCAGTTATGTCGTATTTGGCGTGTTTACGAGTTATAAATAATACGTCCGCAGAAACAAATACTAAAAACCAAAATTTAACGTTCCAAAACAAATTAAAATCCAAAAGACAGTAAAGTTTGAAATCAAAATCCAAAACATTATTATACCAAATTGTGTGAACCGAGTTCCGGAATCACCGCCAAGTCCTAAGTTTGAAGGTCACTTGAAACATATTAAACAAACGGGTGAGCTATAACCCAGTGTGTGACTCGACCCATAAACAATATATACTTATAACAAACACAAATGTAAATACCATCACAAAAATTTTACTTATAATGTACACACTACCAGAAACATATGTCAGATCGAAATTCAAAATGTCAGATGTATTTCATAATCAGATACAAATGCATATTCAGATACAAATGCAAGCATAAATTCTGATACAGATACAATCATAGATCCTACCGCCATCTGTTACACACCAAATCCATCCAACCAATCACACCAAATAGGACTACAAGAGTCCATCGATCCAATCACATTGAGTCGTGGTGGTATGCCACTCATAATAGTGCACTTGAGCTGCCAGACAGATATTGCGGTTTAACAACCAAAATTGTAGTAAAACTGCTAGAAAACACTTCCTCCATCATATCCAAAACCCACCCCAATGCACACGCCCAATCATAATAATATACGTACATATCACATAAATGCTATGACATGCATATCTAATCATATTTCTTACATATCATACATATCAATTTACTTATACTAACAGTTATTCTACATACAGACGTCATACATATTTTTACACATAATTGTGCTTTCAAAGTTATCAAAACACATATCATATATAAGTTTTTCACTTACCTTAGTCATATCACATACTGACAGATATCACATTTTGAGTCTTATTTAAGTCTAACGAACCCCACAAATGGTCTAATTATGCATTTTTAAGTCAAACGGGCCTAAGTGAACATTTTCAAAAAATAGCTCCACATGGCCCAACTGGCCAGCTCGTGTGGCCTACATGACCCAACTGGCCAACCCGTGTGGCCCAAACGACCTCACAGATACCTATGTGGCCTACACGCCCATGTGGCTGACACAGCCCAAATAGCCCAGACTATGTGGCTCACATAGCCTAGTACACGACCATGTGACGCAGAATAGTCTTGAAAACAATCTCTATTTTCGAGTTTTTCCGATTTCCAATCGATGTTTTGGGTTCGAATCACACACCTGAAGAGATTTTTGATAAACCACACAATAACACACTCCGAACCCTCGCAAAAAAAGAGCCAACAATAACTAATTCGCTGGACAATTGGCCCTTTTCACAGTCAACACCCTTAAAAAATCGTGAAAGATGAAGATTCGACAACACAACAAACCAAAGTATCGCAGGAGAAAAGGGAACACAATAGAAGCACAACAAAAAAGAAAAAACGAAGCAAATTGACAGAATCACAAAGCAAAAATGGTAGAAAGGAGTAGTGGGGGAAAAATAAAAGAAATAAGACGTTAAAAGTGGGAGTGAGAAAAATTGGACGGAAAATGGGAAAATGGGAAAGATAGTTGGGATAATTTTCCTATTTTCAATAACTACCCACTACCCCACCACTTCCACTAAAATCTAATAACTACCTATTAGATTCTTTAGAATTCAAAATAAAAATAATTTTTCCACTTTGCACACATGGTGTTTCGAGCACAAGACTTTTGGGTAAGCTAACACCTTACCACTAACCAACAGGCTCATTCTGTCATCAGTTGAACGAAAATAATATATAAATAAGATGTTCAAAGATAAGGATTTAGGCAAAAATAATAAAAATGCAAAAAAAAAATATTTGAACTCAGGACCTCTCACACCTAAGCACAATATCTGACCATTGAACCAAATTAATTCACTTGACAAAATTTTCACAATCTTAACTAAAAATTAGGACGTGACCATTCTTGATTTCACTAATCCAATTTCTTCTAACCCGATTTTCGGGATGTGACAACTCTTCATTCCTTAAAATAATTTCATCTTCGAAATTCCGACTATCATACCATTCACTTAACCACAAGATTTGAAATTTCTTATTCCAAATTGATCACCACGCTATTACTGTGCAACTCGAATTTCAATGCAAACCTAGACAATTTTCCACTAACGATACGATCCTAAAGCTTCAGAAACTTTAATAATGATCAAACAATTAATCAATGTAGGGTACAGTTTTTGGATGTAACTGTATTACTACAAGATGCATCTCAGTCCTCATGACGCCTAGTTGTACAAACCAGTCTCCGGTTCCCTCTCAGAGTTGACACTTTTGTCTGACTAAGGGAATGCCATGAACAATCACTAACATGGTGCTCAATGGATCCATATCTAAAACACACTCTCTATTTTTCTCCAACACTTTCCCGGATAGTGCCTATCATAGAAAACACAAATTGAAACCTAACGTAAGCTCACAATTGCCTCAATTGGTTGAGGCGTAACTATTCTGGCCCCTCTCCTAAATTGCATATTCAAGTAAACAGGACTAGAGCTCTTCTTATTTTGTACTTATTCGTTTCTTTTTCCTCACTCTCTAAACGATTAATCTCTTCTGCTAACTCTATCTCATTCGATTGAAGTTGCTCAGTCCTAAACCCTCGAGTCACAGATACAGGGTAGACCTCAACGGCCATTTACAAATCTCTAAACAAATCCTGTGACACAGTATCGTCTCCAGCTTCCCGATTACCGCCGCCAGAAATGGGCATCTCCACATACTAGCTAATTTCCAAATTGGGCATACTGCCCCGAGAAAAGGACTCGGTGTGAGTCACTTAACAACATTCACCACGTCCTCACGCACCATGTCCACAGGTATCACGTAAATTCATTTGACTTATCTTCAGTTCAAAAGTCTAAAGTTTAGCTTAGGTTATTAAAAACCCTAAGTCTAAGGTTTAGTAGAAGTGCGTAGTTATTTTTAAGCAGAGAATATCTTATTTGTTAATCTCTAAAGTCCATCAGACTAACTAAAGTAACTAAAGTGCAAATAACCAGAGTATAAGTAATTTACTTGGATCGGAGTCAGAGACTCGGATTCACATTTTCAAAACTTTAGTACATTATTGTGTAAATTCACCTATATCAGAATTTCAAGAAATTTTCTTAAAAATAAAAAATTCCGGAACACATTATGCATAATTTTTTAAAACAAAAAATCACAGCCTGAGTTTTGCGACCTGACTCTAATAGCACTAAATGTAACATCCCAAACCCGACCTAGATGTTAAGGTCGGATTATGAAGGTTACAATGTTCGTAAAAACATTGTCGGTTAACTTACACGAAAACTTAGTTTTATTTTCACAGTAATAAAGTTATTTAATTTATTAAAAACACAAGTATTCAGAAGACCGCATGTGAACACTTTAATGCAAACCTTGTTTTATTAATTTAATAAAACAATCCCAGATGTTTAACCAATTAAGTTGTAAAACATTGTAATTAATTTCAAAACCTTGTAGCGAAAAAATACTTTAAAAATTCTTATCTCTTAAAATCATAAGGTTCCATCAGTTATGTCGTCTTAGGTGTGTTTACGAGTTATAAATAATACATCCGCGAAAACAAATACCAAAAACCAAAATTTAACGTTCCAAAACAAATTAAAATCCAAAAGGCGGTAAAGTTCGAAATCAAAATCCAAAACATACCTATACCAAATTGTGTGAACCGAGCTCAAGAATCACTGCTAAGTCCTATGTTTGAAGGTCACTTGAAACGTATTAAACAATCGAGTAAGCTAGAAGTCCAATGTATAAATACCACCACAAAAGTTTTACTTATAATGTGCACACTACCAGAAACATATGTCAGATTAGAATTTATAATTTCATAATAAAAAATCTCAAATACATTTTCTTATACAGAATCAAATGCATTTCATAATCGGATACAGTTGCATATTTAGATTCAAACACATAATCAGATTCAGATACAAATGCAAATGCAAATGCAAATGCAAATTTTAATACAGATGCAATCATAGATCCTACCCCTATCCACTACACACCAACTCCGTCTAACAAATCACACCAAATAGGACTACAATAGTCCATTCATCCAATCACACCGGGTCATGGTAGTATGCCACTCATGATAGTGCAATTGAGCTGTCGGATAGATGTTACGGTTTAACCGCCAAAATTGTAGTAAAACTGCTAGAAAACACTTCCTCCATCATGTTCAAAACCCACCCCAATCCACATGCGTAACTATAATAACATACAAACAGATCACATAAATGGTATGACATGCATACCTAATCATATTTCTTATAGATCATACATATCAAATTGCTTATACTAACAATTATTCTATATACAGACGTTATACATGTTTTTACATGTAATTGTGCTTTCAAAGTTATCAAAACACATATCGTATATAAGTTTTTCGCTTACCTTAGTCATATCACATACTGACAGGCATCACATTTTGAGTATTTTTAAGATTAACGGATCGCACGGATGGTCTAATTACACATTTTTGAGTCAAACAAGCCTAAGTGAAAATTTCCAAAAAATGGGCCCACGCGGCCCAACTAGTCAGCCCTTGTGGCCTACACAAGCACACAGACGCCTATGTGGCCCACACAGCCAAAATAGCCCAGACTGATTGGCTCACACGGTCTGCCACATGGCCTAGCATAGGACCGTGCGACACAGAGCAGTCTCGAAAATAATCTTATTTTGAGTTTTTTCGAGTTATAATCTATCTTTCGGGTTAGAACCACACACCTGAAAAGATTTATAATAAACCAGAAAACAACACACTCTGAACCCACCCTAAAAAAATGGCCAACAATAACTAATTTGCTGGACAATTGGCCATTCCACAGTCAACACTTGTGAAAAGACGACGAAAGATGAAGATTTGACAACACAACAATCCAAGGAATCGCAGGAGAAAAGAGAACAAAATAGAGGCACAACGGCAAGAAAAATGAAACAATTTGACAGAATTGCAAAGCAAAATGGTAGAAAGGAGTAGTGGGGGGAAAACAAAAGAAAGAAGACGTTAGAAGGGGGAGTGGGAAAAATTGGACGAAAAAAGGGAAACATATTTGGGATAATTTTCATATTTTAAAAAACTACCCACAACCCCACCACTTCCACTAAAATTTGATAATTAACCCTTTATCAAATTCTCTGGAATTCAAAACAAAAATAAAATTTCCACTTTGCACACACGAGGTTTCAAAACAAGACCTCTAGGTAAGCTAACACCTTACCACTAACCAATAGGCTCATTCTGTCATCAATTGAATGAGAATAATATATAAATCAAATGTTCAAAGATAAGGATTTAGGCAAAAATAACAAAAATACAAGACAAAAGATTTGAACTCAAAACCTCTCACACCCAAGCACAACACCTAACCACTGAACCAAATTAATTCACTTGACAAAAAATTCAAATCTTAACTAAAAATCAAGACGTGACCATTCTTGATTTCACTAACCTAATTTCTTCTAAATCAATTTTTGGGATGTGACAAAACAACTTTTTCGGTTAGAGTGTAGAATTTTTTTTAAGAATCAGATCACAATTATTTTTCTTATATAGGGATAATATATTATGGGTTAGTATTTAATATATTTGTAGTGTGCTTTTTTTTATTATTCTACAAGCAATTTTAGAAAATCACACGTCTTTTTTTTTTAAATATATTACTATATCTTTATAGAACACTTGTCAACCTTTTGACTTTACTTGTGGAGTCTAAAAACTCTACTGACAGTGTACCAAATATTTTCCCACATAGTATTTCATAAATTTCAGAATTAAACTTGTTGGAGGGGGGACCAAGTTCTCCAAGAGAAGTTTTCAAAGTGTTTTTCTTGAGGGCACTGACCCAACCCATGAACAATGGAAGGTATTGTCTCTCGGGAAGGCTTGTGCCCCTTTCTGTGGAGAGTCTTGTACAATTCGTGGATGGGGGCATCTTTATTGTATGTGGATGTTCGGTGATAACGATAATATATAGCATTATTTAAGTACTTTTGAGCTTATATTTCGGGCAAGTTAAGAGGGATTGATAACTGTTTAGTAGCTATTTTTGTTATATTTCTGTTGAATATCTGACATTGAAAGGTTTTACTTGAATAATAAATTTTTGTGCTAAAATATATATATTTATCCTTGAAGGTAGCTACTGAAGTCCACTCAATGCCACAACATGCCGCAACAGTGCCACAAGCCTCAAGACCAATGGGAACAAGCTCACATGCATTGTTTGCGTTTTCAGCTCGCAAGTAACACTTGTTGGCCGAGAGCTCGCAATATATAGCTCGTAGTGCTTGGAGATAGCTCACACTTCACCAGCTCGCATGCATGGCTCACACTTCACTAGCTCACATAAATTTCTTGGAGACAGCTCGCACTTCACCAGTTTGTAGCTCTTAGTTCACAACTTGTGTTCATTGCATCTTGCAACACACAATTCATAATCCTAAGGTCGCATGCATAGCTCGTCTACACACAGCTCGCAACACACAATCCACAACATAAGGTTACATGCATTGCTGGCCTACATGGAGCTCACATTTCACCAGCTCACAACTCTCCTATTCATCAGTTTGCAAGCTCTCTGTTTGTAGCTCGCATGCTGTGGTTGGAGACAGTTCGTATTTCATTAGCTCACCTTTAGTTTAGTGTGTAGCTCGCACCTGGCCATTTCACCATATGTGGGAGCTGTTGCATGGTTTACCAGCTTGCAACAGATAGCCTCATTCACTCTTCAATAGGGGACTTAGTCGATTAGCAAGGAGAAAATGAAGGAAACCACCAAGAGGGAATCAAGGAACTTACGAGAGAATCAAGGAACAAAAGAGTAAATCAAGGAACCACTACACCTAAAAATAGAAAAGATGAAGGGAACTCAATAGTATAAATAGGGAGTAAAATTTCAGCGTGGAGACGACAGACATAACATAATAGAACATAATAGAACAAAAATATACATAATTTGAGAGCAGAAAAAATCAAAGAGTTTTTGAGGAAGCAACGTGAGCTAGCTACGGAGAACCACCGACATTTGACTAATCTTCATTTCTTTCTTTTGTTGTTTTTAGTCATGACTGCAACTTGTTTGTTGGTTTTCACTTTAATGATTATGACTTAATTTTGTTATGCTAAAATATTTATGGATCCTTAGCATTAAATTGTTGGTGCTTTTCTAATAATGTTATGTGCAAATGACTATTTATTTGTTCAAGTGGTTTTCACGTTTCATACTTGCTAAAGTATAACTAATATAGTAAGGAATTGAGTTAATTATTACATCTGAGAAAACATATTGAAAAAAGCCTCGAAATAAGCAAATACATTCTAAATAATTCTGTATTTATTTTTCACTACGACTTTTAAATACATTCTACCATTTCTTTTAATCAATAACTAAACATGTTAAACTGATTTCTAAATAATTGCCATAACTACGCTTGGTAAAAAAATATAGGGATAAATCAAAATTATACATGAACTTTGATTTAATATGTAATTGTATCTATGAACTTTAATTTGGTGCAATTATACACGTGAAACTTTAATTGTGGTTCAAATGTATACTTTAAACTTTAAATTTTGATTTAATCATGCACATTTAAAGAAAGAAAGAAATCAATTTATTTTTATATTTGATAAATATAATTATTTATGTATGCAATTTATAAATATAAAATGATGTTATATCAGTAATTATGTTAATAATTTACAAGAATTAGATTAAATCAAAATTTCATGTATAAAATTGCATAAAATCAAAGTTCATGTATTCAATTGCACATTAAACCATAATTCATGTATAGTTTTGAGATTTATCCCCTAAAAATAATACCTTAAATAAAAGATAATTTTCAAAACTAAACATATTAAAACATATTTAATATAATTAAATGTGACACGTGTTACATAAATAGAAAATCAAATCACTTAAAGAAATTGTCCATCTAGGATTATTACCATATTTCTTACCCTACCTTAAAATATTAGATATAAATGAAATAATAACAATAAACTTTAATTTAGATTTAATTATAAATATTAATATAAAATAGTTTAATCAATATTTTTTTTATTAAAATAATTTTTTCGGTTAGAGTTTAAATTTTTTTAAGAATCGGATCACAGTTATTTTTCTTTTATTTTTATTATTTTTCTTATATAGGGATGATATATTATGAGTTAGTATTTAGTATATTGGCAGTGTACTTTTTTTTATTCTACAAGTAGTTTTTAAAAATTGTCACGTCTCTTTTTTTAAAAAGAAAATATAGTACTATATCTCTATAGAACACTTGTCAACCTTTTGACCTTGCTTGGGGAGTCTAAAAACTCTACTGACAGTGTACCAAATATTTTCCCATGTAATATTTCATAAATTTCAGAATGAAACTCGTTGAAAGGGGACCGACTCCTTCCAGAGAAGTTTCGAAGTGTTGTCCTTGAAGAAACCGACCCAACCCATGAACAATAGAAAGTATTGTCTCCTTGGAAGGCTTGTGTCCCCTCTGTGGAGAGTCTTATATGATTCGTGGAAGGGGGCATCTTGATTGTACGTGGGCGTACGATGATAATGCTAATATACAGTGTTATTTAAGTACTTTTGAGCTTATATTTTAGGCAAGTTAAGTTAAGACGGATTGTGATAGGGGGTTGCGCGCGGACCAAGATCGAGTTGTCAAGTCACGGGAAACTCCTATGAAAATTCTAAACGCTTGGATCTGAAACGAAACAGAAAATTAAGCTTAGAATCAATTAGATCTGGAACAAAAATACCCAAAACAATAAAATATCAGCCAAGTTAGATAATGAAATCGGCACAAACAGAAAATTAAAAGATTGAATAGCAAAAAAAAATTAAAGATAACATCCTAAGAAGCCTTGAAATCGAGAAAGATTTCAAAACTCCCTTCAAACGGCTCTAATCTCCCCTCCAATGAAGAACAATGGCAAGAAGAAGGCTGAAGATGGCTCCCACAATAAAAAAGATTGTTAAAACTACTTCTAAAGAAAACTCAAGAGAAAATTCTTAGAGAAAACTCAAAGAGAATTTTCACTCAACAAAAATCTGATTTAATGTGTAATTCAATGTGTTTAAGGGTGGCTGGCCAAGCCATATATATAGGTCTCCTAACTACTTTCCTAGCCCTACTAGGAAAACCTAAAAAAAAACCCTAATTTTGACTTTCAAAGGGGAATTTTGTCCAAGGCCTTTAAATGGGCCTCTTGGACTGAATTTTTACATAGAAATTTATTCATAAAGTCTAAAAATTAAAATTAGGTATTTAAAGAATTAAATTGGGCCACTTTGACAATTTGACCTGATTTTCAGCTAAGTCTAATTTAAACTTCTGGATTGGGCTTGGAACATCTTATTGGGCCTTGTCTTCAAGAACTTGGGCTTGTAATCCGTTCTCTCCCAAAATTGGCTTGTTAATGCTCGTAACTGATATCCAATGCGCCTTAGTTTCAAGATTCGGTTTCTTGGACCAAGATTTCCAAGATTTGAAATCTTGATTTTCTTGATTATTGAAATTGCTCAAAACAGCAAAATTGGACCAAGATTCGGTTTCTTGATTTTCTTGAAAACAAGAAAGTGAATCTTGATTTTCTTTTTCCTTCGTATACGCATCTAAGGCCTTTGTGACTCGTATCATTCCCCCCTTCCTAAAAAAGATTCATCCTCGAATCTAAAAAATCAAATGGAGATAAGTCAACCACATTGAAAGTAGAACTTGTAGCCCAAACATAAGCATGACAAAACAAGTATAACGCATGCGAATAGACAGATTCAGATTACCATGCAAACAAGCTAATTTACTCGCCAATGCCTCGTCAAATATTCGAAACAAAGATGGACATGTTTTAAGGTATTCAATCATCTCAAATTGTTTCCACAAACCATGAACAAATCGCGAGTAATAAATCAAATGGTAAACGTAATCATCACAAGTAGGTATTTGAAAAGGTTCACACGATTCACAGAGTTGCACAATCATACCATGCATTAATTGATGGTCTATAGATTCACTCACACATGCATTATCAAAAACAAGAATCTTTTTATCAACCATCAAAACAGATAGACCATCAATAAATAAAATAGGACAGTCAAGCACGTTTCGATCTAAGTGTTTTACAAAAATTAAATCATCAACACGATCTTTGTCACTATCCGAGGAGTACAAAAGTGTTTCAAAAGTTTCAAGATTCTTACCTTTATAAGCAGAGGAATAAGGGTCAATCTTACCTTTTCCATTTAATACAAACATTCGCTCATCGGGGGCATAGTGTAGTTGAAGCTCCGTTGTTGAGTTAACCTTTGTCAAATGGAACTCAAACTTCATGTACAACCACAGAAACTGTTTAAGGCATGAATATAAATTGAAAACAAATTTGGCAAATTTCGTTACCTTATTCAAAGACCAAGTATCAAAACAATAGAAAGTATTTGCACACAATAGATAATGCTTGATTTTCCAACAAAATCTACCAAAACAGATTTCAGGTTTAAAAACTTGATTTTGATTAGTCATGCCGAAGTGTAACAAAGATTTCATTAAACCAATCAAGTTAAACCATGAGGATTTTCGCATACATACCAACATACATTCAAAACTTTTTTTTATTCACCAAAATAGATTTGCACAAATTCGCGAATTTTACACAAGGCAAATCAAGAGAATAACAACTCACACTTCCTTTCTTAGTTCGTGGCAATCCTAGAATAAAATCCATGGATAAGTCTACCCATGGTGAAGTAGGAATCGACAAAGGAGTGTAAAGGCCATGAGGCATTACCTTAGATTTTGCTTGTTTACATGTGATGCACTTAGAACATACCTTTTCGACATCCTTCTTCATATGTGGCCAATGGAAGTGTTCTATCCCACGTAAAGGTGGTAAACCTTTAGGGGCCTCACTAAAAACATCCACATAATCCTGCAAAAGGCATTGAAACACACTAGGCAAATATCCATTAATGTTAGATAGAGATAAATAGTTTTGCCTAAACCTCACAAGGATATAAGGCTGTTTTTTGAGTAGGGCTCTCCGCATATCTTTTTTTGTTGCAATCAAAATTTTCTCTCTAGTTGTACCACTTGAGGATTCACTTACCTTTGGGCCATTTAAATTTTGACTTTTTTCACTACTAGCCTCTTTTCTCTCTATCTTTTTTATTTGTTCTTTCTCCCTCACCCCCTCACAAAATTTCATCATTTTTAATTGACCTTTATATACATAATTAGGATTTAAAGGAGAAAGAGTGAATTTTAGGCCTTTAAACACAAGAGAGTATCTATTGAGCTTGCCTTGGTGTGTAACATCACGATCAAATTGCCAAGGCCGTCCAAGGAGCAAGTGTGTCGCATGCATTGGGACCACATGACACCATACCTCATGCTCGTAATTCTCAAGCTTAAAAGTGATCAAGGACTGTTTTGTAACTTTAACTTCCGAGCATTCACTAAGCCATTGAAGGTGATACGGCTTAGGGTGCTCGATACAAGGTAACTTTAAAGAATCCACCAAATAACTGCTAACTACATTCGAACAACTCCCACTATCAATAATAAGTGAACATAAGTTACCTTTTATAAAACATCTAGAATGGAAAATATTGGTCCTTTGGTGATCAAAATCGTCTCCCATTTGGATGTTAAGGGGGCGGCGGACTACCATCTTATTTTTTTCTCCTTTTTTTTTGAAATACCTGCAAAACAAACACTCAACACTCAAAAAAAAATTAACAAACCTCGCCATTAGTCACTCAAAAAGGAAAATCAAATTCTCAAAGAGGTAGAATTCAGTCTTGTGAGTTCCTTAGTAGAGTCTATATCAATCAATTAGAAAGTGTATGAACCAAAACTACCAAAGAATCCTAATTTGCACTAGGAGTCCAAAAAAATGACGAGACACCAATTGATTTGTGTCGCACCGAGGAAGAATTGTGCAAACTTTTAAATCCTACTAACACAAGAAATAAGAAGGTGTTAGATACTATAAAGGAAGAATAAAGGCAAAACAAATGAAAATCTACAGCTAAGAATCAATAAAAATTGTTGAAACCCAAAAACCTGAAAAATTGCGGAGTAACTTGACAACTTCGTTTGAGGTGTTCCCGATCTCCAAAAATCACGAAATTTAAACTAGAATGTCCTTAAATATTGTATATTTGATCTAGAAATTTTCGGCACTAAACTCAACCCGCTGTATATTTTTTAATTTTTTTCTTGATTTCGTATTTTTCAATTTTTTTGACTTTTTCTACTGATTTTTTTGTGGGAAATATTTTTTAATAATCTACCACAGTGCCACAAATATGCATATAAAATTTCAGACCAATCGGACAACGTTTACCCACTCAAATGAATTTTTTTCCAAAAATTTTTCTAGGTAAAAATTGCTGTTTGCTGTTTTTAAAAGGAGATCAGTTTAGAAATCAACCAAGAACACCCAAAACGCCCAAAATTAGATACCAAATGATAGGGGGTTGTGCGCGGACCAAGATTGAGTTTTCAAGTCACGGGAAACTCCTACGAAATTCTAAACGCTTGGATCTAAAAGGAAACAAAAAATTAAGCTTAGAATCAATTAGATCTGGAACGAAAATACCCAAAACAATAAAAGATCAGCCAAGTTAGATAATGAAATCGACACAAGCAAAAAATTAAAAGATTGAACAGCAATAAAAAATAAAGATAACTAAGAAGCCTTGAAATTGAGAAAGATTTCACAACTACCTTCAAATTGCTCTAATCTCGCCTCCAAAGAAGAACAATGGCAAGAAGAAGACTGAAGATGGCTCCCACAATAAAAAAGATTGTTAAAACTACTTCTAAAGAAAACTCAAGAGAAAATTCTTGGAGAAAGCTCAAAGAGAATTTTCACTCAACAAAAATCTGATTTAATGTGTAATTCAATGTGTTTAAGGGTGGCTGGCCAAGCCATATATATAGGCCTCCTAACTACTTTCCTAGCCCTACTAGGAAAACTTAAAAAAAAACCCTAATTTTGACTTTCAAAGGGGAATTTCGTCCAAGGCCTTTAAATGGGTCTCTTGGACTGAATTTTTACATAGAAATTTATTCATAAAGTCTAAAAATTAAAATTAAGTATTTAAAGAATTAAATTGGGCCACTTTGACAATTTGGCCTGATTTTCAGCTAAGTCTAATTTAAACTTCTGGATTGGGCTTGGAACATCTTATTGGGCCTTGTGTTCAAGAACTTGGGCTTGTAATCCGTTCTCTCCCGAAATTGGCTTGTTAATGCTCGTAACTGATATCCAATGCGCCTTAGTTTCAAGATTCGGTTTCTTGGACCAAGATTTCCAAGATTTGAAATCTTGATTTTCTTGATTCTTGAAATTGCTCAAAACAAAAAAATTGGACCAAGATTCAGTTTCTTGATTTTCTTGAAAACAAGAAAGTGAATTTTGATTTTCTTTTTCCTTCGTATACGCATTTAAGGCCTTTGTGACTCGTATCAGATTGATAATTTTTTAGTAGCTATTTTTGTTTTATTTTTTTTGAATATTTGATATTGAAAGGTTTTACTTGAATAATAAATTTTTGGTCAATTTTTGTTCTAAAATATGTAAATTTATCCTTGAAGGTAGCTATTAAAGTCCACTCAATGCCACAACAATGCCGTAACAGCGCCACAAGCCTCAAGACCAACGAGAACAAGCTCGCATGCATTGTTTGCGTTCTCAGCTCGCAAGCAACACTTGTTGGCGGGGAGATTGCAGTATACAACTTGTAGTGCTTGGAGATAGCTCGCACTTCTCCAGCTCAAATGCATGGCTCACACTTTACTAGCTCGCATGCATTGCTTGGAGATAGCTCGCACTTCACTAGTTCGCATCTCTCAGTTCGAGCATCTCAGTTCACAAGCTTTCTATTCTCAATTCACATGCATAGCTCGTACTTTACCAGCTCGCATGCATTGCTTGGAGACAGTTCGTACTTCACCAGTTCGCAGCTCTCAGTTAAAGCATCTCAGTTCGTATGCATAGCTCGCATTTCATCAGTTCGCATGCATTGCTTGGAGATAGCTCACACTTCACCAGTGTTGAAGTTAGTTTCCATGCAACACACTGATCATCAAAGGTGGCCATGCACAAGAAGGGTCAGCGAGCAGTCGAGCCATGCTGTGCAGCAACTGAAGCTTAAAGTTGCTGTTTTGGTTGTTACATTTAGTTTTTTTTTAATTCTCTTGTAATCTAGTTCATTTTGAACTTACTAGGTAAATTTTTTTATGTATCTTTGCTGTTGATTGACTGAAAAATCAGCAAAGCAACATGTACAAGTTAATATTCCAAGTTTTAATGCAAATTAGTGGTGTTAGGTATGTTATTAGGTGAAAACTTGTTTTGTTTTGTAAAAGTTGATTCATATATGTAATGGCATTATGCCTTATCTGTTAATCAATGAAAAATTTAGCTTAAATCTCATTCAATCTCTCTCTCTCTTTTCTGTTTTTCCATTTTGCAAAGCATTTTTTCCTGCATTTGTTTCTTCCCCAAGCCACGAGGCTTGCTGCTCAAGCAAAGCCAAACCAGCTTACTACTGCCTTCAACACCAACAATTGGTATCTAGAGCCTTTGTCTTAGAGGACCTATTGTAGCAAAATCTTAGCTCGAATGGCTTCTTTAGGATTTTCTCCAGCAGCCCCACCAGTCTTCAATGGAGAAGGTTTTCACATATGGCTGGTCAAGATGAAAACTTACCTACAGGCTTTTGATCTGTGGGACCACTGAGGGCCAATCCCACAGTAGCTCAGATTAGACAACATGCTGATGAGAGGACCAAGAGGCATAAAGCATTGTCCTGCATTTAGAATTGTGTGTCAAATGTCATCTTCACCAGAATTATGGCCTGTGAAACTCCAAAACTATGTATGTTTGGCCAATTGACTAAATCCAAAACTAAATCAACTATTTTAAATCAAGACATGTGCATCACATATATTTAAATATAATAAGCTTAAACTATAATCAAATATGCATAATTATAAGTCCTACTTTTGACCATTTAAGACAAAATATAAACACTGTAAACAAACTAAACCATAAGGAATTAGCCATTTTCGCATGGCTATTATTTACATATACGGTATATCAAAATACAAAATTCAAAACATTATCTAGCCTATACATGCCATAAGTTGAGTTCAAACATTTAAATACCGAAACTGAAGATAGAGTGATGAACTTTGCTGACAATCCCCGAGCTTGAAGCTTGATTTTTAAGTGTATAAAACAGAGAGACGTAAACAAACAAAGTAAGCTTATATAGCTTAGTAAGTCTTTAGCATAACTAAAATATATACGATTCATATAATTTCCTAAGTACATTTATTGAAATCGCAAATGCCACATATGATTACTATTTAAACATTTGTTATCCTTAGATCATTTTATTGATAACGAAATATTTGTACTCATCGAATGTATATAACCAAATGTATGTATATACTCATCAAATACTTATAACCGAATGCATAAATATACTTATCAACTACTTATAATCGAATGCATATACACATCAAATGTATACAACCGAATGCATATATACCTATCAAATACTTATAATCGAATGCATATACACATCAAAGGTATATAACCGAATGCATATATATACTTATCAAATAAGATATAAATAACACATACTTAATTATTATAATTTTATAATTCATTTGTTGTTATTTTGACAAAGAACTTACTAAACACATATTTTAAATGATTCACCAGCATATAGCCTGCTAGGCTTGAAGCTTGACTCAGAACACCGACATTAAGCTTGCTAGACATTAAGTCTGAAAAATTTCACCAGCATTAAGCCTGCTAGGCACAGAACCTGAATATCACAGATACAAAGATGATTCCACATATAATTCTTAATAGCAAACACATGTTTGAAACATTTATGTACAATTCACACATTAACTTCACCTCAAGAAGTTTGTAATCCATGTTCGAATCTTATAAGTATTTACAATTCATACTTTTAATTCAATTCAAGTACTTGTATATGTATATACATCTATTTGAATCACACACATACATATGTAAAATTCATACCTTTAATTCAATTAAAAAACTTATACATGTATATACATATATATTCGAACCTCACATATACATATATAATTCATACCTTTAATTCAATTCAAGAACTTATACATGTATATACATATATATTCGAACCTCACATATACATATATAAAATTCATACCTTTAATTCAATTTATATACTTTTAATTACAGCTCATCAAATATACAATAGATATACATGTATATATGCTGATTTAATAACATTAAATTGCTGATAGACTTACCTCGGACAGTGAAGATCGAAGCCGGGCGATTAGTCAACGACTTTGGTTTTTCCCCGATCCAACTCCAATTTCTTTGGTTCTTGATCTAAATATATTCAAAATGAACTAGTTTAAATATTATTTTAGTCAATTTAGTCTAAAAGCACATAAATGGGAAAATTACTATTTTTCCCCTAACATTTACACTTTTTACAATGTAGTCCCTATTGCATAAAACACAAAATACACAAAATTTGCCCACACTATGCTAGGGCCGAATATTCATAGGCTTCATACAAGTCCACATATTTCACTTATTTCACATTTTAGTCCCTAAAAAATTTATTTTCATAATTTAGCCCTAATTACTCAATTTCACCAAAAATTTAAAGACAAAACATGTTAATCTTTTACATATCTTTCATATTTCATCATCAACTATCACAAAGCTCAAGCATTCATCAATGGCATATCTCAAAATCACCATCAAATTCTAAAATTAAAGCATGGGTTTGATAGAACACGAAGCAACAATCACAAAAACGTAAAAATATCAAAAACCGAAACCAAAACATACCTTAATCTAGCTATGGAAATGCCGAAACTTTAAAAAACCATGGATGAGTTCTTCATGTTGAATATTCGGTTAAGAAAGATGAAGATATTCATGTTTTCATTACTTATTTTAATTATATGTTATAATTTACCAAATGATTATTAACCTTATTATAATAAATATATATAACGTATATATGAAGGTCAATTTTGTCATATGCCGCCTACTATCTATTTCATGGTCTAATTGCTTCTTAACTCCTCCCATTTGAAAAGACAACAACAATTAGGTGCTTTTAGATTTGACCCCTAAATTTCCATTTTATGCGATTAAGTCATTTTTATCAAATTGAGCACTCAAACGATCAAATTTTCATACGAAATTTTCACACATATTAATTCACATACTGCAAATATCAAAAATAATATTAAAATATTTTTTTGACTCAGATTTGTGGTCTTGAAATCACTTTGTCCGATTAGGGTCAAAATCGGGCTGTTACAATATTTATACTTCTATTTGAATTTTATCGGTTAGACACTGAGTTATCAACTCATTTTGTTTGTTGACTGAATTACAGGTAACTCACAGTCTTAATCAAGTCAGTGTGACGAAAGCTCAGTCATTCTACTTTATCACCCTTTTATATTATCAGAAATTTCAGTGTTCTCTTTGTATTATGACTTTTCTATGGTTTTTGATTGTCAAATGGGTTTTTATGAATGTTTATAATCTATTAGCTGGTTTTTAACTGTGTTCATAAAAAAAATTCGTTTTCCTAATAACATTTACTGTAACTCTTCAGACTTAGTCTTAACATCTAGGACGGGTTTGGGGTGTTACATTAAAGTAAACCAGAAGTTTACTGATACAAATGTATTTACTACTTGGCATGACCAGTTAGACCATTCTAGATCATATATGATGTGAAAATTAATTGAGAATTCATATGAAGATTCATTAAAGAACCAGAAGATTCTTTAATTTAAAGAATTCTCATTTGTTGCTTGTTCACAATGATAATTGCTTATTAAAAACTTAGTAGCTAAAGTTGAGATTTAATGTCTTTAATTTCTGAAATAAATATGAGCCCATTTATCCACCATGTGGATGATTTTGATATTATATGATTCCTGGTAGATGCATCTATAAAATAATCACATGTGTTATTAACTTTCAACCTGTCATTTGCAAGATTGTTGGTTTAAATAATTAATTTTAGATTATGCAATTAAGACAATTCATCTTGCTAACGCTAATGAGTTTATATCTCAGTCTTTTATTGACTGTTGTATATGAGTTTGAAAAACTTTTGTAAATGCTTGTTATTTATGCGCATAATGGTTTATAGAAATTATTGATTGAACGAATTTGATTAATATCTAAACTTCCTATTTCAACATGAGATTATTTTGATTTACGTATCAAGCTAATAAGTTATAAATACTCCCCATTACAATTGGTTTTTGGTCAAGAGCTAAATATTTCCCATCTTTGAACTTTTGTATGTGCGTATATATTCCAATTGCTCCACCACAACACACAAAGATGAGTGAATTCTCAAAGAACGTTGAGAATATATATTAACTACGAGTCTCATTGTATTAGTAGATGTTTTGAATGTATTGGAGATTCAATTATGATATGATTTGTTATTACTATTTTGATTTGATAGTTTTTCCAATATTAGAGGGAGAGAAATAATAGCTAAATGAAACCACTACTTGTAATGAGTTATCATTATCTAAATCCTTATAGAGAGTAATTTGAACTAGAAGTTCAAAAAGGATAACTCATTTTATTACAAGTTAACTGTCAAATGTATTCACAAACTTAATAAGAATAACCAAGTGTCAAATGTATTCTTAGTAAATCAGTTAGAATAAATAATAGATTGATCGGTTCCAAATGTAACGCCCCAAAAATTTAAGTTTTTAATTTTTGCATGTTTTGACACAACCACTTGTTTGCTTTAGTGGTTAAGTAATTTGGGTGTGTTTGGTAGTGTTTGAGGAGCATGGGTTCAAGTCTTGGCCTTAGCAAAATTTTTTGTTTTACTTTTAAATGAATCTGGTCATTGGTATGTAGGCCTTATAATTAATAGTGTTTGTTTTATGAAACAAAAAGAGCTTGTGGTTTAGTGGCAAGGTGGCGTGTTGTGTAACTATGAGGTCTGAGGTTCAAGTCCTGGGTTGCGCAATGGAAAATTTATTTTGCTGATTGAGCTGGGTAGGTGGTAGAGTTGGACTAAAATACCGCTAAATGGAGTTTGAATTGGTCTTAGAGAGAGTCGAGGAGAATTTAGTGGAGTAAATCAAGGAGGGATAAGGGTAGATATAATAGGAGAAAATCAAGGAATTGGATTAGAGGGGAGGTGTTGTGCCATTTGGGGGACTTTAGCTTTGAGTATTCGGCTAAGGGGGGAAAAAGGTTGCCATTTTCAGCGTTTGGAGGGACTTTTTGGGGTAGCATCTATAGAAAATTGGTCTTTAGGCGTTAGAGTATTGGTTTTGGGGTTATTTTTGTTTTTCTCTGCCGAATTTAGCAACTTTGGGAAGTACCTCTCGGGTTGTCCACTTTTTTCTGTTCTCCCTTCTTCTATTATTGTTGAACCCTCTTTTTCTTCTTCTCTTCTTTTCTCTTCTCTTTTCATTTCTTCTACCCGTCTTCATTCCAGTGCTTCAAGTGTTGTTGACTACCGATAAAGTGTTATGCTCTTCACTCTGCACTCTTCTTTCTCTTTTTCCTAAAACCAAATACCCTCATTCGTAATATTTGATTATCGACTGTTGACGCTTTCCTCACAATATGCTGCTTGTTGCGGTTTCAGGGTTTTCCTCGAGGAGGGGTGGAGTGTAAGTGATATTAAATTTGTCGAACCACTCTCTCATTCATTGATCAGGGTAAGTAGGCTAGTCTTTCTTTTAAGTGTAGGTCGAATGTTCCTCTGGTTTTATAAATGATCATGTGAAGTTTTCAACCACATGATTAAACAATACTGTTTAATGAAGTTTGTTTGTACTGCAGATATCCGTCAAAAAGATTGAAGTCTACTTTCGTCAGTAGTATAGGTGGGTTAAGTCACTTTTGACTAATCGAGACAAGTTTTAATTTCAGTGTTGGTTGAGGATATAAAGGGGGAGTTTAACCCTATTGTTCAGCGACCAACAGAAAACCTTATTTGAATGTAGGTTTTGGTGTTCGTGGATCTTGGTGCAGTTTCACAATCAGGTGTGTAATCACCCTACTACCACTGTAGATCGGCGAAAAGCCGAAAAGCCGTAAATATGACATTTGAGTCTACACAGGCACGCGATCGTTCGAGTGATAAGCCAACTTGCGATTCGTGGGCAAATGACTGAAAGACCCTCGGAGTGTAAAATGAACGAAGTACCCCTGAAGGATAAAATGACCGAAATACTCCCAGAGGGTAAAATGACCAAAGTACCCCAAGAGGGTAAAATAGCTGAAATACCCCCAGAGGGAAAATAACTGAAATACCCCCAAAGGGTAAAATGACCAAAATACCCTCGGAGGGTAAAATAACTTAAAAACCCTCAGAGGGTAAAACGACCGAAATACCCCCGAAGGGTAAAATGACTGAAATACCCCCATAGGGTAAAATGACTATTATACCCTTAAGAGATAAAATGACCGTTATAGCCTTATGATATGTATGGCTGAGTTGTTCTATGATATATATATGACTGTTACTGAGTACGACTTTCTGCATTCACGTATGATTTATGACATGACATACTGCATGGGGTCGGGATACTGATATGGGGGAAGTATACTGACTGGTGGCTTTGCCACATACACAGTTACTGGCAGCTTCGCTGTGATTCTATTACTGGCAGCTTTGCTGCGATATTGGTGTGTTGGTGGTACGAAGTGGTATGTTTGCTAGATTGGGATGTGTTGCATTATTGCACTGTACTGGTTACTATATTGGGCTAAGGCTCACACTATTACTCTACTGGGCTAAGGCCCACACTATTACTGTATTGGGCTAAGGCCCACATTGTTATTGTTTTGGGCTAAGGCCCATACTATACTGCTACTGTATAGGGCTTAGGCCCAGACTGATACTGCATGACTACTGATTGACTGTTATGGGATTACACGCTGAGTTTCGTACCCTCTCCATTTAACTATGCAGGTAATCCTTAGCCTTAGGCGATTCGGTGCTGCAAGAGACTCGGAGGTGGCCACACGACTGCTACTGTTCACGCTTGCTTTTATTTAAATTTAAGTTATAAGTTGGGTTTTGTTTTTGTAATAAGGCCTTTGAGTTGGTTTAAAATTTTAATTGGGCTTTTACTTACATATTTTAAACAGCTAGATAGAAGAAGACGACTTTTTAAAAAATTACTGATTTCAAGAACACGAGTTTTAAACAATAGAATTTAAAAAGCTTCTACAATTTTAGACCAACTTATTAAAACAATATCAGATAACAAGAAAAACATTTTATCTAGTTGATTTGTTAAGTAATTAAAAAAGGGGTTTATTGTAAGCATAGAAACAAACTTTTACCAACGAGTTAAATATTCGAAAAACACTTCAATATGACACGTCATATTCGATCATAACATCTAGGCCGAGTTTGGGGTGTTACATTTAGGGGTATCAGTGCTAGGTTGCAAAACTCGATTGTGGAATGGGTTTTTAAAAATATTGGAATTTTGTAGAAAACTACTTTTGAAGTATTTTGGAAAGGTTTACAAGTGTGGCACACCGAGTCTCCAACGCCAAATCTATGAGTTTTTTTATACTGTAGACTGCTTGAACTGAAATTTATTGAGAGATTACTATAGATAGACTGTACTGAAACTCATAAATTAGAGAAAATTGTGATAGTAGGAAAACTGGAAACTGTAGGGAGACTCTCGAATTGCGAAAATAAACTCTGATTATTGCTTTCCATAAGAAAACTGTTAATAATTACTGGAATTGCTAACTAATGCATAAAACTCCGTAATCAAATTATACGTTATTCGATATGAGCACTAGAGGTACTTGCGGAAGGGGTACACGAGGCCGTGGTAGAGGCCGAGGAAGTGCTAGGGTTGGGTCTTCGGCATCAGGCCACATGCCTAGTGTTGAGGCTAGGGCAGCACCAGCTTCACCGGTGACTGAGACGGGATCATTTGACCGGGAAGCTGAGGATGATGGACTATTCCAAGCTATGCTCCGCATTCTAGAAAGGGTCGCAGGGACCAGTATTAGTGCTGTGGGCCGTGGGTCAATTTTGAAACTACTCCGATCGAATGGAGTGAAAATTTTCAGGGGTATTTCTGGAGTAGCCCCTAATGTGACTGAATACTAGTTGGAAGCCACTGAGAGAATAATGGATGATCTCGACTGCACTTCTGAGCAAAAATTAAAAGGCGCAGTATCTTTACTGCGAGATGAAGCCTATCAGTGGTGGATTATTATGAGAGAAAGTACTCAGGTCGACCGGTTAATATGGGATTTCTTTAAGTCTGAATTTCAAGGAAAGTATGTGGGCGCAAGTTATGTGGACGCCCGAAGAAAGGAATTTTTTAGTTTGATTTAGGGGAATAAAATTGTGGCAAAATATGAAGTAGAGTTTCTACGACTGAGTCGTTATTCTTGTGGGATAGTGGCGACTGAATATGAACGCTGTGTGCGATTTGAGGACGACCTTCGAGATAAGTTACGAGTTTTGATAGCTTCACAAAGGAGCGAGATTTTGCTACCCTAGTTGAAAAGGAAAAAATCACCGAGGATGTAAAGCGCTCTGAGCGCCAGAACCGTGAGAAGGATCGGGGCAGATATAAGAGGGATTCTAAGCCCTCAAGTTTTTCTGAAAGGCCTAAAAAGAAGGATAGATTTGATGGGTCAGTCCGAGTTGGGGTTCCTGTGGCAAGACCATAGTCTTGTGTTGACTGTGGGAGACATCATCTGGGTTAGTGCTGGAAGAAGATTGGGGCATGTTTCAGATGTGGGTCTATGGAGCATCAAGTTAAGAATTATCCTTAGAGGCCTATTCAGATGCAGGCTGTAGGTCAGGGTTTTGTTCAACCAGCGAGAGGTGGTCAGCAGCCACCAAGGGGTTTTGGGCAAGTTAGAGGTGAAAATTGTGTGGGACGAGGTCGTAGAACGTTAGGCACAGGTGTTGGTAACAATGATGCGAGGCAGCCAGCACTAGTCTATGCTGCTCATTGCCGAGAGGATGGTGATGCTCCAGATGTTATAACTGGTACGTTCCTAATATATAATGTACCTTACACTGCTTTAATTGATATAGGGTCTACACATTTATACATGGCATGCACTGTGTCTAGCACCTTAGGTATTATGTGTGAGAGTACTGTTAATGAGATAACTATGTTAAGTCCACTGGGACAATCAGTAAGGGTATACAAGTTGTTCAGAGATGTGCCCCTAGAGGTTCAAGGAGTTATATTCCTAGCGGATTTAATGGAGTTACTGTTTGGTGAATTCGACCTAATCTTGGGGATAGATTGGTTGGTTAAACACATTGCAAATTTGGATTGTGCTGCTAAGCTATGGTATTAAAGACTATTGAGGATGAGGAGGTGGCTGTGATTGGGGAGCGAAGGGACTTCCTGTCTAATGTGATCTCTGCATTAAGGGCCAAAAAACTAGTTCGCAAGGGTTGTAAGGTGTTCTAGCCTATGTTGGTGAATCTAATTCTGAGGGTCCTTCTGTTGAAGATATCAGAACTGTTAAGGATTTTTCTGATGTTTTTCCTGATGAGCTCCCTAGGTTGCCTCCGAGCTGCGAAGTTGAATTTGGTATTGAGCTCCTGCCGAAAACAACTCCAGTGTCCATCGCCCCTTATAGGATGGCACCAAAGGAGTTGGTGGAATTAAAAGCTGAAATCCAAGAACTATTGGATCAAGGATTCATTCGACCTAGTGTGTCTCCATAGAGAGCACCGGTGTTGTTTGTAAAGAAGAAGGATAGGACCATGGGACCATTCGCATGTACATTGACTATCGACAATTGAATAAATTGACTATAAAAAATAAGCATCCTTTGCCGAGGATAGATGATTTATTTGATCAATTGCGAGGAGCTTTGGTTTTCTCCAAAATAGATCTTCATTCTGGGTACCATTAGCTGAAGGTTAAGGAGGCTGACCTATATAAGACTGCATTCAGGACTTGTTATGGTCATTACGAGTTCCTAGTGATGCCATTTGGGCTGACGAATGCACCAGCAACCTTCATGGACTTGATGAACCAAGTATTCCAACCCTACCTAGATCGGTTTGTGGTGGTGTTTATAAACGATATCTTGGTCTATTTGAGAACCGAGGATGAACATGATGTTCATTTCTAAATTGTTTTGCAGATTTTAAGGGAGAAGCAGCTGTACGCTAAGTTCAACAAGTGTGAGTTCTGGCTGCGAGAAGTGACATTTCTGGGTCATGTGGTATCTGCCGAGGGAATTAGGGTTGATCCTAGAAGAATTGAAGCTGTACTGGATTAGAAACCACCTAAGACTGCATTTGAGAATTGATGTTTTCTAGGTCTGGCAGGGTATTACAGACGTTTTGTTGAGGGGTTTTCCTTGATTGCTGCACCTCTAACTAAGTTGTTGCAAAAATGGGTATCGTTTAACTGGACTGATGAGCAGCAAGATAGTTTTGAGAAACTAAAGAAAGTTCTGACTGAGGCCACTATCTTAATACAGTCAGAGTTTGGGAAGGAATTCACTGTTTATAGTGATGCATCACATATTGGTTTGGGTTGTGTGCTGATACAGGAAGGTAAGGTGGTTGCTTATGCGTCTCGCCAGCTTAAGCCTCACGAGGTGAATTATCCTACTCACAACTTTGAGTTAGCCGCTGTGGTATTCGCACTAAAAATTTAGAGGCACTATTTATATGGTGAGAATTGTACTATCTACAGAGATCACAAGAGCCTTAAGTATCTACTAACTCAGAAGGAGCTGAATCTTAGGCAGCGAAGATGGATAGAGCTACTTAAGGATAATGATTGCTCAATTGAGTATCACCCTGGTAAGGCTAATATAGTAGCTGGCGCACTAAGTCGTAGGGCTGTATCTGATTTGAGAGCGATGTTTGCTCGTCTCAGCTTGTTTGATGATGGTAGCTTGTTGGTTGAGCTGCAAGTTAGACCGACGTGGACTGAGCAGATTAAGGGTAAACAGTTGTTGGTTGAGCCACTGGTTTCTCGTTTCCGACAGGTTAAGAATGGGAAATCTTCAGATTTTGGGTTGAATGGTGAAAGAGTACTGTGTTTCCGTGGGAGAGTCTGTATACTGAAGGATGTCGATTTGAGGCAGTCTATACTACGTAAGGCGCATAGTAGTCCTTATGCTATGCATCCTGGTAGGAATAAAATATATCGTGACCTTCGTGAGTTATATTGGTGGCCTGGTCTTAAGCATGAAGTTATTAATTTTGTGGGTAAGTATTTAACTTGTCAGCAAGTGAATGCTAAACATTAGTTACGTTCAGGGTTACTACAGCCGGTTAAAATTCTACTTTGGAAGTGGGAGAGAGTAATCATGGATTTTGTCAGTGGGCTACCCTTAACGCCTACTAAGAAGGATTCAGTATGGGTTATTGTAGATTGATTGACTAAATCTGGTCACTTCATACCAATTCGTACTGATTATTCTTTGCAGAGGTTGGCTAAACTGTATGTGGTCAAGATTTTCAGATTGCATAGGGTATCGGTTTCTATTATATCAGATAGAGATCCTTGCTTCTCTAATCTGGAAGAAGTTACATGAGGATTTGGGTTCAAGACTGAACTTTAGTCCTGCGTTTCATCCCCAGACAGATGGTCAATCGAAAAGAGTGATTCAAGTACTGGAGGATATGTTGAGGTGTGGTGTATTGGGTTTCTGAGGCAATTGGGAAGACTATTTGCAGTTAGCAGAGTTCTCATATAATAGTAGCTATCAGTCCAATATTCAAATGGCACCGTATGAGATGGTATATGGTCAAAGGTGTTGTACTCCTACCTGTTGGACTGAGATAGGTGAGCGGCAAGTTCTAGGGCCTAAGTTAGTTTCTGATACCGAAGAAAAGGTAAAACTGATTCGAGACCGGTTGAAGGAAGCATCTGATAGACAAAAGTCGTACGCAGATCTTAAACGCTGAGAGATTAAGTATTCTGTGGGGGACTTCGTATTTCTCAAAGTCTCCCCATGAAAATAGATATTGAGGTTTGGGCGAAAGGGTAAGCTTAGCCCTAGGTTCATTGGGTCGTACCGTATACTGAAGCGTGTGGAACCGGTTGCTTATCAACTTGAGTTGCCTTCTTAATTAGACTAAATTTATGATGTGTTCCACGTCTCCATGCTGAGGCATTACCGCTCTGATCCCACACATATAGTACCAATCGAGGAGATCGAGGTTAGGCTAGATTTGAACTTCGAAGAGGAGCCAGTGCAGATATTGGACCGTGAAGTTAAAGTACTGAGGAAGAAATATATTCCTCTAGTCAAAGTGTTTTGGCGTAATCACTGTTCAGAAGAGGCCACATGGGAACCTGAAGAGGCGATGTGACAATAATACCTTTATCTTTTCTGACCAGGTAAATTTCGAGGCCGAAATTTCATTAAGGGGGTAGAGTTGTAACGCCCCAAAAATTGAAGTTTTTAAGTTTTGCATGTTTTGACACAACCACTTGTTTGCTTTAGTGGTTAAGTAATTTGGGTGTGTTTGGTAATGTTTGAGGAGCCTGGGTTCAAGTCTTGGCCTTGGCAGAATTTTTTGTTTTGCTTTTAAATGAATTTGGTTATTGGTATATAGGCCTTATAATTAATAGTGTTTGTTTTATGACACAAAAAGAGCTTGTGGTTTAGTGGCAAGGTGGTGTATTGTGTAACTATGAGGTCTGAGGTTCAAGTCCTGGGTTGCGTAATGGAGAATTTATTTTGCTGATTGAGCTGGGTAGGTGGTGGAGTTGGACTAAAATATTACTAAATGGAGTTTGAATTGATCTTAGAGAGAGTTGAGGAGAATTTGGTGGAGTAAATCAAGGAGGGATAAGGGCAGAGATATTAGGAGAAAATCAAGGAATTGGATTAGAGGGGAGGTGTTGTGCCGTTTGGGGGACTTTAGCTTTGAGTATTCAGCTAAGGGGGGAAAAGGTTGCCATTTTTAGCTTTTGAGGGGACTTTTTGGGGTAGCATCTACCGGAAATTGGTCTTCAGGCATTAGAGTATCGGTTTTAGGGTTATTTTTGTTTTTCTCTGCTGAATTTAGCAACTTTGGGAAGTACCTCTCGGGTTGTCCACTTTTTTTTTGCTCTCCCCTCTTCTCTTGTTGCTGAACCCTCTTTTTTGTCTTTTCTTCTATTCTATTCTCTTTTCTTTTCTTCTTCAACTCTTCATTCCAGTGCTTCAAGTATTGTTGACTACAGGTAAAGTGTTATGCTCTTCACTCTGTTCTCTTCTTTCTCTTTTTGGTAAAATCGAATACCCTCTTTCGTAATCTTTGATTATCGACTGCTGACGCTTTCCTCACAATATGCTGCTTGTTGTGGTTTTAGGGTTTTCCTTGAGGAGGGGTGGAGTGTAAGTGATATTAAAGTCATCGAACCACTCTCTTATTCTGTGATCAAGGTAAGTAGGCTAGTTTTTCTTTTAAGTGTAGGCCGAATGTTCCTATGGTTCTATAAATGATCATGTGAGGTTTTCAACCATATAATTAAACAATACTGTTTAATGAAGTTCGTTTGTATTGCAGATATCCGTAAAAAATATTGAAGTCTACTTTCGTCGGTAGTATAGGTGGGTTAAGTCACTTTTACTAATCGAGACGGGTTTTCATTTTAGTGTTGGTTAAGGGTATAAAGAGGAAGTTTAACCCTATTGTTCAGCTACTAACGAAAAACCTTATTTGAATGTAGGCTTTGGTGCTCGTGGATCTTGGTGCGGTTTCACGATCAGGTGTGTAATCACCCCACAAAAAGCTGAAAAGTCGTAAATACGTCATTTGAGTCTACACGGGCGTGCGATTGCTCTAGTGGTAAGCCAACTTGCGATTCATGGGAAAATGATCGAAATACCCCTGGAGGGTAAAGTGATCGAAATACCCCCGGAGGGTAAAATGACTGAAATACCCCCAGAGGGTAAAATGATCGAAGTATCCTCAGAGGGTAAAATTACTAAAATAACCCCAGAGGGTAAAATGATCGAAATACCCTTGAGGGTAAAATGAATGAAATACCCCTAGAGGGTAAAATAATCGAAATACCCCCAGAGAATAAAATGACCAAAATATCCCCAAAGGGTAAAATGATTGAAATACCCCCGAAAGGTAAAATCACTGAAATACCCTCGAAGGGTAAAATGACCGAAATACCCCAATAGGGTAAAATGACTATTATACCTCTAGGAGATAAAATGACCGTTATAGCCTTATGATATGTATGGCTGAGTTGTTCTATGATATATATATGACTGTTACTGAGTACGACTTTCTGCATTCACGTATGATTTATGACATGACATACTACATGAGGTCGAGATACTGATATGGGGCAAGTATACTGTACTGGTGGCTTTGCCACATATACAGTTACTGGCAGCTGCGCTGCGATTCTACTACTGGCAGCTTTGCTATGATATTGGTGGGTTGGTTGGGTGGGTCGATTTTATCCCCATATGGTGTATTGGTGGTACGGAGTGGTGTGTTGACTAGATTGGGATGGGTTGCATTATTGCACTGTACCGGTTACTGTATTGGGCTAAGGCCCACACTATTACTATACTGGGCTACGGCCCACACTATTACTATATTGGGCTAAGGCCTACATTGTTACTGCTTTGGGCTAAGGCACACTGTACTGCTACTGTATAGGGTTCAGGCCCAGACTGATACTGCATGAGTACTGATTGATTGTTAGGGGATTACACGCTGAGTTTCGTAAACTCACCCTCTCCATTTAACTGTGCAGGTAATCCACAACCTTAAGCAATTCAGTGCTGCGAGAGACTCAGAGGTGGCCACACAACTGCTGCTGTTCACGCTTGCTTTTATTTTAATTTAAGTTATAAGTTGGGTTTTGTTTTTGTAATAAGGCCTTTGAGTTGGTTTAAATTTTTAATTGGGCTTTTACTTACATATTTTAAACAACTAGATTGGAGAAGACGACTTTAAAAAAATACAAATTTCAAGGACACGAGTTTTAAATAATAAAATTTAAAAAGCTTCCGCGATTTAAGACCAACTTATTAAAACAATATCAGATAACAAGAGAAACGTGTTGTCTAGTTGATTTGTTAAGTAATTAAAAAAAGGATTTTAATATAAACTTTACTATATATGAATTGTTCGTTTATATGCTAGACAACTTGCATCGGGAAATTGTTCGTTTATATGAATTGAAATAATTTGAACATATGTGGTAAATTTGACTAAGTGAATAGTAGTTGAAGAAGGATTATAAAATGATCCAAAATACCTATTTATATTTTTATAGAAGGATCATGATTAAATTTTGCTATGATTATTGTTGAAACTCCTAAATAAATCAAAATTTATTTCCCCCAAAATTTTCCCTCAGTCATGAGTTTCAAAAGAATGGCTATATAAATGCTTAGCAAATATATTCAAATAGTCATTTGAAAAACTAGTATTCAAGATTGAATACGTAGAATATGAAATATTATGTGATGTTTTCATGAGGGGGAGTAAATACGCGTTGTACTCTTTTTCCCTTAACAGAGGTTTTGTCCCATTGGGTTTTCCTGGTAAAGTTTTTAATGAGGTAGCATATTATGCGTGTTATAGATATATGTACCTTTTTTTTCCTTCACTAGGAATTTTTTTCTCACGGGGTTTTTATCTTAGTAAGGTTTTAATGAGACACGTTATCTACAAATGGACATCCAAGGGGGAGTGTTATGAATATTTTATTGAGTGGATGTCCATCAAGATCTAGATAAGTTCTGATATACTTTAAATTCTAATAGTCATTAGAAGTAGATCTTTACTTCATTTATACTTCTTATGCCTATAAATAGAGACTTTGGAGAAGTATTGTAAATATTATCGATTGATTAATAAAATACACTTTCTCTTTGCTCTCCTATTCTCTTTGTAATTTATTCTCTATCTTTTATTTTATAAAAAAATAAGTTAATTTTAAAAATTAATAGTCTCTTCATTTGTTTTTTTTTGGTAAAAGAGTGAGATTTCGTAATTATTATATTTAATTTTTATGAAAAATTATAGAAAATAAAATATTAATATTTTTGAAAGGATTAGTGTACTTCTCAATGAATAATGCAATTCAGAACGATAATTCTATGCAAAAGCCTTTTAACTTGGGGAATATAAAGGTGAATAGTATACTAATAACCAAATAGTGTTATTTGGAGATTCCCTACGAAATCGCAATAATATATGAAAATTTTTTCAAAATTTTAATAATGTATCGAAATAGATTCTTCAATGTTAATGTAAAAAAGGCAAGAGCCCTTTATAAATGTTCTCATTTTGGTAATGAAAGACAAATTTTAATTTTCTCAGCATTCTTTTGAGCAAATTTTTTCTACAACAATCTCTTAAAAGAATTTAATTTGCAAAAAAGAATAATTTTCTGTTTTAAAATTTTAAGTTTTTATTTACATTAATCCTCGTAACCATTCAAAAAATTGTAATGATGTATGAGAATAGATTCCCTAATAATATCGATGTAAAATATGGAAAAACTCTCTATAAGAGAGGTCTCAATTTTCCCAAAATTCTCTTGAGTAATTTTTCTCTCCAACAATCTCTTCAAAATAATTTAGTATGCAAAAAATTAAGTTTTCATTTTAAAATTTTGAAGTTTTTATTTACATCCATCTTCAAATCCATTAAAAAATTTGTAATGATGTATGAGAATAGATTCCTCAATAATATCGTTGTAAAATAGGCAAGGGCCCTCTATAAGAGGCTATTAGTTTGACAGTGAAAGAAAGGTCTCAATTTTCCTTACATTCTCTTGAGAAAATTTTCTCTCCAATATTCTCGTCATAAAAATTTAGTTTGCAAAAATTTAAGTGTTCATTTACATCCATCTTCAGATCTTCGAGACTCACTAGTATCAAAGTCACAAAGGACTAAGTAATTCCAAGTTTTGGAAACCTTTAAATTTGTTTTCAATATTTCCAAGTTTTGGTTTAACTATCTTTATTAATGTATTTTTATTTTGCTGAGTATCAATACACTATTTAGGTAGCAATGGCTAGGTGTGTTAAGGACAGAATATCCTTGTAAGCAATTTTTGTAATTGGGAAATGTTGATAGAAGAACCCCTATAGGAAATATGAAAATAAAATATGTTTTCTTTCTTTAGGAGAACCAACTCTTTTGCAAGCATTACCT
This sequence comes from Gossypium hirsutum, assembly GCF_007990345.1. NCBI lineage: Eukaryota > Viridiplantae > Streptophyta > Magnoliopsida > Malvales > Malvaceae > Gossypium > Gossypium hirsutum. The sequence continues at coordinate 17,089,916 of NC_053439.1, read as the reverse complement.
CCAACCATTCCCAACAATTTGACAAAACTACCAATAACACTGTCAATGAACGAGAATAGAATTATAAGAATGTTCCCTAAATATGTGATTATTTGGCTCTTCCAAGAGTTTCAAGAAACCAAATGTACAAAACATCAACTTCAAAAGTTTAAGCGTCTTTTATAGTTATGTTATAAAAACAAAAGAAAACAGTCTTCTTATTCAAAAAGAATATGGGACCATCCAATTATTAGATAGGGTTGCTATCAATAATCTTACAGAACAAAATTACTAATATATTAATTTTGTAACACCCCCTACCCGAGACCGTTGTTGGAGTCGAGCACGAGGCGTTACCAGACTTAACTTACTAGTTCGAGGCATTAAAAAAGTTGCTTTTAAAATTAATTCACTCACATTCAATTAATATGTCCCTAAAAGAACTCTTGAGACCCTAAAACATGCAACAGAAATGGTTCGGGTCCCAACTGGGAACATTAAAAATGTTCCCATTACTTAAACAAATAAAAATAATTTATTTCACTATTCACAATAAAACTGTCCACCTGTGCAGAAGTCACTAAATTAATTATAACTCGAGTTAAAAAACTCAAAATTTAGATCCGTAAATTTTTTCCGAAACTAGACTCATACATATTCTTACCATAAAATTTTAAGAATTTTTGGGTTGGCCAATTAGTATAGTTTATTATTTAAAATCTCCTCTGTTTCACTGTTTGACAGTCTTGACCTCTCATCACTAAAAATTAATTATCTCATTTTATACACTTCATATGGTGCTACCACTTGTTTCTACTGAAAATATACTCAATAAGGAATCAAAATATATAAATTATAACTTCTAATTATTTCTTTACAATTTTTAATGATTTTCTAAAATTAGAACAAGGGACTTTAGAATCCATTCTGACCCTGTCTCACTAAAATTCAAATATCTCAGAATATAAAATTTATTTACCCACTCCATTATTTTTCTATGAAAATAGACTTGATAATATTTAATTCTATATATCATTTACTCTCTAATTAATTTTATACTATCCCTGGTGATTTTTCAAAGTCACGTCACTGCTGCTGTCCCAAAACTATTTCATTGCAAATTTTTACTCTTTCATAATTTCTAGGTATAAACTGTCACCTAGGCATTCATAATACCAAACATATTCTTACTTAGCCATTTTAATAGCTAAACATTATCACATATTTACACATCATCCTTTAGCAATATCATAAGTACATATATTCAAAATGACTAAGTCCCTATACATGCCATAGCTCAAACATTGATCATCATAAAATACCGAGTTTTTGTTGTTGATAGTGTGAGCGTTCTCCGATGTCTTTAAGATCTTCGAATTAGCTTTGCAATACTATAAAAGAAGGAAAATAAAGGAAGTAAGCATAAAGCTTAGTAAGTTTACAAGCAAATAAATAACAATTTAACACAAATAAATATACTCAAGTGTCATGATCTCTAATTTCCTCTTTACTTAATATCTTACTCGTTCACTTGTTTGCTTAGATAACTCATGATTATAACTTACTCTTCTCTTACTGAAATGTTGGTTCTCAATTGATAACATAATATGTTCTTAACTCTTATAACTCACCTAAATTTTCTATTTATGCTTTTACCTAAACTTTCATGGAACATAATTTGTTTACTAGCCCGTTGAGCCACATTGGAATAATAAGGATACTTGGGTCTCTTTTCTGATAATAACATGCCAATGCCATGTCCCAGACACGGTCTTACATGGGATTTTTCTTGTACTGCCAATGCCATATCCTAGATATGGTCTTACATGGGAGTTCTTATATCGATGCCCATGCCATGTCCCAAACATGGTCTTACGGGGGACCTCTCATCTCGGTGCCAACGCCATGTCCCAGATATAGTCTTACATGGGACCTCTCATCTCGGTGCCAACACCATGTCCCAGACATGGTCTTACATGGGATCTCTTTACCCAAATGTCATGACATTTGTATCTGATACATTCCTAATGTTTCAACTGGGCTTTTATTATTGATTATCTATCATCTCATACTTAAGTCAACATTAGATATTTTCATGAAATAAATACATAATTTCTGAAAAATAACAACATTAATAATAATTATCAAAATATTGAATTTATTTATCGTAAACTTATCTCGTTACAAAATTTGACCAAATCTAGCAATTTAGTCCTCTATCTTTTTCTTTCCCCAATCTAACTCTGAATTTCATTCTTCTTGATCTATAATAGCAAACTTAACTTATTTAATACTCAAATTCATCAAAACAATCCTTGACTCAAACTTTGGAAAAATTATGATTTTGCCCCTAAACTTTTGCATAATTACACTTTTGCCCCAAAGCTCAGAAATTAAACTTCATCTCTTATTCTTATGTTTTATGACATGCTGAACATTTTTCCCTTCTATGACAACATAAAATTCCCACTCTAGCATGTACTTATGAACATTAGGTATTTTTAGCGATTATGTCAATATACTCGTTTTCACTTAAAATCGACTAGAAAAAGTTGTTTAACATAATTTCAAGCTTCATATTTTGCTATAAAACATCAAAATAAACACATTTCACCTATGGGTATATTTCCAAATATAAACCCTAGGTTAAATTATTGCTAGAATAAGCTAAATCAAGTTATCAAGACTCCAAAAACGTAAAGAACATTAAAAACGGGTCTTGAAATCACTTACTATGGAGCTTGGAAGCTTGAAAACCCTAACTATAGCTTCCCCCATGCTATTTTCGTTCACCATGGAGAAGATGAGCACATTTTGCCATCTTTTTCCCTTTTTAATTCTTTTTATTACTAAATTACCAAATTGCCCCTAAATGGTCTAATTACCATATAAGGACCTCCAATTTAAAGTTTCATAACAATTGGACACCTCTAACATGTAGAACTCAACTTTTCCACTTTTTAGAATTTAGTCCTTTTGACTAAATTGAGTACCCAAACGTTGAAATTTTTGAACGAAATTTTCACAAAATAATTCCATGAAATTGTAGACCATAAAAATATAAGAAAAATAATTTTTTTCCTCATCAGATTTATGGTTCCAAAACCACTGTTCCGACTAGGCCCAAAATCGGGATGCTACAAATTTTGGATTAGTCCAAGTAAGTGTTAAACCACTCGGTGTTGAACCAACAAAAAATGCCACAATTCTTATTATTCTAAGAAATGTAACACTCTAAACTCGACCTGATTTTCGGGTCCAAGCTATAATGTGTCACATTTGTTGTCGAAGAAACAATGTTCAATTCACAATTAAATAACACAATTTATATGATAATTATCAATCAAATATACATTCCTTAATCATACTAAAGTAAATCTATATTTCCTTTATATATGCACCTAATAACATATAACAAATCCACCATCCATTAGGGTTATATAAACATTTCAATTAAGGCACCATCACATCTCACACATTTGTCAAACTATGAGAATTATAATTTGCATATAATTTATACATATACATATCAACCATATATATCACTACTAGAATATAAGATATAACATTTAATCCTAATACCATTCAACTGCCACAAAACATAACCTATTTGGTACATGCCAAATATAAGTAATGTTGGAAATAAACAAACATTGCTGAGCCCGAGATTGGGAATTGGATGCTAAGGTTGATGCTCGAAAATCTTGATTAAATCGAACCTACGCACGGAGGAAACCCACCATACGCTAAGTAAAACGCTCAGTGGTATTTCTATAATTTAAGTAGGTAATATTAGAATTAACTGTCACACCCCAAATCGAGCTGACTCGAAATTGAAGATGCGTAGACGCGATGTTGGCTGTTCTGATGCACTTTGGTAACTTCTTCGCCAAATTGTAGCTTCTGGCGAACTAATGTTTTGGCAAATAGAGTATCTGCCCATGGTAGTATATTAGGATTTAGTTCTCAACATGTTATTTAGTAAAAGAAAGAATTCGATAAAAGAAAAGTAAGCCTTGTGTAGGTTACCGCCAAAGCTACAATATAGCTAGTTTGTTCAAGTGCTGTGAAGAGCAAGACTTGGTAACTAGATCTGGTTATAAACCAACTAAATTGTCTGGACAAATGACATATGAAAAAGACTCTCATTTATGTTTCTTTCGAATTCTATAGGCCATTAGAAAGGGCACATTTTAAAATTTCTTGACACTTGTCAAAATCCCCTAATAGAGGTGGATTATATATATGTATGAGAAGGGTTTGTGAGGAAATTTCTTCTTCCTTCAAGATGACAAGGTAATTCTTTCTTTTTCTTAAATATTAAATGTTATTTGCTAGTTGCTCTTATTATGTAAACTGGAAGCTAGGGATTCTTGGGAATAAATAGAGGATGTTCCATGTCCTAGTAAGTTTGATAACTCTGAATGTAAAGAGTAAAGATGCTATGAAGTATATAGACAGTATTAAAAAATCCTGCATGGGAATTATCTGTAGATGAAATGTTAGCAATCTGTCTGAAAGTGGGTTTTAATGGTGAAATTATGTTCTTTAAGAAGTTGTTGTTGTAGGTTTGAACTGGATGTCTGAATTTGAACTGTAGCCGCAGTAAGTGGGCTTCAGTTGAGTCCCTGATACCAACTCTTGTAAGTCTTCCTAGAATTTCTTTTATGATCAATGTTCTAGAATTGGTGAATGAGTTCGTGAATGATTGTTGAAAATATGTGTGTAATCTCGGTATAGTGTCCTCATGAGTCTGGTATGTAATAGATTGTGTGTATGGATGCATGTGATTCTGTGAAGCAGCTATGTAAGTGTGCCTGAGGTGTATATGTGATCATGTAATGTGTGTGTGAAATGTGTATTGAGCATGATTTGGTTAAGAAAATAAGTATAGTCCATTCAATTTTGTGCTTATGTTAGATATATGAGGTGTGATTGATAAGGATGGGAGAATAGGCTGTAATTGAGTGTAAAGAGATTATGTGATGTGAGTTTTGACACCGTGGTGGTTTTCGATAAAGCCCATCGGGACAGAAGCACAAATTACGATATGACTATTCTGAAGAAAGTCCATGGCCATGACACATTCTAAAAAGGGCAAATGAGCCGCATTTATTGACCAGGGTTTTTTGCGAGTCCTAGGGCGATGATGGGGAAATCTCATGCAATGTGAGTTTAGGCAAATCCATATCACAAACACGATAGTTCTTGGGATGCCTTAGTGGTAATCTGTTAACCTTTGTGGCATAATATGATTTGGTCTTTATGACATTTTGATCTTGCCTTTGTAGAATTCTGTATCGCTTTTGTTGTACTTTGATAGCCTTTGTAGCGTATTTCATATGTTGCCTTTATGGCATAGTTTGTTAGCCTTTATGGCATTTTGCTAGCCTTTTTGGTATATTTTGTAAGTCGCCTTTGCAGCGCATTTTTTTTGGCCCTTGTAGCGTACTTTGATAATTCTATGCTAAGGATATAATTTTTCTAAAGGTTTGGTGTGAAAAATGTTGTGATAAAAATCAAATAAGTCTTAAAGGGAGTTTCTTGAAAAGAAGTATGATTCAGTATGTTCAAAGAGGGTATCCACCTTGGTTATTTGTCAGTTTAGTATATGGGCATATTCAATATAAGAGTTTTTCAATATGAGTTTCCTGTGATATTAAGGTGGAATTCTAAGCTACTTGATATTCATTGTATTTGTATTGTATCATGTCTTGTTCTCAACTCTGATGGAATCTGATTTGTTCATTATATTGGATGTCTTATGCCTGTAACAAAGAAGTGTATAATTCTTCTGAACGATCTATAGGGTTCCTCAATAGTATGAGTACGTATTAAATCAGGTTATGGTCTAATTCATGATCTGATTTAGCAAGATCAATATGGGTATCATTTATGTGACTGACTGGACTAACAGTACATCGGATAGGAACCAAGCAAAATAGATCCTAAATCCATTTATGGATTTATTCACTTGTAATGTTCATAGTGTGACATGCCTAAATTCTGAGTGGATGGCAGATTATGTATGCGTGACTCGTACACTTTGACATAAGTAAAAGCGTGAGTTCAAATAGATAAGAAACTGAACGCTGGTGCGTTGTGTGTACGACTTCTGTAGTATGTAGCATCATTCACAATAATGGAATTCATAACCCAAAACATGGGTAAATGATAGTGATGGATGACTTGATCACTATTTGATGGATGAATTTTCATTAAGGAAGATGTAATGGTTACCATGAGATAAAAAAATATCATATTGGGAGAATAGATATTATCCCAAAGGGATCAAGGATATTGTATGAGGGTAACAAAATTATGACAACGTCATTGGACGAGTATTAGGTAGTTGCTTTCGTAATGATATGTCATTGGGGAGAGCTCAGTCACGATACTATAGTGGAATAACTTCATGACTAAATAAATTTACAATTAATAGGTGAAAAGTAGAAACTTAATTATAAATCATTTGAGCCTCAACTACATATGTCCAATCGATCCCTATGTCACGGGCCGCAATGCAAAGCCCGTGACCATCACACCAAATGCATCCAACGGAGGTCTATTGTTTAGATGCGGATTATTTGGCCCGCAAGAACTGTCCCGATTCAAGAAGCTGTTGGAGAAGTCTGTCAGATTGAAGCCTGGTTGGCCCGATAATGAAGATATGGCAACTTTGGCTAATTTGGTAACTAATCATAGAAGATTGAGAGAATCATATCTTATAAAGATTAGATTAGATTTAATATGGAATATCTTGTAAATCTATAAAATCAAGGGATATGGTTAATCTTGCCCGTTGATGTAAACGTATCTTGACCGTCAGTTTTGGGGGAGGTCAACTATAAATAGAGAGCCTCCCCTTCATTTGTTCTCACTCCATTCATTGTTTCATTATTCTTTGTGAATAAGAGAATATTGGGAGCATTTACTCAAACACTTTGTGTGCGCTCTTCTTGTTGTTCTTTGTAGCTTCTTTTGCATAAATCGCTTTTGCTCTTCAACTTGGTGCCTTGAAAGAGTTCTTAAGGAATCTTCACTTGAGTAAAGGTTGACTTAGGTGAGTTTGGATGAATGGATCGCCTAAGGCCGTACGGTTTACGAGACAAAAGATCTAGCCCTGTGACAAGTGGTATCCGAGCTATTGGTTCAAAGGCACAGTTAGGATGTTGAAAGAAGAGTTCGAACAAATGTGGGCCAGAAAGTCTTTGAGGGAGATGCTTTCAGTTGTTGAGGAATGCGTAGGTAAACTTGAGGAGTCCATGGAGGACATAGGCATAGATGACTTGAGGAAGTAGTCCAGGGACTTTGTGACCATGTGTCTCACTTTCTTGAGGGATAGCGTGCAAGTGTTGCTAGATTCCCAAAGGAAGAAGCTGACGGAGAGGAACGATGCTCTCAAAGCCATGGTGAAGGCTTTGAAGGAGGAAACAATGGCCATGATGATGCCTTTTAGCACAAGAATAGAGGAGCTCGAGGGAAATCTAGCCTTGTTTCGAGTAGCCGTGAGGAAAGGAGTGTCAAGTACAACACTCAGTTACGAGAATGTCCCGAATCCAAAAGAGTTTGTGGGGACAAGGTCTACATACAATGTGGACAATTTCTTGTAGAGGATGGAAAACTACTTCTGTGCCAAAGGCCTCACAGATGATGTGGTTAAGGTAAACATTGCTTCAATGTTTCTTACTGATATTGCGCTCTTATGGTGGCGAGGTAGGACCACATATAAATGGCAAGGTAAGATTGGGACATGGCAAGAGTTCCAATGTGAGCTGAAGGGACAATTTTACCCATAATTTATCGAGGAAGAAGCTCGGGCAAAGTTACAAGGGATAATGCAACGGGGCACAGTGGGGGAGTATGTTTGAGAGTTTAAGGAACTCATGCTCCAAGCTTCATATGTGACCGAGAAATAAGCATTGCTTGCTTTTTAGAATGGATTGAAGCCGTCGATAGACATGAGGTGGAACAAAAAGGTGTCCAAAAGCTGTCGGAAGCCATGACGGTAGTAGAATCCGTGGTCAAGCTTGGTCTAGGGAAAGACAAGCTTGGGTCTTCCATGTCCGAGGAAAGGGGCTTATGTGAAAAGGATCACAAGGAAGATGTTTTTAATGGCAATGGCAACGACGACAATAGTGGAAATGGGAAACCACGAGTTGGGAAGAAGAAACCCAATAGGAAAAGGGACAGGTTGAAATGCTTTCTCTGTGACGGTCCACACATGTTGAAGAAATGTCTGAAAACATTCGCGTTTATGGAGAAGCCGGTGGGTAAGGCCTTGGCACTTGGTTCGAGTGCAAGGGGTGTCGAAGCCAAGGAGGCCGAAAGTGAGAAGAAGACAGTGGAGTGCTTCTTGTGTTGTGGTCCGCATAGGTTGCTGAAGTGTTCGACGAAGTTTGTTATCGAAGGGAACGATGGAACAGACAAGGAGCCCAAGAAGCTTAGTTTGAGCAAGAGAAAAGTTAAAGCCAAAAGGGCAAAGAGAAGGGAAAAGAAGCGAGTAAAGTGCTTCTTGTGCCGTGGTTCGCATAAGCTACAGAACTGTCCAAAGCAAGCCGTAGTCAAAGGGCGTTGCGAGACTGATGTGAATCAAGTCAATACCATTCAAAAGTCACAACAAGGGCGTTGTGAGAATGGGTGGGGGAAAATGTCACGGGCCGTAATTCAAAGCCCGTGACCACCGCACCAAATGCTTTTAATGGAGGTCTATTGTTTAGATGGGGGTCATTTGGCCCGCAAGAACTAGCCCGATTCAAGAAGTTGTTGGAGAAGCCTGTCAGATTAAAGCCTGGTTGACCCGATAATGAAGATATGACAACTTAGGCTAATTTGGTAACTAATCTTGGAAGATTTATGGAATCATATCTTGTAAAGATTAGATTAGATTTGATATGACATATCTTGTAAATCCTTAAAATCAAGGGATATGGTTAATCTCATCCGTCGATGTAAACATACTTGACCTCAGTTTTCAAGGAGCTCAACTATAAATAGAGAGCCTTCCCCTCGTTTGTAGTCACTCCATTCATTGTTTCATTATTCTTTTCGAATAAGAGAATATTTTGAGCATTTACTCAAATACTTTGTGTACGCTTTTTCTATTGTTCTTTGTAGCTTTTTTTGGCATAAATCGCTTCCGCTCTTCAACTTGGTGCCTCAGAGGAGTTCTTAGGAATCCTCACTTGAGTAAAGGCTGACTTAGGTGAGTTTGGATGAACAGATCGACTAAGGCTGCACGAATCGTGAGACGAAAGATCTAGCCCCAGTGAAACCTATGCTAGCTCGTTGAAACCAGAAATGAATTGTAACGCCCTAAAAATTTTTAATTCTTGTTTTTGTGTTTTTGTGACATAGGTATTTGTCTGCTTCAACGGTTAAGTGCTCTGGGTGTGTGTGGGAGGTTGCAAGTTCAAGCCATGACTTGGGCAAATTTTAGTATTTTTATAAATAAAGCCTTAACCTAGCCTAAAGGGCTTAAGTTTAATAGTTGGTAATCAAATAACAGAATGGGCCTGCTGGTCTAATGGTTAAGTGGAGTGCTGGATTGCATGAGGCCTTGAGTTCGAATCCATGCTGGAGCGTAGGCGTTATTTTTGCGCAGTGATGGACAAGTATTTCGGCAGAGTGGAATTCTAGAGTGGTTGTAGGTTAGTAAGATTAATGGGAGAAAATTTAGGGATATGGGGAAGCTATCGATATCATCTAAGTTTCTATTTGGTTTTTATTTTTCCCAAATTTTGGCATTCTCCTCTTTTCCCCAATTTTTCTGCTGTCCTATTCTTCTTTGCTTTGCCGAATTTTTTCTCTCTAGTCCACCTTCTCTGTTTGATTTTTCTACTAGCCCACTTTTTGGCCAGCAATTGTATACACTCGTTCTGTAATTATCTGACTGCCTTTATTTTATCATTTCTTAGCTAGTTCTTAGAAAGGATTGTTTTCGCTCTCTTGGTTTAGGCAAAAATAAGAAATCAGTTGTAGCTTCACAAGCAATTTGAGCGTTAGAAATTTCAGTTCATTACCGGTAAGTGTTTAGGTTCGCTACTGATTTTGATGTAGACGATTTTCAGTTGTGAGTTTTTGTTCATAATCTAAATTGGGCTCTAATTATTGATTTTTAGGTCTTGGAGTTCTTAGGAGTGTATTTGCAGCAAAACGATAACAGGTGTGTACCCGAAACACAAAAATAAGGGATTTGGCGAAAAGTCGAAATTGCTTGCTATTTGGACAACAATAGTTGGCTATCTTTGAAAAATCACCATAAATTTTGGAAACTAAATTAGAGGATGAAAAAAATATGGGATTAAAGATACTTGAGTCTAGTTTCTCATAGAAGAAATGAAGTAAGCAAAAGAATTTCATATTATGAGATATTTGAATTTTAGTGAGACATGGTTAGAATAATTTTAGAATCCCCTCTCCTGACTTTGGAAAATTATTAAAAATTATATAAAAATAATTATGAGATAGAATTTATGTGTTTAAAATATTGAATGAGTCTATTTAAAAAAATGGTAACATTATCCGAATTTTGTATAAGAAGATAATTAATTTTTAGTGCAGAAAGGTCGAAACTGTCAAACAACAGAATATGAGAAACTTTAAAGAATAAATTGTACTTATTGGCTAAACCAAAAATTCTGAAAATTTTATGGTAAGAAGAAATGTGAGTCTAGTTTTAGGGAAAATTTGTAGATCTTAATTTAGAATTTGTACCTTAAGATACAAATAATTTAGTAATGGTGACTCAAGTAGACAGCTTTAAAGGATCATATAAGTAAATAGTGACTCAACTAGCACGTGTTGCATTAAAATAGATCACGAGGCCAAAGCCAATTTGAGCCATGTGGGCCACACAGACATGTGGGCCTACACGGGCGAACATTATGGGCTTGTAAGTCCATTTTCACTATTTTATTGCTAGGGTTACACGGGTCGCCCGAGTCGACTGTGGACCTACTGTAGGGTCGGTAAGCTTACCTAGACCCCTAATTGACTGAAATGACAATATGACTGATATGATTAAGCCTGATGATGTCCCACTGATTTGATACTATATGCCCTGTTTACATGCATGATATTTTGTTATAGCATGTCATATTTGTATATTGCATTGCATTGGGTTGGGGGATTGTAATGTTGGGAGGAAGTGTTCTGAAAGGCCTCGAGCCTAATTTACTGGCAGCTTAGCTGCAAACTACTGTATAGTGCTGCATTCGGTACTACTTGGAGTGTAGGGTTGGGTGTAACACCCCTTAACCCCCAAACCGTCGCCGGAACAGGTTTATGAGGCATTACCGGACATATCACACAATTTACACATAATTTAAAAATAAACAACCAACATATTAAAGTAAATCATAATTCATATAAATTTTACTAATTGATTTCATTCATTCATTTTTTTTATAAAAATTTCGGCAGCATTTCGGCTTATTTTTACATTAAACCCCCTGCAAAATTTCAAATATAACCAACTCAATTCCAATATTTCAACCAAGGCATTTATATATTAAAATATACCAAAATACCATTTATCAAAGTGCACCCAAAATGAACATAACACATAATGTTTCCATTCTAAACTAAACATTTCCAACTCAAGCCATATCACATAGCTTGATCAAACCCCAAAATTCATACCAAAAAAATTAACTATACATGCCATATTTACATTAAATACAAAAGGTCCAAAAGTACCGAAAATTTTTTGGATAGTGTGATAGCAAATCTCCGACCTAGTCCAACATCGAGCTAGCTTCCGAAGTCTCGTATTTGCTCGAATACTTTCGTCTACCCGTCTAACTTTTGTTTCCCCCGATCAAGTTCCGGTATTTGTTTATCTTGATCTTAATCAACAACCAAAAGTGCCGAACCCTACTTTGCTCATAAGCTTTCTTTCCTTTGTTAATTCGGCAGTATAGAAGAATGGATCATTGATTTTTCATGTTTTGTTTTATTATAAAAAAAACTTATTAACATAATGACCATATTAACCTTAATAGTTAAAAATTACAAAACACCTAATGGCTGTCTATTTTTGACCATGCAATATTCTAATGATTAAATTACCACATAAGGACTCTATATAATAAAAGTCATAACAAATAGGTACCTTTACATATAACATTCAAATTTTGCATTTGACGCGATTAAATCCTTTTAATTAAATTAAGTATTTAAACGGTAAAATTTCTTAATGAAATTTTTATACTATAATTCCATCATGCTGTAAAACTTATTAAAATAATATAATAAATATTTTTACTCGGTTAAGTGGTCCCGAAACCACTATTCCGATTAGACTCAAAAATGAGTTATTACATTGGGTGGGTTGATTATATCCCCACATGGACTGTAGGGATGGAAAGAGATGGTGTGTAAAGGCTGGATGGGTAGGATTTTTGTGACTGCATATCTGTTACTGCTACTGATACTGTGATGGGCTAAAACCCTACTTCATGACTGTTTTTGTACTGAGATGGGCTAAGGCTCAAACTGGACTGATACTGAAAAGGGCTTAAGCCTAGACTGTGTTATCTTTTTACTGTCTGTACATTTGTATGGGGATTACACACTGAGTTTATGTAAACTCACCCCTTCTATTTAATCTATACAGTAATCCTCAGAAATAGGCGTTTCGGTGCGGCGGAGGACTCAGTGGTGGCCACACAACTTCTTTTACATTGTTTAATACTTATTTATGATTTTACTTTTATTTGGGTGTATTTTTCTGTAATTATGGCCTTTACAAATTTTGGTTTAAATTTTGGATTTTATACGGTTTTATGATTTTAATCTACTAGTGTTAGGTAAAACTCGAGTTCTCAATTGAAATTAATATTTTATCAAAAATACCACGAATAAGAAAACTATTTAAAAGCTTTCGCAATAAAAATAAAAAAAGTTTTGAAATTGAATAACAATTTGTAAATGAATAATGTTTTAGAAACGAACGACATGATTTAAAATTAACATAAAAAATGAAAAAAATGGTTAAATAGAAAAGGAGATTTAGCGACGATATTTTTTTTGAAAAGCACTACCATGTGACATCGTCAGATTCGACCATAACGTCTAGGCCGGGTTTGGGGTGTTACATGAATTGCTTGTTTGAATAGAAATGAACAAGAAAAGACAAATGGGAAACATTCAAGAATGATTATGGTTTTCTCCGAAATGGAGAAATGAAATCATTTGGAAATGAATGTAGGTTTCTAAAAATGAAAATGGAAATTAAAATGATCTGAAGAATGAGTTTATATTTTTAGACTGTTTTGAAGCCCGAAAATGAGAATAAATCATTCGGTCATAGTTAACATGTTGAGTTATGAAATATTAAACATATTTTCTCGAAATTTTACCATGGATAAAATCGTCAAATTTTTGCTGAGGGTAAAATAGAGGTGAGAAAATTGTTTTATATATAAATATTAAAGTTTATTTTGGAAAATACAAAAATTGAATCGGGTTGACCACATTACAGAGTACTTTTCACACCCTCCACCCGACCCGATTTACTAGATCCAAATGTCAGATGTTACGCCTTATAACAAATGTAACTTAAGCTTTTTTCCTATGTAAAAGTTCTTTTTATGAATGTGACAGTCTCTTATGGGTGTACATTGTATGGTTACATTTTCAATTCATGATAATAAAATTTTAGTATTCTTTATTTTATCTCTCAGTGTACTGTAAACACATTGGAATACAACTTATGCTCTAACTTGAACACACCACTTAAACTTCATTTGTATGCATAATGGAACTTTTTCTTCCTTTCATGTTCATTAAGCCTTCACTCTACTAGGCTCCAAATTCAAGGTCCAAACTCAACGATCGTTTCTTTCCTTTGAGTGTAATATACTTAATATCTCTTCACTTTCTATGTCCCTTATTAAATCTTATCTTTACATAGTCCTTAATCACTTTGTTTACCTTATTAACAGTTTTAAATTCTTATTTCATACTTATCAATTTTACCACTACCTTCGGGCGAGGTAGACTATGCCCATTATTTAACACAAAGTTCGCCTAGATCTTCCTTACTTCAAGGTGCTATCTATACATGTTTATAACATATATACTAGATTCGCTACCTATTCTGGTGCGCTCTAGCTTCCCTGTTCTTTTCTTGTTATTATGTGGGATGCGCCATTCATTTACATATGTGCCTTTCTTTTAGAGTTCGTAGGATACTTAGTTCCTTCTACTTGTCCCATACATTATCTCTTACACTTACCATACCTTTAGACTCCTATCTTTACTTTTCCTTCAAAGGACTGTTCACGCCATCTTGTCCTAATTCCTTACACGCCATTCATTCAAAATTTGTTATGAAGGCATCCTGTTCTTAGGTTGCACCACGAAGGCGTTTCTTTTCAGATATTGTCACAGAGGCTTTCCTTTTATAGAGATCTCAACAAAAGCGTTTCCTTTCAAAGACTTTCCACAAAGGTGTTCTTAAACAGAGGTTTCCACAAAGGCTTACCTTTCTAGAGTTTTGCCACAAAGGTGTCCTTTTCATTTAATAGTCGCCACAAAGACTTTCCTATCCAGAGGTTTTCCACAAAGCCATCCTTTGCATTCAGTACTCACCACAAAGGCTTCCTTGTCCAGATTTTTTCCACAAATGCATCCTTTACATTCAGTACTCGCTACAAAGGCTTTCCTGTCCAGATTTTTGCCACAAAGGTATCATTTACGTTCAGTACTTGCCACAAAGCATGTCCTTTAATTGGTGTTTTAAATGATAGAGAGTTGCCTAAAATCACACTTAGTGAGGTTTTCCCCTTATCATTTTGGGGCACACGAAGAACCATGTTCGATAATAAATTTCCTTAAACTTCTCCATATGATACCACAACGCATCAGTTACGGTCTTACACGATATAGTCTTCTTTCTATATGATGCCATAACCCATTAGTTACAGTCTTACACGATATGGTCCTTCAATGTCATGGCCATGGACTTGTCTCCTCAAATATTTGAGTTTTTAGTCTTTACGGACCCCTTTGACGACTCTAAAGATAGACATAGACTCATCATGCAATGACATGCTCATGACAGACATACTCATACTCACCAGACACATTTGCATTTCACATCAGACTCGTTCGTACTCTCAGACACATTAACACATTTCTTATCTTCAGGATTTCTGATTCTCACTTAGACCATCAAATTTCATGCAATGCATGCTATTATGTTCATCCTTCATACATAAAATTTCTTAGTTTAGATTTCATGGTCTTACTACATTTTACAGAAGATTCTAAACATATATCATACATGCAAGCGTCAGCTTAGGGACTCACTTGGTGACCTTAAAGAGAAGTTTAGCCTTTAGATCCATTATTCAGTAGAATACTACAACCTTCTTTTCCTTGTAGAATAGAAACACTTCATTGGAACCATTTGGGTAACCACTATCGTCCTTTTGAACCCAGACATATCACTTAGCCCTATTTCTCCAAGCATACTTAAAGATCTATGTTCCCTTGACCACCAGAGTCATGAAACGTACCTTTATGGGAGGTTAAATCACCTATAAAAACTAGGGTTTCAAACACCTCTTGGAGAGATGCCTCTGCTTATAGCCCTACTTCTTAAGAAGGAAGATAACTCTCCCTTAACTTAACAAATGTGTCCTTTTAACTTAACAAGAGTTTCCTTTAAACTTAACTCAAGTCTTTATGGGAACTTGGTAAACATCTCATCATTATTGAGTTGTCTTATCCAAAATCTTTCACTTCTAAGAAACTCATCCATTTACTCTTTTAGCCTTTAACCCTTCTAGTTCACGCTTTGGATAGTTCCCAACCAGCTTACTCACAAATTGGCTAGCATGGGACCACACTGGTCACTAGGTGAACTATATCACTAACGTGGACTCATACCTTATAACCATTCCTTTCGTAATTAGCACTTTAATTTCACTTATCATCGTAATCTGGCTGGGAGTCCTTGTCTATTTATTTTTATGTCGGAGTTTGTCCGTTTTATACTCCGAAAAGGGATTTTGGCCGAACACTACTTCGATAATAGTATTTCTTTATACTATGCATCTTATCATATATATGTTCTAACCAATACTCCTAGATTTGTTATACTTACCATTCTTCAGAGTTAGCCAAAAGCTTTGTTCTTTCAGAACATCCTATACGATGTACTTTCTAGGGTTCACCATGGGTTACTTTCTTTTCATTCAGAGTCTGCCAAACCAGGACACCAATGGCATATTCGAAAAGTCCTTATACTTAATCAATTCCTAGCATTAAGTACTTGAAACTCACCCTTAAGCCTTACTTTTATAGACGACACTTAAATTTTCCAAACTTCGCCTGGTGGGATGTTACAATATTGTGTCAAAAACGCCCAGGAAGTATTCTTAATTGGATTCGATGTGAGAGACGCCCAAAAACCCCTCGTGAACATGAACGGGTTGGCAACCCTAGTAGGAAAACTAGGGTGTGTCATCCAACCTAGTCCTATTCTAAGTAGGATGTTGTTTTTCTATTTGAAATAAACCATCATAACTCAATAAGGGTTCTACCTTCTCTTCCTATAAATAGATGGCACCAATAGAGTTTTGAACACAACTTTGAGAGATTGTTATTTTTCAAAAAATAGAGAGAATTTATTCTCAACTATTACATATATTTTTTTGGAATAACAATTCTACCGATTTCTATTAAGAAGAGAGAAATTTTGATTTCGCTCCAAAATGAGAGAAAGCTTTTTCTAGTTTTTTGTTTCAATTCAATTGGTTCGAGCGTACACATGAAGCAATTTGGGGTATGAGAATAGTGAAGAAGATCATTTGGTTGAAAGCCGGGAACAACGAACGTCCGCTAAGCCAAAAATATAGGTACATATTCTGTTGAGGGTTATTGCTATAAATATCACAAACCAGATCAATTTTCAAAATTTTAATTTTTCTCTATACAAGAAAATTGTTTTCAAACCGGGATTTTTCCAACAATTGGTATCAAAGCCAAGTTCTGTTATGTTTATGGTGTAAACCAAAATCGAATCTCTCTCTTCATCTTATTTGATTAATATTTGATAAGATGTGACATTCTTGTAATTATTTTCATGTTTAGGGGAATGTATGTGAATGAATGCAATATTATATATTTTTATATAATTATTATTTTTTTTCAAGGTTGTGGTTATTAGGAAATAGTCTTTGGACTATCATCTCCATGTAGGATTGATTCTTATTTATAAAATTCCTATGAGTCGAAAACATACATAGGACATAAATATAATTTTCCAAAAAGGATTCCATGACGAGGAGAACATGAAGTGATAGAGGTCAAAGGCACAAGGAATGCCTTGTGGCGAAAAACTATATTTTTTTAAATTTATTTTCTAGAAATAGAACCATGGAAACTTTGGCTAACAATTTTATTTTATTACCCATCTCTTTATGTATCTATTTAATAATTATTTACGATATAATTGTGATATATATGTATGAGATGATCCATAGTTGATCTATTAAAAATAAAAAGTGTGGTAATGGGAAAATACATGTGTTTTATGTTCCATTCACTTTTTTAGGTTATTTGATTATTGTGAGAAGTGTGGTAATGAGAAGATGCATGTCTAGGATTGAATCTGACAGGTAAATGTTTGGTTCTTAAGTGGTCAAATACGAATCACCTCCCTTTCTTGGGAACCTACCTGGTGCACGGTTCACATTCACTTCTTTGGTTTTTCCCTTAAAAGAAAAAACTGTGGAGAATCAAAATTGTTTGATTGACTCTTGTGAATAATTGAATGTGAATATTATAAAACTGTCATAGCATGTCATGGATTTATGAGATAACAATGCTAGATATTTTAGGAAAGAATGTCACATGTACTTGTATGCTTATATTGATTATACGTGATTGAAACTGGAAATTATTAAAACCTTGCATGTTTTTTAAAATATTAAGTAGGTGAAGATCCTTAAACAAGACCTACAACCTCCATCAATGATCTCTTGTGATGGCATGGCAAGTGCACTACCCCACGGTAGGATTGCTATGTGGATTTCACTGAGGAGATTTCCTAAAAGTAAAAAGAATTCTCTTGTGATCAAATGATAATAGTATTGGCCCTTGTGGTAGGCATTATCATGCGATAGGTCAAGAAATTCTATCTTTAGAAGGGGACAACTAGTCAAAGCATGATACTCGGTGAATTTGTCCCATGATGACTCTTTTGTGGTGCATGATGCTATAGGTGTTGAGTTGATGGTTATACACTCAAGATATTCTAGTTAAGTAACTCCTCACAGAGCTCCACTTAAGTTAGAATGATGACCAAACATTACACAATTATTAGTACAAGTCAATGCCTAAGGAAATAAGTTCATGTACTAATTGGATGGAACTTCATGTTCTTACTAGTTGATCATGATCACCTTACGGTGGCTTGATTCAATGGGTGTGAGAATTATCGTTGCAACGTCTTACAAATGTTTTCAAAGTTTAATGTAAGATGCATGCATCATCTTAATGCATATCATAATGTTGCAAAACTTTTTCAAACATTTTCTTAATACAAAAGTATTAATATATGAATTTTTTTTATTTTCAGTTTAAAAATGATGCCAACAACCTTATTGAACATACTCACTGAAAACAAACTAAATGGAAACAACCATAAGGAATGGAAAAGGAACCTGATAATTGTCCTAAGATGTAAGAAACCTAAAACAATTATTGATATTGAGTGCCCTCTTGCCACTCAAGCTGAGGCTAGAAAACGCTGGGAATAGTTTAATGAGAAAGCTTGTTGCTATATGCTGGCAGACGTGACATACACTCTATATAAGCTACTGGAGAGCTGTAAGACTAGGGGTGAGCAAAACTCGATTTGATTCGAAAAAATTAAAACAAATTTGAATTTTGAGTTAATCGAATCGGGTTATTCAAATTATTAAAGTCAACTTGAATAAGTAATTCGAGTTTCGAGTTCGAATCGAGTTGAATTTTACAATTCGAATATTTCAAATAACAAGTTGGTGTAAATTCTTTTTTGATCCCTATCAAGTTTGAAAATGAGCAAATTGGTCTCTCTCAACAGAAATTACAAAAGAATCAAAAAAATTCAAAAATTCAAAAAAACAAATCAAAAAATTTATAAATAATTCAAAATTTATATATTTTTTTAAAAAAATTCTAAAAATTTCAAAAAAAATTCTAAAAAATATATAAGAAAAGCTCAAATTTTTAAAAATTTCTAGAATAATAATTTTGGGACCTAAATAAGCTAATTAATGATTTAAGTTTATCATACTAAAGTATTTTTTTATTATTTTTCTTTCAAAAAGTTTTCAAATATATATGGTTTCATATTTATGTGCCCTGACATGGAATTAGTTATGTTGTAACAAGATTTTAATTTGACATGTTTAATTTTTTAATTTAACTTGTACAGTTTCACTCGATTCGACTCGACTCAAAATTCATTTCACTCGACTCGATTCGAAAAAATTTCAAATCTAGATAGTATGATAAAATAGGACTTGTCAAATTAATTAACTTGAATTTTTTTCACTCGATTCGATTGAACCCTCACCCCTATGTAAGACTGCTAAAGCAATTGTAGATAAGCTAGAAGACATGTTCGGAGGCCAAGCTGCCTTGGCTCGATAATCTACTATAACTAGCTTAATGATTGGCCAGCAAAAGCCCTACACTCTAGTCAAAGATCATATGATCACTCTGATGGGCTACTTTGCCAAGGTCATGGACAATGAGGTCAATTTGGACCAAAACACCCAAATGGATATGGTGTTCAACAGTTTGTCCAAGAATTTTACTGGTTTTCAGGCCGCATATAAACCTGGAAACAAAAATTTGATGCTTAAACAACTCATGAAGGAGTTACAATCCTATGAGTTGATGTTCAACAGAGATCAGTAGGTCCAAAGAGCAGAAGCGAATATAGTCATTACTGCTTTATCAAAAGGGAATGGAAAGTGCGCTAAGAAAAGCAATGTTAAGGTCTCTAGGCCACCAAAAGTGGAAAAGAAGAGAAATAGAAAGCCAAAAGACTTATCTAAGTCTAAATGCTTCTTCTGCAACAAAAAGGGGCACTGCAAGACAAACTATAAAGAGTGGAAAAAAAACCTAGCTACTAAAAACAAAGGTATGGTACTCTTGCTGGTAGAAGTTCGTTTAGTGGAAGACTCAATAGACCACCAGGTCATTGATTTTGGAGCCACTAATCATGTCTATGTTTCTCTGCAGGGGTTCGAGGAGACAAAAGATATAAGAGATAAGAGCTTATCATTGTGGATCGGGAATGGGACAAGTGTGGCAATTGAAGTAATGAGAGATGTACATCTTTAATTTGATAATTTTAGGAAAATTATTTTAAAATTCGTTTTCTATGTACCAAGTTTCAAAAGAAACTTAATTTTCATTGGATGTTTATATAAAGATGGCTTGATTCTAACTTTTAATAATGGAATTTCAATATTTAAAAATCGCAATCTTATTTGTAATGGATGGATGTCAAAAAATCTCTATTTTATCAAACCAAAGATGTACACACTACTTGAGACTAAAATATCGAATAAATGACTTAAAGCTTCTCACTCTAATGAGGTGTACCTTTGGCATTTGGGACTTGGTCATATTAACCGAGAAAGAATCGCTAGACTTGTGAAAGATGACATCTTAAGTTCGCTTAAAGAAGTTTATCTTCTAGGAAGCTCTATGATTTGCTTTTTTATTTAAGTAACTATATTGGAGTGAATATTTGTCCAAGGTTTTGGATTCTTTTTGAGCTATTTATACAAGGGCATACAGAATTTATTGTGACCGAGATAAAAATCTATAAAATAATTTAAGCTACCTAAAAATATTCAGAACTGGGCTACATGAAGAATTTGATTTGAGAATTTGTTAGCAAATTTTATAGATCATTTTATTAGGGGTAATGGTTCTCTAAGTAACAAAATGACCTAAAAACCTTACTTTGGTTTGGAATAAACTGATATTGTATTTAGAAACAACTAGACCATTATTTTTATAATTTTGATAAAAATATTTAAATACTAGAAGTGCTTTTCTAGATTTTCAGAAAATACTACTACATCATCTATATATACTACTATAAATTGGGAATAAGGATGAAAAATGTTATTCATTATTCTTTGAGATTCTGATGGAGCATTTTTTTAATCCAAAAGCCATTACATTCTATTCATATTGTTCAAATGGTTTAGTGAATGTTGTTTTGAATCCTTCTTCTTTCTTTTATTTATATTGACCAAAATCATGATTTCATGTCAAATTTTGAGAAAATATTGGCATTGCAAAGTTTTTGCAATAAATCATTTTTATTTGGGATTTGGGTATCTGATTCATTTTAGAGCATTATTGAGAGGTTTGTAATTAATAACTAATTCTGACATTCCACTTTTGAGTTCTATGTTTTTTATTACATAAAATAATAAGGTACTTTTTCTAATTTTTTTATCTAGGTCTTGTATTTTTTTTTTTTTGCAAAATTCTTCTATTTCTTTATTCATATGTATTGGCTTTGCTTTTGTAAGGATGTCTTTCATCAAAATAATTTTCATAAGGAAATGTTCATGTTTCTTTTTTCTATTTTAAAAGGCATTATGGATGTTAGAGTAGGGATCTAGTACCCTTAGTGTAGCAATTTCGTCTACGTACTTGTAATTTTTTTAAACAAATTGGTTATTGCATGTAAACTGAAATGAAAGAAAATATTGACTTACTGATTATCTAACGTTTAACTAATATTAAGTGGTATTACATTGTCAAATCATAATACAAAAAGACAACTTATATTAGAAGATAATCTGGAAATGTCCTTAGTCTAATCGAAATCGGGCAAATTGATTGGAAGAATAATGTCATCTATTGTTAGAGTATGCCCAAAGATCAATCATGAGATGGTTGTAATAACATACTTGATTTTTCATGTCGATTCATATAAAGCGTTACCATTATTATTTCAGTTTCTTTTCTATGTGTATAAATAAATTGTTTTATAATAATGTCCTGAGAGTAATATGATTATTCTTAAAAGGTCCTTAGTCAAGTATTATTGTTGGATAGGACAACAATAATGCATTAAGACTAACATGTAGTTGATTGATGATAAAGAGTTGTCATTAATATGAAATGTCAAAATCGATGCATGAATATGTGTGTTAGAGAACAACATATTGGACTGACCCGTTATGAGTATGTTTCGTGGATTATTATGTAATTGTCATAACATTACTCACAGTGATTAATATGTATATGATCCTCAGACTTGAGATCATCATAATCCCAACATCGTGAGTTGTATATTTTGATACAGTCAATCGTACACCGTAACTGGTTGTCCTATAAACGCTGATGTTGGATATACCACGATCTATGTAGAGGGATATGGTTGATCGATATAGGATAAGCCCCTCCTACATAATGGGAGTAATATCTTAGGCCACTTGATTGAGTGAGACTAGAAATGCATGGCCATGCTCAAATAAGCTGATATGAGATGTCATACTATAGAATAATATCTCTAAAAATTTTCTAGAATAATCTCTTCAGAGAATTTTCTTTATACAACTTTTTTTTGAATTCAAGTATGTGTAAATAATGACCCAAGGCTCTTTTTATATACGGAGAGTTTAAAGAGTTCAACTATTATTAAACTCAATCACTTTAATATTAAATTAATATAATATTTATCAAGATAAATATTAGAATAATAGATTAAATTTAATATTAATATTATTAAAATAATACAATGTTTATCTTGTAGATAAACATTAAATTAAATTTAATATTAAGATAATCACTTTAATATTAAATTACTAAAATACTATTAAGATAATTATTAAATTTAATTTAATATTAAACTATTAAATAATATTATTTTTAAAATAATTAATCTAAAATCAAATTCTCTAGTAGAATTCTAGTAGGAATGTAACTCTTCCACTACCTAATCATCGATTACCAACTGCCACCAGCCACCGGAACACCTCTGTCACAGCCATCGGCATCACCGTGTCCAATGATGCAAGTGCAACACCCTTACGGCACCCCAAGACGATTTAGCTGCTGCCGATTTGATCCGGGTCAATGACAACCCGACTGGTCCGGTCTAGCCAATAGTTGGACAGTCGGTCAAGTTTCACATACCGGGATCGGTTTGATCGAATTTTGGTCTTGGCCTCAAGTTTGGGCTCCCGGGCCCAATTTACGATCTCAGGCCCAATTTTCAAGTTCAATTACCCATTGGGCCAATTGTCTGACTTGAAAAATAACTTTCAAAAATATCATATTAATTTTAATTGATTTGATTAATTAAATTTTACTTGATCAAAATTAATTTTCCCAAAATCACTCAGATTTTCCAAATTAAATTTTCAAGAAAATTCTTTAATCAAATTCTCTAGTTGAACAATTCTCATGGCCACCTAATTTAATTCTACATCGAATAAATTGACTCAATTAAAATATTCCCAAAGTCGTAGAATTTTCTTATGGTTCAAATGCAATCCGATTAAGCTTTTGTTGAGCTACTAGAGGGGTTAATCAGACATATACAATTAGACTCTAGTAATTGCACTTAAGTCCATAAGCATCGTTTCGATAATTCGCAATTACCTAATCATGGAGTCAGTCCACAAGAAGTACCATGATTGAAAACTCATTATTATATACTTTTTACGAAAGCAATTCCTCCAACTGTTTTGTCCAATGACCTCGTCATTTGTGTGTTACCCTCATATGATATCCTTGATTCCTTTGAGTTAAATCTGTTCACTCAATTCAATCATATTTTATCTCATTGTCACCATTGTGTATTTTTAATTATTAATATGATCACTATCAATAAATGACTGTGATAAATTGCATATTCAAGAACAAGCAAATCGTGGCCACATTCCATATTTATCAATCCACATAATGCCAATGAGAGGATATCATTAACTCTTTAATTGAGCTATGGATTCCACTTTTGCCAATAAAGTCAAGCCATACACAAGTTATGTACCCAACATACCGGCTATGGGTCATCTTTAGAGCATAAACCACCACTTATATCAAAGCACATAAGTCGTATACGCATAGTGAGTGACTAACCCAAGATTTAGGTAAATCACACCATGAACGTCACAAGTGAATTCATTCACCAATAGATTTAGAATTAATTCATCTTGGGTCCAGTTGAAAGTATCATTCTACCAAAATACATCTATGTCTCTACTCGGGAGTCAACTTCTCTGATAGTCAAGACTTGTAACACCTCAAACTCGGCCCAGATGTTATGGCCGAATCTGAAAATGTTACGAAGAAGGGTTTTGAAACAAAACATTCATGTTAAAACTTCTCGTATTAATTATTCTAAAAGAGTCCACATTTTTGGAAGAACCTATTATTATTCTCTTTAATGAAACCGTCATTTATTGCCCTTTTAAGTAAAACGTAAATTTGCAGCGAAAGTTTGTAAGTCGTTATAGTTGAAAATCGAGCTTGTGTTTTAAAAACATTTGTTTGCGTAAAACTGTTATTTGCCAAACATCACAGTTTAAAAATCAAAACGTATCCAAAACCAAAATTATAAACAACAGTCTAGAGAGCCCCAAAATTACAAAACTCTCAAAGAAAATCTCGAAAATTAAATACTTTAATAATTAAAAATATTTTTTGGGTCACCGCTGAGCCTCCGTCGCACCGAGCCGCCTATGCCTGTGGATTACTTGAAAAAAACAGACCAACATATGTGAGTTTTAAAAAACACATTGGGTAACTTAACAGAGGCATGCATGTACATAAACTCAAATTTCTCATGTAGCAGATCAGATACAAACATAGGTCCATAACAGAATCAGGTAATATTAGAATTGGATTATCAAAACATATAGATATGCAAATTCCTACCCTCATCTTCTATACACCATCTCCGACCATCCCAACACACCATATGGGGTATAAAACACCCACCCATTCCTATACACCACATAGGGTCCTTACGACACTTATCAAAATAGTTTGCAGTCAAGTTGTCAGCATCTCGGTGAAATGTCGCCTCACAGAACACTTCCTCCACATATACAAATCCCACCACATACACAGATACAAATAATAGATAACAGATATAACAGAATTAACATGTCTCGCATGCTCATATGCAGATAACATAATAAAATCATACATATCAATTTCTAAATGCTCAAATCAGTCTATCAGAATAGCAGATACCATGGCTTAGGGTTTGTTTTGCCCTTACTAACCCTACAGAAGGCCCACAATTGATCAGAACGACGTATGTGACCCTAGGGAAAATTTCACAATTTTGGGCCACACACCCAAATTGGCCTTGCCCGTGTGGCCTACACAGTTTGGCCAACGACCCACACGCTGAAATCAGCCTAGCCTTTATGACCCACACAGCCACACACTCGCCCTTCACATGGTTGTGTGTCACAAACGACTGGGCACACACCCGTATGGCGTCAACAAGCCACTTTTTCAGCTTTCATCGAACCTCATTTTCTTATGTTTTTGTTACACACCTGGTTTGTTTTTTACGCGAAAGCAATCTCGAGACCTCTGAAACCGAAAAATAGTACCCCAAAACTGATTTAGCAAAACATTTACGAATCTAACACAATTTAACCAACTACACATGCAGCTTGCCGTTAACAAATACGACCGCAACCCCGAATCAGATCGTTAGAGTGAAATCCACTGCTGCACCACCTTCATTTACGCAATAGAGTCGTAGAAAATCAGATTCCCTAACTACACCATTATGCTAATACGGAAAGAATAAAATAGCCTTACAGAAGTCAAAAACTACAACTAAATGAAAAACCCCACTTACCTTAACTACACGAAGTGCACCGAAAATTTGAAACGAACGACAAGAACAATAGATTATGAACAAAATTGAAAGGAAAACGAAAAGAGGGAAAAAAATATTGTAGAGAAAAGAAGAGAAAGAAACATCAGGAAGTGAGGAAATTTTGGGGAAAAATTAAAATTAAAAAATAAAAATTACCCAAAATCCCCCACTTCGCCCACTAACCACTAACAACCTTATCCCCCAGAATCCTAGCCACTAACCACATCCAACTACCCCAGAATTTCAACTCCACCCAAACTCTATCAAACAACCGAAACAAAAATAAACATACATGCTCGAAAAGGGATTCGAACACAAGACCCTCGACAAGCTAACACTTTACCACTCGAACTAGCAGACTCATTCTGAAATGAGCTTACCAAAAATATAACATAAGCCCACCTAAGAGGGATAAGAGTAGGATAAAAAATAACATATTTTCCATAAATGGGACTTGAACCCAAGAACTATACACACAATCAAATCACTTAGCCACTAAAGCAGATACTCATTTATGTCAAAATTCACTAAAACAAGATTAAATAATTCAGAGTGGTACAAATCTATCCCCCAAAAGAAATTTCAGCCTCAAAATTTACCAGATCCGAACAAATGAGGATACTGTTGACGTATCACGTCCTCAGGTTCCCACGTGGCTTCTTCAGTGCCATGATTCTGCCACAAAATCTTAACTAATGGGATAGATTTCCTCCTTAAAATCTTTACATCTCGATCCAAAATTTGAACCGACTCCTCTTCAAATGTAAAATCTGGTCTAACCTCGATCTCCTCAACAGAAACAATGTGAGATGGGTCAGACCGACAGCGCCTCAACATAGAGACGTGAATTACGTCATGGATACGGTCTAACTCCAGAGGTAGTTCTAACTGATAAGCGATCGGTCCTACACGTTTCAAAATCTGATACGGCCCAATAAACCTAGGTTCAACTTGCCCTTACGTCCAAACCTCAGAACTTTTTTCCACAGAGACACATTAAGGAAAATGAAGCCACCCACAGAGTACTTGATATCCCTCCTTTCCAGATCTGTATAGGACTTCTTTCTGTCAAAAGCTGCCTTAAGATGATCCTAAATTAATCTGCCTTTGTCATCAGTCTCGAAAACTAACTGAGGACCTAAAACCCGTCGTTCACCCAACTCAGTCCAACACAGCGGAGTACGACACTTATGACCATAGAAAGCCTCATAAGGTGCCATCTAGATGCTAGACTGAAAACTATTGTTGTAAGCAAACTCAACTAATGTCAAAAAATCCTTTCAACTCCCTAGGAGATCAATTACACAACTCTGAAGCATATCCTCTAGTATCTGAATCACCCTCTTAAATTGACCATCGGTCTGAGGAAAGAACGTAGTACTGAAGTCCAATCTCAAACCCAAAGTTTCATGAAGTTTCTTCTAAAACCAAGACGTGAAGCGAGGATCTCTATCTAAAATTATCAAAATCAGAACCCCGTGAAGTCTCACAATCTCATAAATGTAGAATTTAGCCAACTTCTACAGAGAACGATCTTTCTGAACCAAAATGAAATGGGTGAACTTGGTCAACTGATGTACGATGACCCATACAGAATCCTTCTTAGAGTTATTAAAGGTAACCCACTAACGAAATCCATCGTCACGCGTTCCTATTTCCATAAGGGAATCTTAACAGGTTAGAGCAAACCCAAAGACAACTAATGCTCAGCCTTAACTTGCTGGCACATTAGACAACTAGAAACTAAATATGTTACCTATCGTTTCAAACCTGGCCACCAGTACAGTCCACAAAGATCTCGATACATCTTATTTCCATCGGGATGTATAGTGTAAAGGCTACTATGCGCTTACATTAGAATTAACTGTCTTAGATCAGAATCATTTAGTATACAAACCCATCTTCGGAAACATAGAACCCCATCATTATTCAGCCCAAAATTATATGTACTGCCACTCTCAACCGGACAGAAATGCAAAACCAGAGAATCATTCACCAACTGTTTATCCCGAACCTGATCAATCCAATTCAACTTAACTTGCAACTCGGATAACAGGCTCCCATCATCAAACAGACTTAGGCGAGCAAACATCACCCTCAAATCAGACATTGCTCTACAACTAAAAGCATCAGCCACCACATTGGCCTTACTGAGATGATACTCTATCGTGCAGTTGTAATCCTCAAGCAGCTCAATCCATCTACACCGCATAAGCTTCAACTCCTTTTGAGTAAGGAGGTACTTAAGGTTCTTGTGATTGGTGTAGATGATACACCTCTCACCATACAAATAGTACCTCTAAATCTTTAAGGCAAAAACCACGGCAGCTAACTCAAGATCATGCGTTGGATAATTTCCCTCGTGTGACTTAAACTGTCGAGACGCATAAGCCACAACCTTACCATCTTGCATCAATACACATCCCAAACCAACATGCGATGCATCATTATAAACCATAAACTCTTTACCAGATTTAGGCTGTTTCAGAATAGGAGCCTGAGTCAGAACAGACTTGAGTCTAACACATTCTTCGTAGAAGCTTAGCCAAAAGAGCTACAATCAACAAACCTTTAATAATAACTCGTAAGACCCATAAAATTGTGGATTTTAGAAACATTATTAGGTTGTTTCCAATCAAGTACAGCCTCAATCTTTCTAGGATAAACTCGAATCCCCTCAACAGAAACCACGTGCCCTAGAAATGTCACTTTTCGCAACGGGAATTCACACTTGCTCAACTTAGCATAGAGTTGTTTCTCTTGAAGTATCTGAAGCACTAGTCTAATATGCTCATCATGCTCATCCTTGATCTTAGAGTACACTAGAATATCATCGATAAATACTATGACGAACTGATCCATATACAGCTGGAAAATCTGGTTAATCAGATCCATGAATACAGTTAGAGCATTCTTCAAACCAAAGGGCATGACTAGGAAGTGGGTACTTATTCTTCGAGAATATCGAATCCCCACGAAACTAATCAAACAAATCGTCAATCCTTGGAAGTGGGTACTTATTCTTCACAGTCAGCTTATTCAACTGTCGATAGTCGATGCACATCCTTATGCTACTGTCCTTTTTCATTACAAACAAAATCGGTGCCCCCCACAAAGACACACTAGGACGGATGAAACCACGATCCAGAAGCTTTTGAAGTTGAGCCTTTAGCTCCGTAAGCTCTTTCGGTGCAATTTGATAAGGAGCGATAGACACTGAAGCTGTACCCGGTAGAAGCTTAATGCCAAACTCAACTTTTCAGTTCGAAGGTAAACCTGGTAACTCCTCGGGAAATACATCCAAAATTCTCTCACTGTTTTGATGCTTTCGACAGAAGAGTCCCTAGAAATTGAAAATTTTACGAAGGCCAGATATGCTTCACGCCCTTTTCGAACCAGTTTTTCAGTCACTAGAGCGAAAATTACGTTAGACAATACCCCGACGTTCGTTGATCACAACAACTTCCACATCATCCTCGGTTCTCAAAACTACTCTCTTAGTTGCGCAATCAAACTGACTCAGTGCCCTGCTAGCCAGTCCATACCCAGAATTAAATTGAATTCCCCAAACAGTAGCTCCATCATATTTGTCAGAAACACAACCCCTTGTACTTCCAGCAGAACATTCCTATACAGTTTGTTTACCCGAACTGACTGACCTAGCGAACTCAATATAGAAATCTCACCCGAAGTACTCTCAACAGAAATCCCAAATTACTAGAGATAGAACTAGCTTATAGGAGTGTGTTGACCTTATATCTATCAAAGTAGTATAAGGCGCATCAAAAATAAGGAACGTACTCATAATCATATTAGGGGTGTCTCTATTCTCTAAGTGTCGAGTAGCACATACCAACGCAAGCTATCTCGCCTCAGTCCGATTAGTACCTCTGCCCGATGCTCTCTGTCCTCTGCCCAAACCATTACCACCCCTAGTCGAACCATGGCCCCTAGGTGATTGCTGTACTACCCTCTAATGCTGAACAAAACCCAGAACCTTAGTTTGCATCTGATCAAAGCGCTATAGGCACACTCTAATCCGGTGATCCATCGACCCACAATGCAATCATGCCTCAAATTTCCTCAAACACTCACTCGGATGGCCCTACCACAATTGCTACATGGTTGAACCCCAGTAAGAGCAATTAAAACTCCCACTCTCGAAGGCCCATCAGGTTTGGCCCTTTTCTTAGGCCTCTGAGCAGAATTAGAGGGCTCCAAACCCCACTCTCCAAGGCCCATCAGTTTTAGTGTTTATTAGCAAATATTTTATGCTTTAGACATTTATCAGAAGTTTTAGAAATATTTCAAAATTTGTAATCTCTAACTAACTCAGTATAGCTTCAGATAGTTCTAACTACAGTATTTTTAAATTTAGAGTACTTATAGAATCGACACTGAAGACTCGGTGTACCACATAATTTACTCAAACGAAACAAACTTTGTTTAAAAACCATTTTGTTTATAAATACAAATTTTGGAACCACAAATTCATAGCCCCAATTTTGAAACTTGGCTCTGATATCACTAAATGTAACACCTTAAACCCGACTCAGACGTTATGGTTGAATCTGGAAATGTTACAAAGAAGGGTTTTGAAAATAAACTTTCATGTTAAAACTTATCGTATTAGTTATTCTAAAAGAGTCCACATTTTTGGAAGAACTTATTATTATTCTCTTTAATGAAACCATCATTTATTGCCCTTTTAAGTAAAACATAAATTTATAGCGGAAGTTTGTAAGTCGTTATAGTTGAAAATCGAGCTTGTGTTTTCAAAAACATTTGTTTGCGTAAAACCGTTGTTTGTCAAATGTCGCAGTTTAAAAATCACAACATATCCAAAACAAAAATTATAAACAACAGTCCAGACGGTCTCAAAATTAGAAAACTATCAAAGCAAACCCCAAAAATTAAATAATTTAATAATTAAAAATAGTTTTCGGACTAGTGGTCACCACTGAGCCTCCGTCGCAGTGACCCGCCTATGCTTGAGGATTCCCTGAACAGAACAGACAAACAGATGTGAGTTTTCAAAAACTCAGTCTGTAACTTAATAGAGACATGCATGCACATAAACTCAAATTTCTCATGTGGCATATTAGATACAGACATAGGTCCATAACAGAATCAGGTAATATTAGAATCGGATTATCAGAACATACAGATACGCAAAGTCCTACCCCATCCTCTACACACCATCTCCGACTATCGCAACACACCATGTGGGGTATAAAACACCCACCCATCCTTAAACACCACATAGTGTCCTTACGACACTTATCAAAATAGTTTGCAATCAATGTGCCAGTATCTCGATGAAATGTCGCCTTAAACAACACTTCCTCCACATATACAAATCCCACCCCATGCACAGATATAAATAACAAATAACAGATATAACAAAATTAACATGTCTCACATGCTCATTTGCAGATAACATACATATTATTACGAACCAGTCAAATCATACATATCAATTTCTAATTCCTCAAATTAGTCTATCAGAATATCAGATACATGCCTTAGAGTTTGTTTTGCCCTTACCGACCCTACGGAAGGCCCACAGTCGATTGGAACGGCGTATGTGACCCTAGGGAAAATTTTAGAATTTTAGGCTCACATGCCCGTGTGGCCCACGGCCCGCACATCGAAATCGGTCTAGCCTGTGTATCCCATGACCCACATGTCGAAATCAATCTAGCTCGTGTGACCCACACGACCACACACTCGCTCGTCACACGGCTATGTGTCACACACGACCAAGCACACGCCCATGTGACGTCGACAGGCTAATTTTTTAGCTTTTGTCAGACCTCATTTTCTCGTGTTTTCGTTACACACCTGGTTCATTTTTGACGCCGAAGCAATCTCGAGACCTCTGAAACCTAAAAATAGTACCCCAAACACTGATTTAGAAAAACATCTACAAATCTAACACTATTTAACCAGCAACACATACAGACATACCGCTAACAAATACGACCACAACCCCGAATTAGATCGATGGAGTAAAATCCGCTGCTGCACCACCTTCACCTACGCAACAGATTCGTAGAAAATCAAATTCCTTGACTACACCCTTATGCTAATACGCAAAGAATAAAACCGCTTTACAAAAGTCAAAAACTACAACCAAGTGAAAATCCCCACTTACCTTAACCACACAAAGAGCACCAAAAATCTGAAACGAATTGCAAGAACAATAGATTATGAACAAAATTGAAGGGAAAACAAAAAGAAGGAAAAAAATGTTGTAGAGAAAATAAGAGAAAGAGACATTAGGAAGTGAGGAAATTTTTGGGAAAATTAAAATTAAAAAATGAAAATTTCCCAAAATCCCCCACTTCCCCCACTAACCACTAACCACTAACAACCTTATCCCCCGAAATCCTACCCACAAACCACATCCAACTACCCTAGAATTTCAACTCCACCCAAACTTTATCAAACAAACAAAACAAAAATAAACATACACGCTCACACAGGGATTCGAACACGAGACCCTCGACAACCTAACACCTTACCACTCGAACTAGTAGGCTCATTCTGATATGAGCTTACCAAAAATATAAAATAAGCCCACTTAAGAGGGATAAGGGTAGGATAAAAAATAACATATTTTCCATAAATGGGACTTGAACCCAATACCTCATACAAATAATCAGATTACTTAGCCATGAAGCAGATACTCATTTATGTCAAAATTCACTAAAACAAAATTAAATAATTCAACGTGTTACAAGACTAGCCATCACCCCAATTAGAATTGTAGACGACATAATAATCCTTCTCAGTATTTAAATCAAATGCTCTCTTTGATTCTTTTACGAGATTACGGGCTCATTTAGATTATCTACTAAAGTAAGTTGTCTTTCTCGACATGTAAACATTCTATACAATGTCACTTATCTTCATTTTGAACTTTAGACAATCAATGAGCTAATATTTGCTTGTCACAATTTCACTATGTATGCAAAATATAAAAGACATAAAATAAAAGACATAATAGTGAAATGAGAAATTAACTTTATTTATTTATTCATCGTTCAAATAAATAGAAACAGTTACATGTTTACTACAATATGGACACATTTCCCAACAATCTCTCATTTGCCTTACTGAAGTAAATGCGTTATGTTTCACATTCTCATATCCTCGACGTGTTTGTTAAAACTCCTAGTTACAAGAGTCTCAGTAAACAAATCCAAAAGGTTACTTTCAGAAGCTACTTTCATCAAATCTACAATTCATTCGGCTACTACATCTCATATCAGGTGATACTTCCGATCAATTTGTTTCGTCCTCTTGTAACTTATCATTTCCTTAGTATTTGCTATTGCAGCACTGTTATCACAAAACAGTGTGAAGACTTTTTCCATACCAGGAATAACTTCAAGTTTGGTTAAGAACGTTTCAAGCCCTATTGCTTCTTTCGTTGGCTCAAAAGCATACACGTACTTGGCCTCCATAGTAGAGCCAGTAGTGCAAGTTTGTTTTACACTTCTCTATACTATGGCTCAACGACTTAGAACGAATACATTTCCCGAAGTCGATTTCCTCAAATCTTTGTATGTTTGGAAGTCTAAGCCTATGTATCCAGTAGGAGTAAGGTCCTCCACAGAATACACAAGCATAGAATCTCTAGTTCTTTTAAAATACCTTAATATATGCTTTACAGCTTGCCAATGCCTGAAACCTGGATTTGTCTGATATTGACTAACCATTCCTACTATGAAACAGATATTTGAACGTGTGCAAAGCATTGCATACACAAGGCTTCCAACTGTCGAAGCATATGGAATCTTACTTATATGTTCTCTTTCTTCTGTTGTCTTAAGATAGTCATCTAAAGAAAGATAAAAACCTAATGCAGTTGGTTAAACGCCTGGCTTTGCATCGATCATTGCAAAATGTTCCTGTACCTTATCGATGTATGAAGATTGAGATAATGCTACCATTTTATTCTTTCGATCCCTAAGGATTCAAATTTCAAGAATATAACTAGCTTCACGCAAGTCCTTCATGTTAAACTGTTGAGCTAACCACAGTTTAATCGATGAAAATTCTCCTACATTATTTTTGGTAAGTAGAATATCATTGACATACAAAACGAGGAAGACTACCTTTTTGTCCTTTATATGCTAATAAACACGATGTTCATCAGCATTTTGCTCAAATCTCAAAGTCTTGATTGTTTAATCATAAATTTTATTCTGTAAGCGGGGTGCCTACTTAAATGCATAAATGGATCTTAGTAGTTTGCAAACTTTCTGCTCCTTTCTTTTGACCACAAAGCCAGTAGGTTGATGGTCTCATCAATATAGTCATTCAAGAATGTTGTCTCGACATCCATTTTCCAGATCTCATAATCGAGAGCAGTGGTAATTCATAAGAGTACACGGATAGACTTGACATGGCTATCGGAGAAAATGTCTCATCGTAATCAATGCCTTCTTTTTGTGTGTAGCCTTTCCCTACAATTATAGCTTTGTGTGTTTCCACTTTCCCTTTCGCATTTCTCTTCTTCTTGTAGATTCACTTACACCCTATGGGTTTAATCCCAATCGATAAGTCTACAAGTTCCCACACCGTATTGGATTTCATAGAATTCATCTTGGCATCTATGTCCTGTTTCTAGAGCTTGGAATCAATGTCCTATATAGCCTCATCGTAAGTGAGTGGATCATCATCCTCATGATTGACTTACATATTTTAAATACTACCTCATAGAAGAAGAAGTTCGATTTCTTAGAAACTCTCCCACTACGACAGATTCTCCTATGTTGTTTATCATTTGTAGGTCTTTCTACAACTTTCTCGAGAATTGAACTTGGTGATTGTTCTACCACTCCTGAAAGTTCCTCGAGTACCACTTTACTTCAAGGCTTAAAGTTATCCATGTAGCTTTCATTGAGGAAAGTAGCATGATTAGAAACTTTAATCATATTATCTTTCGGATTGTAGAATAATCCTCCTTTTGTTTCTTTTGGATATCCTACAAACATGCACAATTTTGTCTGTGCATCCAACTTCTTTGCACCCTTATCCAGAATGTGTGCTGGACAACCCTAATATTCTAAAGTCATTTAGAGCGGGTTTCCTTCTATGTCACAGTTCATAAGGTGTCTTACAAGAAGACTTGGTTGGCACATCATTTAAAATATAGCAAGTTTTTTGTATCACGTATCCCCAAAAGGAAGTAGAAAGTTGTGAATAGCTTAACATTGAACAAACCATGTTAAGCAAGGTCCTATTCCTTCTCTCACTATGTCATTCTGCTGTGGAGTGCCCAGCTCAGTTAATTGGGATAAAATATCATTCTCTATGAGGTATCCTAAGAACTCCACCTTGGTCAGACCAAAAATCCTTTATGGATAAACCTAATTATTTTTCCACTTCCACACGTAACTCTCAAAATTTATCAAAGGTTTTGCGCTGTGGTGAATTAGATACACATATCCATATCGAGAATAGTCATCGATAAAATTCACGTAATAATCGTAACTTCCTCAAGCACTGATACTCATGGGACCACATACATCAATGTGCACAAGTTCTAAAGGTTGGTTGGGCCTTGTACCCTTCACATTAAAAGACCTTTTAGTCATTTTGCCTTCCAAGAAAAATTCATATTGTGGAAGACTAACTTCCTTAAGCATAATTAAGGGATCATCTTTCACAAGTCTAGTGATTCTTTCTTGCTTAATATGACCAAGTCTTAAGTGTCATAACTACCTCTCATTAGAGTGAGAAGTTTTAAGCTTTTTATTCATTATTTCTGTTTGAAACATCAAGTAATTATTTGGTTTCATAAAGTAGAGATTTTTTTTCCATCCTTCCATTACTGATTAAAGAACAATTTCTGTGAATAGTAATCCCTTTATTAAATGTTACGGTATAACCATAATAAAATAAACATGCTATAGAAATTAAATTCTTCATAAAATGAGGTACATAAAACAAGTTTTTTAAACAATCTTCCAAAAATTATCAAAGTGTAAAATAACTACTCCCACTACTTCTGCTGAAACATAGCTCCCACCTTCCGTCTGTAACGAGAGGCTCTTGTCACACAAACTTCTCAATTCATTGAACCCCTGTAAAGAAACACACACATGGTTAGTGGTGTAACACTCCTAACCCGTATACATCGATAAATTAGGGTTACGAAGCGTTACCGGATAAAATGCAACTTAACACAGACATTCAAAAATTTTACTTTAACCTTTTATAACCAAAACATAACATTTTAGTTCAGTTAAACCGTAAGAAAAATAAGCTAGTATCATTTGGCTATTAATTACATATATATATACAATACATTAAAGTACGACTCCCAAAATATTATCTAGCCTATACACGCCATAAGTTAAATTTTAAACGTTTTAATACCGAGATAGTAGATAAAGTGATGATCTTGCTAACGATCTCCGAGTCTGCAGCTTGGTTTTTATCTATAAAACAAATGGATAAAAACAATCGAAGTAAGCTTTTATAGCTTAATAAGTTTATAACATATCTAAAATACATATAAACGAACATAAGTATTGTAACACCCCGAACCCGAGACCGACACCGGAGTCGGACACGAGATGTCAACAAGCTTTGAAAAATTTTTCCAGACACTGCCCAGTCTGAGTACTAGTCGCTTCAAAAATCATATCTTGAGTTTCACAACTCGAAAATCAGTTTTGTGATTTTTCCCTGAAACTAGACTCATGTCCCCACCTATGTATTTTTTTCTAGAATTTTTGGTCGGGCCAATTAGTACAGTTTATTAGTCAAAGTCTCCCATGTTACAGGGGTCGACTACACTGACCTTTTCCCATTACGACTGGTATATCTCTCTGCACAGAGCATCAATGCTGATGCCGTTTGTTTCTATGGAAACTAGACTTAGAGAGGAATCCATACATATATGGTATGACCCCTAATTATTTCTGGTCAATTTATAGTGAATTTCCAAAGTCGGAACAGGGAATCCAGAAACTGTTCTGGCCCTGTTCCACAAGAACCCGAATATCTCTTACTGTACTCTTCCTATGATTGTTTCGTTACTTCCATATGAAAGTAGATTCATCAAGGTTCGATTACATAATTTATTCACTATTTAATTCCACTCCTACGAATTCTTGTGATTTTTCCAATCCACACCACTGCTGCTATCAGCTTCTGTTTTCAAAGTAAACCTTACCTAATTTGGGGTTTCATGGACCAACTAGGGCCTTGTCATACATAAGCCCACATATGATCATACTTAGCCATTCTAGTGGCTGGTCATTTGCTCAACACTTCCATTCCAACTATAGTTACATCATGAAACCATCTATACATTCATAAATACGAATGGTCTAATGACATACTCCACTTCTACAAGCCATTTTCGCATGGCTGTACACTTATACATTTCATAAAGTACTCGAAAGACAACAATGGGTAGTCCTATACATGCCATATCAAAATTCAACCAAAATAGTACCCAAAAGAGCCTTTGATAGTGTGGGTGACTTCGACTTCAAGATCCCGAGTCCGATAGCTGGAGAACCAAAAATCTATAAAACAGAGGAGCAATGTAACGAGTAAGCAATTTATGCTTAGTAAGTTTGAGCAAGGAATTCCAGCATGCACAAAGAATAGCACACATTTAGCTATACGGAATATTTCATAATAAGCAATTTACCGATATCAAACTTGCTTCACAACATTAACAACCCTTATGTACATACACAATAAACTAACTCGGCCGAAGGCCGGTAGCTCGTTTATCAACTGAGCTAACATTTATTTGTAAGGGCTCGATTAAATTTAACACATACGTAACATATCCCCATATTGGGATGTTTTTCGAGTATTCGCTGGAATTTTACAGCAAGCTCATTCATTACCAAATCACGTACCTTCGGGATTTAACCGGATATAGCTCCTCGTTCAAATGCCTTCGGGACATAGCCCGGATTTAACAACTCGCACGAATGCCTTCGGGACTTAACCCGGATTTAACAACTCGCACGAATGCCTTCGGGACTTAACCCGAATTTAATAACTCGCACGAATGCCTTCGGGACTTAACCCGGATTTAGTATCTCGCACAAAGGCCTTCGGATCTTAATCCGGATATATTCACTTAGCACAAAGCCTTCGGGACTTAGCCCGGACAGCATTCAATTAATCATGCACATCTAACAATAATTCATGGCACATTCATATTTCATTTTCGTTTACGAAACTCAAACACAAGGCACATATTGTCCTTGCACATTCGGCTCAATAGCCACACATAGAGCATGATTTAATCACATCGAAATTTAAGCTCTCTTACTCAAGAACTTACCTCGGGTGTTGTCGAACGATTCCGCTAGCTATTCAACCACTTTTTCCTTCCCTTTATCGGTTTTATTTCCCCTTTGCTCTTGCAAACAAATAAATTGATTTCATCGTTTAGGCATCAAAAGATGAACACAAGGCACTTAGCCCATATTTATACATTAGACATTAAAGTCTCATACATGCAAAAATCATGCATCAACACTACATATTAGCTAATTTCTTTCCCCTTGGCCGAATATGCATGTCCATTTTTGGGGTCGATTTCAACACTTAATACACACATATACACACTAGTAAAGCATCCTCCCCCTTTTCATCAATTTAACACATGCATTGCTCATTAACATGCAAAGTTACATTCGGCCTTAGCACACATCTTGCTAGCCGATTCTTCTCCATTTAGCAACCAATGCACATATGTGCTCACACAAAAATGCTAAAAAGGAGGTTCAAGAATCATCAAGCCATCATCACATGCATCATTAACAAGCTTCATATTTTGCATGCAATGGCATTAACACAACCTCCACCTAGGCCGAATCTTAACTCATCCTCATGCCTCAACACCACAACATCAAACATCAACCAAGAATGATGCATCCATGGTCAAGTGCCATTTCCATCACATAGCAAGATTTAGACCATGGGTTAGGTAGAACTCAAGCTAACAACTAAAACATGCATGCCTCTCATGGAACATCATCAAACATACCTTAGCCTAGCTACATGCATGGCCGAATCTCTTCACCTTTCTTCTTCTTTCCTCCTTAAAATTTTTGGCCAAGGATGAACCAAAGGATGAGAAAATTTTTCTTTGTTTTTCTTTCTAGTTTGGGCAAGCATGAAGATGAGAAAAGGATGAACAAAATTCCCCCTTTCTCTTCTTTAGCTCACGGCAATGGGGGGGGACAAACACTACACACACATTTTTTTTTTCTTTTGTTTCCATTTCTTTATTACCCATACTCCTTATTTTATTCTTCCACTAACAAAACATGTTTCATGACATGTTTTGCCCATCATTCTTTGTCATGGCCGGCCACTACTCATTAGGGGGGGGAATTTGACATGCAAGTCCCCCCCTTTGTCCACATGCACTAATAGGTCCTCACACATTGACCTATCACATTTTAGAATTTTCTCACATAAGTCCTATTGACTAAATTCACATGAAATCAACCAAATTGAAGCTTGAAATTTTCACACATTCATAATTACATATTCTAGGCAATAAGTATCACATTCAAACGTTTCGGTGACTCGGTTTAGCGGTCCCGAAACCACTTCCCGACTAGGGTCAACTTTGGGCTGTCACAACTCTCCCCCACTTAAGAAATTTTCGTCCCCGAAAATCTTACCGGTAAATAGGTTTGGGTATCGTTC
The DNA here is from genome assembly GCF_007990345.1 of Gossypium hirsutum. Taxonomy (NCBI): domain Eukaryota; kingdom Viridiplantae; phylum Streptophyta; class Magnoliopsida; order Malvales; family Malvaceae; genus Gossypium; species Gossypium hirsutum. The sequence goes on along the minus strand of NC_053439.1, from coordinate 17,050,330 downwards.
TTTCATCGAGCTCTCGGTCTCCCAAGTAGCTTCCTCGATCCCGTGTTTGAGCCATAACACCTTTACTAGCGGAACTCTTTTGTTTCGCAACTCCTTCACTTCACGAGCTAGGATACGCATCGGTTCTTCTTCATAGCTCATGTCGACTTGAATTTCAACCTCCGATGGGCTAATTATGTACGATGGATCAGATCGATAGCGTCGAAGCATCGAAACATGAAAGACGTCATGAATCTTTTCAAGCTCCGGGGGCAAAATCAATCTATACGCAACCGGACCAACTCGTTCGGAGATTTCGTACGGCCCAATGAATCTTGGGCTCAACTTGCCCTTACGGCCGAACCTGAGTATCTTTTTCCAAGGTGAAACCTTAAGGAACACTTTGTCTCCCACCTGATACTCGATGTCTTTTCGTTTCAAATCTGCGTACGATTTCTGACGATCCGTGGCTACCTTCAGACTTTCACGGATTACCTTTACTTTCTGTTCAGCATCTCTAATCAAATCAACTCCGAAAATTTTACTTTCACCGAGCTCGGTCCAAAACAATGGTGTACGGCATTTACGACCGTACAAAGCCTCGTAAGGTGCCATCTTAATACTTGATTGAAAACTATTGTTGTAAGCGAATTCAATCAAAGGTAAATACCGTTCCCAGGAACTACTGAACTCGAGGATGCAACATCTCAACATATCCTCAAGTATCTGAATTATCCGCTCGGATTGACCATCGGTTTAGGGGTGAAAAGCAGTGCAAAAATGCAGTTTGGTACCCAGAGCTTCTTGCAATTCCTTCCAAAATCGTGAGGTGAATCTCGGATCTCTATCCGACACGATAGAAACAGGTACCCCATGTAATCTCACAATTTGAGAAACGTACAATTCAGCTAGTCTATCCAATGAAAAATCCATACACACGGGGATAAAGTGAGCCGACTTAGTCAGTCTATCGACAACAACCCAAATCGCATCCTTCTTACTAGTTGGCAATGGCAGTCCGGACACAAAGTCCATTGTGACTCGATCCCATTTCCACTCGGGTATCATGATCGGCTGAAGTAATCTTGAAGGCACTTGATGTTCCTCTTTCACTTGTTGACATATTAAACATCTCGAACAAGGTCGGAGATGTCTCGTTTCATACCATGCCACCAAAATCAACGTTTCAAATCGTTGTACATTTTCGTACTCCCCGGGTGAAATGACATTTGGCTACCATGGGCTTCGTTCAGAATCATCGAAATGAGTTCCGAATTCCTTGGAACACACAAACGATTTCTAAACCTCAAACAATCATCATCATCAATTTGAAACTCCGATTCCTTGTTCGGAAAACACTTAGCCCGTTTTGCAACCAATTCATCATCGACTTTCTGAGCTTCACGAATTTGGTGAGTCAATAATGGTTTAGCTTTTAATTCAGCTACTAACACACTGTCTGGTAGAACAGACAAATGCACGTTCATCGCTCGTAAAGCAAACAATAACTTTCGGCTTAAGGCGTCCGCAACCATGTTAGCCTTTCCCGGGTGGTAATCAATGACAAGCTCGTAATCTTTCAACAACTCAAGCCAACGTCTTTGTCGCAGATTCAAGTCTCGTTGAGTCATCAAATATTTGAGACTTTTGTGATCCGAAAATACATGGCACTTCTCACCAAACAGATAATGTCGCCATATTTTTAAAGCAAACACGATGGCAGCTAGTTCGAGATCATGGGTCGGATAATTCCTCTCGTGAGGCTTCAATTGTCTCGACGCATAGGCCACGACTCGACCTTCTTGCATCAATACGCAACCCAACCCAAGTAGGGATGCGTCACTATAAATGACAAACTCTTTACCTGATTCGGGTTGCACCAAAATTGGAGCTTCAGTCAAATGAGTTTTCAGTTGGTTGAAACTTTTCTGACATTTCTCCGTCCACTCGAACTTAACATCCTTTTGAAGTAGCTTCGTCATTGGTGTGGCTATCATCGAGAAACCTTTCACAAATGTCGGTAATAACCGGCGAGCCCTAAAAAGCTCCGAACTTCAGTAATATTTCTCGGAGGTTTCCAGTCAAGTATGGCTGAAATTTTGTTCGGGTCAACTCGAATACCCGACGCGGATACCACATGACCCAAGAAGCTAACCTCTCTTAACCAGAACTCACACTTACTGAACTTAGCATATAACTGCTTATCCCGCAAAATTTGCAGCACTAGCCTCAGATGCTCAGCATGTTCGGTCTCATCTCTTGAATAGACCAAAATGTCATCAATGAACACAACTACGAACTGATCCAAATACGGTCTGAAGATCCGATTCATCAAATCCATAAATACCGCAGGGGCATTAGTGAGCCCAAACGGCATCACTAAGAATTCGTAGTGACCATATCTCGTTCTGAAGGCAGTTTTGGGAATATCTGGATCTCGAATTCGCAACTGATAATAGCCCGATCTCAAATCTATTTTTGAGAACACTGAGGCTCCCTTCAGTTGGTCGAACAAATCATCGATGCGCGGCAACGGATATTTGTTCTTTATCGTCACTTTATTCAGCTGACGATAGTCAATGCACAACCTCATGGTTCCGTCCTTCTTTTTCACGAACAATACTGGTGCACCCCAAGGTGAGAAACTTGGTCGAGCGAAACCTCTATCCGTCAGTTCTTGCAACTGAGCTTTCAACTCCTTTAACTCAGTTGGTGCCATACGATACGGAGCTATCGAAATCGGCGTAGTCCCAGGTACAAGCTCAATACCAAACTCTACGTCCCGAACAGGTGGTAAACCCGGTAATTCTTCCGGAAAAACATCCGGGTATTCACAAACCACCGGCACAGATTCGGGTTTCTTTTCTAATTCTTTGTCATCAAGCACATATACAAGGTATGCTTCGCACCCTTTTCTTACATATTTCTGTGCCAACATTGCTGATATTACAGCTGGCATCCCCTCCAAGTCCGCAGACTCAATTCGGACTACTTCGTTATTTGCGCACCTCAAATCAATAGTCTTGCTCTTGCAATTCACAATCGCATCATGCGCGGTCAACTAATCCAACCCAAGGATAACATCAAATTCATCAAACGGCAAAAGCATCAAGTCCGCTGGAAAACAGGAACCTCGAATTTCCAGGGGACATTTCTTACACACTTTGTCGACAAGCACGTAACGACCCAAGGGATTTGACACCCGAATTACGAACTCAGTAGACTCAATAGGTAAAGTCTTACTGGATGCTAAGGTTTCACATATGTAAGAATGAGTAGAACCGGGGTCAATCAAAGCAATTACATTAGTATCAAAGAGGGTGAATGTACCGGTAATAACATCAGGCGAAGAAGCATCCTCGCGGGCACGTATAGCATAAGCTCTAGCAGGCGCACGGGCTTCGGATCTGGTTATATCATCACTAGATCCTCTCTGACCACCACCAGCATTGCCCATATTTCCAGATGGTCTACCTCGAGCAGTGGTAGCACCCGGTCTCCCACTCTGATTTGCATTCTGTCCCGACAACCTCGGGCAATCTTTAATGAAGTGGTCCACTGATCCGCATTTGTAACAGGAGCGGTCAGGAAATCTACAACTCCCCGAATGCCATTTACCGCAATATCGGCATTTCGTCCTGTCTCGACGTTCATTCCCAACACTGGCGACCGAAGTGCCTCGTGTACCCACAGGGGGTCGATCACGATCTCGTCCAAAAAGGCCCGAAGTGCCTCTAAACTGGCCCGCATCATCTCGAAATCTCTTCGATGTCTGTTGAAGAGACCTTCCCGAGGATCTTTTACAAAACTCTCCAGTTCCCTCATCAACTCTTTGCTTTTCTTTTCTAAGCTCTTCGGCTTTACAAGCTCGTTCAACAAGTACCACGAACTCTCGTATTTCAAGAACGCCAACGAACATCTTTATATCTTCATTCAGCCCATCCTCGAAGCGTTTACACATAATAGCTTCGGACGAAACACATTCCCGAGCGTATTTGCTAAGTCTAACAAATTTTCGCTCGTAATCAGTAACCGACATGGAGCCTTGCTTAAGCTCAAGAAATTCCTTTCGTTTTTTGATCAACAAATCTCTGACTGATATACTTTTTCCGAAACTCAGTTTGGAAAAACTCCCAAGTTACTTGCTCTCGGGGCACAATAGAAGTCAGAGTACTCCACCAATAGTAGGCAGAATCACGTAGCAAGGAGATAGCACACTTTAGGCATTCATCGGGTGTACAAGATAGCTCATCGAGTACCCGGATAGTGTTGTCCAGCCAAAATTCAGCTTGCTCGGCATCATCGCTATCCATAGCCTTAAATTCAGTAGCCCCATGTTTTCGGATTCTGTCAACTGGGGGCTTATTTGACCTTATTTGGTCCGTTACCGGTGGTATTGTAGGTGCGGGGGTAGTATTTGTCGGGAATGGAGGTTGTGGAACAGCCATATTAGTTCGAATGTATTGGTTAAACCAATCATTCATCACGCTATAGAATGCTTGTCTAGCTTCATCATTCGGATTACTAGCATTAGGTTGAGAGTCTGCCGGCACTGTCCCTTGTGCGGGAGCAGGGGCTACACTCTCAAGATCATCAGCTACCTCTCGGTCACGATCGGGATCCATTACTATAAACACATTTACAATTGTCGGAAATCACCACACTATCAAGTAATCACATAAAATTGCATGTATAGCTAGACCCAACACATTACGGTAGTCCTAGAATCGACTAAACCGTAGCTCTGATACCAATAAAATGTAACACCCCGAACCCGAGACCGACACCGGAGTCGGACACGAGATGTCAACAAGCTTTGAAAAATTTTTCCAGACACTGCCCAGTTGAGTACTAGTCGCTTCAAAAATCATATCTTGAGTTTCACAACTCGAAAATCAGTTTTGTGATTTTTCCCTGAAACTAGACTCATGTCCCCACCTATGTATTTTTTTCTAGAATTTTTGGTCGGGCCAATTAGTACAGTTTATTAGTCAAAGTCTCCCATGTCACAGGGGTCGACTACACTGACCTTTTCCCATTACGACTGGGATATCTCTCTGAACAGAGCTTCAATGCTGATGCCGTTTGTTTCTATGGAAACTAGACTCAGAGAATCATATATATAGTATGACCCTAATTATTTTGGTCATTTATAGTGAATTTCCAAAGTCGACAGGATCCAAACTGTTTGGCTGTTACAAGCCATATCTCTTATTATGTTTTGATTGTTTCTTACTTCATATGAAAGTAGATTCATGGTTGATTACATATTTATCATATTTATTCACTCCTACGAATTCTTGTGATTT